>NC_053391.1:192362603-192695833 GCF_905171765.1 Bufo bufo | reverse complement strand
TAAGAAAAAGTGCTCTGTGAAGGTCACTTAAGGGGGTGGGCCACTGTGCAGGTCACTTATAAAGGGGCTGGGTGCTGTAGAGATTACTTTTAAGGGGGCATTGTGGGGTGATTGTTAAGGGGGCAAGCCACTGTGTCACAGTTAACTGGGTGGGGCAATGTTTGGGTCAATGTTAAAGAGGTGGGCTACTATAGAGGTCACTGTTAAGGGGAGGGGTGCTGTCGAGGTCACTGTATTGAGGAACACTGTGGATATCTTTTAACCTGACACACAAACATGAAATGAAATAGTGGAAATATACCAGTGTGAAGCCAGGTCATCCTGCTAGTTTATTAATAAATTAACTGTAATTGTTTCACTTTCTACAAATTGGTTGCCTACGTGTGCTCAATAGGACAGAAAAATCATAGCAAACCTAAATGTCCAGGTGAGTGAGTCTTTTGACTTCTTTTGAAGAGGACCTGTTGGCTTTTCTGAATATCTTGAAATAACAAATATGGAGTGCCTTGTGCCATTCCTCTTTTATGCCTGATAGATGTAAAAAGAATCCTACTCTGTACTGATGAGAAGGCAAGCACCCCAAAACAGCTGTCTACGGATAGATGTCTGGATTGACTATACTCCCTTGTCAAATCCCATCTTGAATCATAGGAAGCCACTTTAAATAGGTGCGCTGATGAAATGGTTCTCTTTCTTATGAATACATTTACATTTGTATTACCATTCTTCTTGTCAAGTACAGAGTTTACCTTCAGAGTCAACACTGATTGGTCAGGAGTGACAAGTTCTCCTAAAGGGGGAGTGCAAGTATTTAGTAGAATAGCCACATGTGAGAATCTGATAGCTCCTCTAAAATGATCGAATTATTCCAAATTACGTGTGGTTAATACAAACTGGCACATGGTCTGTCTGTTCCAAAGACTTTACAAAGGGCATTTATTACACATGGACCAAACGCCATTTAGATATTGATACAGAAAAGGATTCTTTACAGTTAATGTAGTCAAAATATTGAATGTCCTACTCCAAGATGTAGTAATGGCAGATTTACAAAGGAACTAGATATTTATCCGATAGCAAATGGTCCATTTTTAAAGTTCTTTTACTTATGCCTTTCTTGAAAATGGCTATTAAAAAATGAATTGTATGGGGGCTGTCACGCTGTGAAAATGAACAAAATAGGACATGTCCTATTTGTTGACGTCTGTTATTCACAGCCTGTTAAAAAACAGCTATGTGAATATAACCATAGACTGCAATGATTCTGCAAATGCCCACATGAGGACCATTAAAACGACGGCTGTCAAACACGTGGTTTTTCATTATCATGTAAATGGGTAAAGGGGTTGTCTCATCATAGGCAATGGGGGCATATCGAACAGAGCCTCGCAAGGTGGTGGCTAGAGGACTCCAGTCCGGCCACCACCAAGCTGGCTCCCCATAGAAGTGAATGGGAGCGTATCGCACATGCGTGGCCCCCGCTCCCATTCATTTCTATGGGGCCGACGGAAATAACCGAGCCAGCTCGGCTATTTTCGCCGGCCCCTTAGAAAATGAATGGAGGGTGGCTGCGTATGTGCAGTGCGCCCTCCTTCACTTGCAGGGCTCCATTCTCGATATCCTAGTGATATGCCCCCATTGTCCATGATGAGACAACCCCTTTAACGCTTAATTTTGTATAATTGATCTCAGAAAGGTTTAATTCGTAGGATACCAGCGCCGTACATGTACAGCGCTGGAAACAGGGTCACAGATCCCAGCGCCGTAGCTACGGCGCTCTGATCGGGCGGGCGCAGGAACTGCGTCCGATCAGCTGCAGGGGTCCGGCAGTCACTGATAGCCGGACCCCTGCTACATGCGCCAGCATAGATGAAAACACAGATGCCGGCACATTAACCCTTGCACTGCCGTGGTCAGTGCTGACTGTGACACATACAGTATCCTGCCAGGTGTGGGGTGTCCATCAGGTCCCCCCGCTGCTGTGACTGGGACCAGATGGCTTGTACGGCAGTTTGATGCCTTCCTTAGGCATTGTGGCTGCCATCCGTGTCAGCCTATGAGATCCAGCCCCCTGGATCTCACAGGCAGGAAGCTGTAAGTGTATTACACTGGTAATACACTTACAGCCAATGCATTACAATACAGAAGTATTGTAATGCATTGTAAATGGGATCAGACCCCCCAAAAGTTGAAGTCCCAGAGTGTGACAAAAAAATAAAGTAAAAAAAGAAGTAATAAATTTTTTTTAAAGTAAAGTTTAAAAAAATTGGAAAAAAAAGGGAAAAAGAGAAAAGTAGACATATTAAGTATCACTGCATCCATATCAACTGGCTCTATAAAAATATCATATGATCCACTCTGTCAGGTGAACGCCGTAAAAAATAAATAAAAACAGTGCCAAAACAGCCATTTTCTGGTCACCTTGCCTCACAAAAAGTGTAATACCAAGTGATCAAAAAGGCGTATTTAGCCCAAAATCAAACCAATCAAGTCATCTCATCCCACAAAAAATGAGAAGCTATCTAAGACAATCGGACGAAAAATAAAAAACTATGGCTCTCATGGCAACACAAAAACAAGATTTTATTCTGTTCAAAAAGACTTTCACTGTGTAAAACTTAACAAAAATAAAAATGATAGACATATTGGGTATCGCCGCGTACGTAACAACCTGCTCTATAAAAATATCACATTATTAAGAAAAAATTTTAAACCAATCCAAAACAGCCATTTTTTTCACCTTGCCTCACAAAAAGTGTAATACCAAGGGATCAAAAAGTCTTGTGTACCCCAAAATGGTACCAATGGAAACATCACCTCATCCCGCAAAAAATTAGCCCCCACATACAATCACTTAAAAAATAAAAACCAATGGCGCCCATAAACCAATCCATCAAAATCTGCACTGCAAAAGCCATATGGCGCTCCTTCCGTTCTGAGTCCTGCCATGAGCCCCGACAGCAGTTTACCACCACATATGGGGTGTTGCCGTATTCAGGAGAAAATGGGTAACAAATTATGGGGTGCTTTTTCTTCTGTTACCCCTTGTGAAAATGAAAAATTTGGGGCTAAAGCAACATTTTCTTGGAAGAAATGAAACTTTTTATTTTCACAAGTGTTTCCAAATTCTGTAAAACGTTTTGGGGTTAAAGTGCTCAGTACCCCCCTTAATATATTCTTTAAGGGGTATAGTTTCCAAAATGGGTGTCTAAAAACCATTCTAACATATGACAAAAAGGACCCTATCTGGGTAAATGTATATTAACAAAATCAAAATCAAACACCTAGCCTCAAGGGCTAAATACCAGACTTGACCCAGATAATCAATTACTACTATGATAAAATATAACTTTTAATGGTATGTAAAAACAGCTATTGTGAGCTCAAGAAAAAGTGTTTTAATAATAAACTGTTCCCTGAATTCAATATCTGATATCTGATTATTTGTTTCTTTGCCTGTAGTGGGGATGTGCACTCTCGCCACCACTCAACACCGATGCTGCTAGCCCTTCACTAATGGTCAGTTACATCACTGACTCGGCACTTTTTTGGTTATCACTAATTTACATATTGGCATCGAGATCTGAAGACAGGTGAACAGATCTTAAAACCTAAAGCTGCCCCCCTAAAAACCATTCTAGCAAAATCTGTCTAGCGCTCCTTTCCTTGTGACCACTGCCACGTGCCCTTAGGGCAGTTTACCACCACATATGGGGTATTTCTGTAAACTTCAGAATCAGATTAATATATATTGAGGTTTATTTTGCTGTTAACCCTTGCTGTGTTGCAAGAAAAAATTGATTAACTTCAAAAATCTACCAAAAAAATGAAATTTAGAAATTTCACCTCCATTTTTTCTTTAATTCTTGTGGAACACCTTAAGGGTTAACAAAGTTTGTAACATCAGTTTTGAATAATTTGAGGGGTGTTGTTTCTAAATTAGGGTCATTTATGGGTGGTTTGCATTACGTAAGCCCCGCAAAAACACTTTATAAGTAAATTGGTGTTTAAAAAAATGGTTTTGGAAGTTTTGTTGAAAATTAGAAAAATGGCTTCTAAATTTCTAAGCCTTCTAACGTCCTAAAAAAAATGACATTTACAAAATGATGTCAACATAAACCAGACATATGTGGAATATAAAGCAGATATATGGGAATGTTGATTGCTAACTATTTTTTGAGGAATTACTATCTGTTTTAAAAGTAGAAAAATGAAAATTTAGAAAATTTAGAATTTTTCCAAATTTTTGGTAAATTTGGGGTTATTTTATAAATAAAGGTGAAATATATGGACTCAAATTTACCACGGTCATGAAGTACAATGTGTCACGAGAAAACAGTCTCAGAATGGCTTGGATAAGTAAAAGCGTTCCAAAGTTATTACCACATGTCAGATTTGCAAAAAGGGGTTAACTCAATGGGACAGTGTTTTTTTCCCCCAACCTTTGTAGCTATGAATATAGTTTATACATATTGCAACAAATGAGGGCATGCCACTGCGTCTAAGAGAAAAATCCAAAAATGCAGATATGCATTCCTAAAGATATATAAGCCACTATAAACCACTATTTTGTAGCCTGCATTTTACACCCTATAGGGCAATATTTGTAAGAACAATAAATAAATAACTAGTCACTATAAAGCATACAAGACATTAGATTGTATCAGTAAAATAGTTTCACAACAGGATGTAACATTCAAACATGCAAGACATCAACACTTTGCAAAATGTTTGATAGTTGTATATTTGAACAAGTACAGTATGCCTAGTTTTTTTTTTTTTTACTACAAAAGGTAGTTGTGCATGCAGAGGGCATAGTATTTGCAATAGGAGGAGTGGAGAAAAGAGCAGCGCCAGATTTACTAGTAGGGAGGAAGCTGCATGGTAAATTGCTCGACCTAACATGTATTCACTATGAGGGTCATTTATTATCATGAAAAATGCCTATATTAGGCATATTTCAGGAGTGACTTTTCCTCACTTGCGCCAGGTCTAAAAAAAAAAGCACGACATAGTGTTCAAGCAGGACAACAACCTGAAGTATTCATTGGCTTTACATTCTCCTGTAAAATTAATTGTTCCCTCAATAATCACTAGGTCCCGAGGCAGAAAAGCATCCCCAAACCATGATGTTCTTTCAACTATGCTCCGCATTTTGTATGCATTTTGGTGTGTACAGATTTCTTTTCCTCCAAACATAGTGAATGTGTGCTAAAAAGTTCCAATTTTTTCCTCTGTTGCTCTGGTGTTGCACCCTAAATCTGTTTGGTGATCTTCTAGTCCCTGGCTTGCTTACTTCTAGCGGGGATACAGACAGGGTCACATGAAGCCAATGACTAACCTCAGAGATGACGGGTGCCCAAGCAGCAAGTGATCCAGCAGTGACATACTGCATGGGGACATGCCACAGATGAGGCCAGTCTTTGCTGTGCTACATATGGTCCTGTTTATATCCCAGAAGTAAACAAGCCTGGGACCAAAAGATCCCAGTATGGAGACAGTGATGGGGAGCATGTCAGTTCGATTTTTTTCATTAGGTATCACATGCTTAAGTGCTTTCTTAAAAAGGGACTAAATCTTTAAAGACATAATAATGTATTGTACCAAATATTGTGCCATTTAATAAATAACCACTTAGACAGAATACATTGGACTCATAAATGCATAGGGGCTCATTTATTAAGACCGGTGATTTACATTCTGTCCTTAATTGTCTTGTACTGCTGGAGGGAGAGCCAAAGTTATATGGAGGTGCAGGCCTCTACATAACTTTGGCGCTTCAACCAGCAGGTCATGCGACAAACTTAAATCTACACCAACTCCCTTGCTGGTGCAGATTTAAGCCATTTTCTATGCCACGAGCCTGGTGGCATTCCCTCTTCCCCTCTCATGCCAAGCCCCCTTTTCTTGACCTGTCAGAAAAGTGGCACAAGCATGGGAAAAGTCATAGATTTTGTCTCAAAATGGCGTGCACATAAGTGGCTTATATCAGTTAATTAATGAGCCCCATAGTGTCCATTAATATTCTGCAAGTGGCAAATGTTACAGTTGGAGTTAAAATAGAATTTTATTAAAGGGAACCTGTCACCATAAAAATGCAATGTAAGCTACAGGCAGCATGTTATAGAGCAGGAGGAGCTGATTAGAATGATATATAGTTTTATGGAAAAAAGGTTCAGTAAAACTTTTTCATTTAAAGGAATTCTGTCATCCGGATTTTATCTACAGAGATTTTCACATCATCACATCAGTCTCCACGATTTAGTTTAAAATGTACTAGTCTTATCCCCATCTGTCTTGTCATTTAGGCTAAAAATTGCTTTTATTAAAATGCAAATTAGCTCTATAAGGAGCCCAAGGGGCTGTCCCTCTTTCCGTTGGAGCCCAGCCGCGCCCATTATCTCGGAGCCAAGCACTTCCCCGCTTTTAATTATAAAGTCCTCTCCTCACTGATTTTTTTTTTTTCTAGTGTGCCCTGGTTACACCAGTATGGGCCCACGCAGTGTCCTGGCAGCAGCCTCACCGAAGCAAGCGCGCATGCGCCAGCTGTCTGCGCGCTCCACTCTTCTTTTCCGGGCCGAGCGAAGTTCGTAGACAGCTGGAGCATGCTTGCTTGCTTGAGGCTGCTGCTTGCTTGCTTCATTGAGGCTGCTGCCAAGACACCGCGCGGGCCCGGACCAGTGTAACCACATGCGCGAGATTACAGAGCACTATAAAAAAAAAAAATCTGCAAGGAGGAGTGAATAATTAACAACGGGGCAGTGCTGGGCTCCAAGATAATGGGCGCGGCTGGGCTCCAACGGACAGAGGGACAGCCCCTTGGGCTCCTTATAGAGGTAATTTGCATATTAATAAAAGCGATTTTTAGCCTAAATGACAAGACAGATGGGGGTAAGACTAGTATATTTTAAACTAAATCGTGGAGACTGATGTGATGATGTGAAAATATCTGTAGATAAAATCCGGATGACAGAATCCCTTTAAATTCCTGCTCATTCTGGGCTTTGAAGTCAAGGAGGCGGTCCTATCAGTGATTGACAGCTATGTCTGTATACACAATCGCTGATAGGACCGCCTCCTTGACATTAAAGCCCAGAATGAGTAGGAATATAAATGAATGAAATACATCTTATACTGAACCTTTTCCCATAAAACTATATATCAGTCTGCTCAGCTCTTCCTGCTCTATAACATGGTGCCTGTAGCTCAGGGACCATGTTCAACGTGACAGGTACCAAACATTCACTACAGTTTTGTATCTTTTCCAGAGCTAGTGGGGTGGATGAAGTTCATGAAAACATTTCTGCTGCTCTATACAATGTTGGTAGTGTACAGTCGTGGCCAAAAGTTTTGAGAATGACAAAAATATTTTTTTTACAAAGTTTGCTGCTAAACTGCTTTTAGATCTTTGTTTCAGTTGTTTATGTGATGTAGTGAAATATAACTACACGCACTTCATACGTTTCAAAGGCTTTTATCGACAATTACATGACATTTTTTTGGGGATAGAAGTGGCTTCTTTGCTGCCCTTCTTGACACCAGGCCATCTTCCAAAAGTCTTCGCCTCACTGTGCGTGCAGATGCGCTCACACCTGTCTGCTGCCATTCCTGAGCAAGCTCTGCACTGGTGGCACTCCGATCCCGCAGCTGAATCCTCTTTAGGAGACGATCCTGGCGCTTGCTGGACTTTCTTGGACGCCCTGAAGCCTTCTTAACAAGAATTGAACCTCTTTCCTTGAAGTTCTTGATGATCCTATAAATTGTTGATTGAGGTGCAATCTTAGTAGCCACAATATCCTTGCCTGTGAAGCCATTTTTATGCAACGCAATGATGGCTGCACGCGTTTCTTTGCAGGTCACCATGGTTAACAATGGAAGAACAATGATTTCAAGCATCACCCTCCATTTAACATGTCAAGTCTGCCATTTTAACCTAATCAGCCTGACATAATGATCTCCAGCCTTGTGCTCGTCAACATTCTCACCTGATTTAACAAGACGATTACTGAAATGATCTCAGCAGGTCCTTTATGACAGAAATGAAATGCAGTTTTTTTTGGGATTAAGTTAATTTTCATGGCAAAGAAGGACTATGCAATTCATCTGATCACTCTTCATAACATTCTGGAGTATATGCAAATTGCTATTATAAAAACTTAAGCAGCAACTTTTCCAATTTCCAATATTTATGTAATTCTCAAAACTTTTGGCCACGACTGTAGCATGCAGGAATAATACAGTTCTAATAAAATTGCTGATACAGACATAGTATAGAAAACTACAGGTAAAGGGAAAAAATAAAATGATACATTGCATATATGCGTTACCTTGTGGGTATCTTAACTCTCAAGTATCTGTCAATGGATATTGCAAGCAGGGATAGGATGGAGGCATTGGTCAGAATAATCAGTAGACAGCACATGAACAAACAGGAGTGGAAATGCAAATGTTTACCCAGGCTTACTACAATGGCCAAGGGCATGACCAGGACACCCACAGCCAGGTCTGCAAAGGCAAGAGACACAATGAAGAAAAAAGTTGTATTCTGCAGGCTTGGATTCAGTTTCACTGCCCAGATGACCAGGATGTTGCCCAAAACAGCTACAATTCCGATCACAGTCTCCACGGCAATATATGTCTTGCTGTAGTCATCTGAATATGTCTGATTTGCCATGTCCAGCGATATGTATACAGTTACTGAGGAGATTCCAAGGCATGCATTCAAAGAAGAAGATGGTAATAAATTTAACGGGGTTTGGTGCGTGCAAACACCGCTTATTGCTCCATTGCACCAACCTGTCAAAAATAAATCTTGCTTTTGTTTTCTTGATTCAACGACAGAAAAAGACTCCTGTAGTGATGGCGGTTCCTCCAAATAGATTGGAATCAAAGGGTAAATCCTGCTGTCATTCCTTTTTTTTTTTTTATCAAAGGAAGTCCTTGCTGTGCTTTGAAATGTAATGGAACTGCAGGATGCTATGATCAGATGCGGCCATCTAGTTTCAGTAGTAAATACGAGAGCTTTAATGAAATCATACTTTGTATCTCTGGTGGAGTATACCTCTACGGCTTTAGAGAAGTTGCCCAAACGGAAACTAATATTTCCCTTTCAAGCAAATAACCAGTTTAAAGGAGTAGTTACTTCCATAGCTGTCAGAGCTTTCAAATGAGCAATAAATATAGTAAATCAGCAATATATGCCTTAAAGAGCTATTTCAACTTTTTGACATTGATGATCTGTTCTCCGGATATGTCATCAATATCAGATTTCATGGATTTCGACATGGCTGTGCCAGGTTATTGCAGTATGAGTGAATGGCAGCTGAGCTGCAGTACCACTACACCAGTCCTCCCAAGGGTCCCTCTTTTGGAGGGAGATTCCCTATTTTGCACCCAAGTCTCTGTGTCCCTCTTTTCTCCTTAAATGTCCCTCTTTTTGATCTGAGGTATAGATTTGCATTATTACATTTACAATATTGTTTGTCTGGTTGCTCTCTGTATAATAGACCCTGCCCTGCATATTATTTTGTTATTTGATGCAATTTGCATTTTAGAAATGGGGCCATTATAATATACAGGGGGAATAATATTATGGGGAATGGGGGACTATCTGTCTGGATCCAGCACAGTATTGGGGGGCGGCAGGATGACAGTGTTGAGACACCAGGAAGGAGAGGATGATAGTAAAGTGAGGAACCTAAATTTTTTTCTGTGAATATCTGCAGAGATGAGAAGCGGCTGAAAGAAGGTATCATGACGGTCTTATCTCTGAATGAAGACGTTGAGGAAAGTCTACATCACAGAAGACGTCACTGGATGTAACAGGTATGGTGCTGTATTCTACTGTAATAATAATGTCCATCCACATATCTGTTTCACGGTGGGGTTGGGGGAGGAGATTGAGAATATGGCCCACCCTGACGCATCCTGGCCCCAGACTTCAGGTCACACTGTGTGTGTTCTGAATTCTGGGGGCTCACACCCATCTACTACAGTATCTGTACTCAGAGAGTTATCACTGTGTTATCTGAGGTGTTACATAGGACTGCAGGGAACATCTATTACATTATCTGTACTCAGAGTTATCACTGTGTTATCTGTGGTGCTACATAGGACTGCAGGTGAATCTACTACATTATCTGTACACAGAG
The DNA here is from genome assembly GCF_905171765.1 of Bufo bufo. Classification (NCBI taxonomy): domain Eukaryota; kingdom Metazoa; phylum Chordata; class Amphibia; order Anura; family Bufonidae; genus Bufo; species Bufo bufo. Next base: position 192,685,682 of record NC_053391.1, on the reverse strand, counting down.
AGTTATCACTGTTATTTGTGGTGTTACATAGGACTGCTAGTGATCTACTACAGTATCTTTTAAAAGGGGCGTGCCCAGGGTAGGATGGGGGTGCAATTTTTGGCTTGCCCCGGGTGCTGGCAACCCACGCTATGCCACTGGTGCAAAACTAAGTACACCCTATAAATCAACAAAACCACCTTTAGCAGCAAAACCTTAAAGTAATCGTTTTCTGTATGACTTTACCAGTCTCACATCGTTCTGGAAGAATTATGGGCCACTCTTCTGTAAAATGTTGCTTCAGTGCAATGAGGTTTGTGGGCATTCATTTATGCATAGATGCCTTAAAGAGTCACTGTACTTTCACACAATTGTATTAAATAACTAGCAAATTTCTAGATCACTTAATTTAAAAATATGCCTGCATCCACCTAAAATTAAGCTGTAAAGTCATTGCCACTAGGGTTTCACTTCCACCTAAGTTGCAGGCCAGTGCCTGTTGTCAGGCAAGATCCATCCCTGGTTATCCTGGTTACAGAAACTCAGAAAACAGCTTAGAGGAAGTGGGGGCTTGTCAGAGCTAGCTGAGATTTCCCTTACATATTTTAGAAGCAGTGAGTTTTCCTTATGTATTTTAGAAGCAGCGTTAAAAAGGAACAAACTTGAGTATACCACAACTAAAGAGGAATTGACAAAACCAAGAGAGGAATTACAAAGTAGACTAACTGAGAAGCAATTGCAAGCTTTTGAGAAAAAAACTAAACAAAAAATTGGTAATTGTACAAGCAGAAATAAAAGAGAGAAAAAGAGACAGATTCCTAAGAGAAAAACAGAATTATGACATTGGGAGATTTTTTGATTGGAATAAAAAGAAACAGCATAAAAAGCGATAACCAGCGCCGTACAAAAAGTGAATACTGGACCACAGATTCGGATTTAAGCATGTCAGATGATCCAAATAATCATAATGACCAATCGAATATACCAAAAAGTAAAGGCCCTTTAGACGGAGGATTAGAAGGGGCCGAAGAAAGAAAAGAATGTCTCATGGAGACAATGATTCCAGCTGAGAATCCCAATGTGGAGAAGAATGTAATTCTGAATCTCACTGGTCACGAGTTGTCACCGGCCTGTATCTCCTATATGTCCTTAATAAGGGGTTGGGATACTGTCTGGTAGAACAATTTGATCCAGTTGGTTTTGAAATTGACCTATTTAAGTCCATACGTAAGATGTATTTATATAAGATGTTTAGTGGTATATCTCGGGTAGAAGTGGAAAGAAAACAGGGGGAGATACCAGTAAGTGGGCCCCCTTAGCTTTAATATTTCCACTAGATTTGATGAGACTGAAGTCTCCTGTTTGGAATTTTGACAAATATGCATCTTGATGGAAAGATTGATGATGAGGATGTGAATAAAAGATTTGATAGAGGGGTGAAGTCTACTTTTTCTTCCCCCTTGTCTGCTGGGGGAAGTATTGAAATCTTCTACCAACAGGTACTGAAAGATATCAGAGCATTTATATATCCAACAATGTGTGATATACTGTAAGTAAAAAAGAAAAAGAAGCCTTACAGTGAATTTGCTCTCAGAAGGACGTGGGGGTAATACCAGCAGACAAGGGGGGCAATGTGATATTGATGACTAGAGAATACTATGTCAGTGAGTCCTTGAGACAATTAAGAGATGAGAATACGTACGAGACAGTATCTAAGGACCCCACAATGGAAATACAAAACCAACTTAAAAGTCTCTTGTACAGATATATGAGGGAGGATTTTCTATCCAGTCAGATGGTAGAGAACCTTATACCTCCATCCCCTAAAAAAACGTCTTGGTACATTTTGCCGAAGATTTGCCGAAGTCACTGAGCCAACACCCTGGATGCCCAATTGTGGCAGGGATTGGCTCGGTGACTGAACCGTTGTCCAGGTATGTAGATTGGCTATTAAGGCCCATTTTGAAAAGTGCTCAGCCTATTTACGTGGAACACATGACTTCCTCCTGGCACTGAAATCTTTTCACTGGCAGAGGGTTTTAGTTTGGTGTCTTTAGATGTAGAGAACTTGTATACCCATATAACGCATGGGGCAGGTATAACAGCTGTCATGGACGTCCTAGGCAATACGAGCAAAAGTGGCCTATCTGTAGGTTTATTCGAGATGCCTTGAGCTTCATTTTGATAAACAACACATTTAGGTTTGGGGATCAGACAAAAACATGGGACAGCCATGGGGACTCCGGTATCTTGTACATTTGCAAATATATATTTGGCTAGATTTGAGGACAGGTTTGTATTCTATGTCAACAACCCATATTTGTGCCACATTAAATTATTCCTGAGATATGTGGATGATGTTTTTATGGTCTGGTCAGGAACTGAAGCTCAGTGTTTAGAATTTGTGACATATTTGAATGAGACAAATGATATAAATATTAAATTCACCACTAATTTCGGGGATTTGGCCCTGGAATTCTTGGATGTGGCGGTTTTGGTAAGAGACAATGAGTTGGTCACGAGGGGCTATCGGAAGCCCACGACGACCAACTCCTTGCTACACCACGACAGCTTTCATCCAGAGACTGTGAAAAGATCAGTCCCTTATGGACAGTTTATCAGATTAAAGAGGATCAACAGCACTCAGGATGGATATAGAACACAAGCTTTGGATATAAAAGAGCGCCTTTTAGAGAGGTTATTCCAGCAAGACCCTTGATTCGGCCATGAAAAAAGCGGGGGAGTTCTCCCAAGTGGATCTTTTGATTGAACTGAAACTATACGTAGGGTGTCTTATAATAATTGGGATATTTTAAAAAATGAGAGTAGTTTATCGGAGTATATGAAGAATAAACCTTTAGTGACTTTCAGAAGAAGCCATACTATAAAAGATAAATTGGTAAGAAGTTGTTATGTAGAAGAAAGGAACACCAGTTGGTTACAGGCTTGCAGGCCTAGGGGTAATTTTAGGTGTGGAAATTGCACCTTTTGTAGCATGATGACGTTGGTGGCCTGACGAAGCGCGAGAGAGCAAAACGGCTGTCGCCACTGATTTGGCTGTATGAGAGCTGTTCCACCCCTGCCTTTTATTGGAATGTCTTTATGGACAATAAAGAAGTGTGTTTTACTACATTGGTGAGTGCCGACTACTACCGTCTTTCCCCGAAAATAAGACATCCCCCGAAAATAAGACCTACCTCTAGTTTTGCCTCTTGCTGAAATATAAGGCATCCCCCCGAAAATAAGGCCTCCCCGATAATAAGGCCCCCCGGAATATAAGTTCCCAGAAGTTACTGCAAGGCATCCGACTCCTCCCAATCGTAGCGGCGGGCGCCGCCGCGCAGCTCACTGATTGGCCGCAGCACAGCCAGAGCTGTTCAGGCGGTGCGAGGTCTCTTTAAATCAGAGAGCCCGCGCCACTGCCAGGACAAGCTGCCGCCTGCTGCTCGCTCTGCCCTGACGGAGTCTGGCTGACTCACTGTCTAAATGTGAGTAAGTTGCGCAGGGCAGGAATCGGGCACATTGTGTGGAATCTGGCCGGCACGGACATACAGGGGTGACTGAGGTATGGGGGGGGGGAATGTCTGATAAAGTGGTTGGGGGATGTCTGGTGAAGGTGGGAGGGGGGAGAGACTAAATAATCCACTGTCCGCTGGCACAGGGGAGGGGGATCACTTAAAATGACACAGGGGGATCAGAGGGGGGAATCAAAATGACACAGGAGGATAAGAAAGGGTACTAAAATTGTAATCTTCCCTCAGATTCTCCTGTGTCATTTTGATTCTCCCCTCTGATCCCCCTGTGTCATGGAAAAAATAAGACATCCCCTGAAAATAAGACCTAGCGCATCTTTTGGAGCAAAAATTAATATAAGACCCTGTCTTATTTTCGGGGAAACAGGGTATATTCTATACATTTATGGACTTTACCAATATGTCTATAGTCTGAGCACCACCTTGGCAAAGTGACGCGGAGTATACAGGGATGCTTTGATACTTTTTGATGGGACATATGCTGTGCCGCCGGCTTCTATTTCTTATATGACTGGAATATAGCTGAGATTGTGAGCCTGACAAAACAACTGCTTCTTACACTTCTATAAAAGGAGCCTCTTGCCTTTCTATGTGTGTGATTTATCCCTCCTTGTCTGTTCTGTGAGCTCCAGAGTTGAAAACAAACATACTGGGAAGTAAAGGAAAGGATGTCACAAGTTACAGTACAGTGCTGGAAGACTTGCATGGAAGGGATACACCCCCTTCTTCTGAGTGAAATGCATCTAGCTGTGTGGCTGAAACAGGGAATAATATGGTTGAAAAAAAAAACATTAGGGAAGCCCAAATGTGACTGTTCCTTCACAGTTATGATTGCAAAAATAAGCTCAGATACATCACCTTGACTCTTTTCTATTTCAGTGATTCTGCTGTAGATTTGCTGGTGTGCTTGGGATCATTGTTCTGTTGCATGACCCAGTTTCGGCCAAGCTTTAGCTGCACATTTAACTATACAATACTTTGGTATACAGAGGAGTTTATGGTCAACAGTGACTGCAAGGTGCCCAGGTCCTATGGCTGCAAAACAAGCCCAAATCATTACCCCTCCACCACCAATCATGCATGACAGTTGGTATGCAGTCTTTGTGCTTATAAGCTGTGTTTGTTTTTTGCCAAATATGGCTCTGTGTATAATGGTCAAACATCTCCTTTTTGGACTTGTAGTTAGTTCAGATGTAACTTTTCAAACTTAATTGGAATCTGCCACCACCCTAGACAGTTTTTAACTGTTGCTATGGCACTGTACGTCTGCTATAGCCATTTATATATATACTTTTATGTCCACATCAATGTTCAATATTCCCTCCAAAAAAAGTTTTTAATAATAAGTAAGAGCCTCACTCCTCCTCTTCTTTTCTTCTCTTCATCTCCTAGCTGTGGCGAAATCTAAATGAAATATCATAGCACCTCCTGTAGTTATATTGTGCAGGTGCCCCAATTCATTTGTCCACATGATGTACAGTAGGAAAAATAAGTATTTGATACACTGGCGATTTTGCAGGTTTTCCCTCCTATAAAGAATGGAGAGGTCCATCCTTTTTATTTGTGGGTACACTTCAACTGTGAGAGACAGAATCTAAAAAAAAAATTTAAATAATTAATTTGCATTTTATTGCATGAAATAAGTATTTGATACAATAGAAAAACAGAACTTAACAATTGGTACACAAACCTTTGTTGGCAATTACTGAGCTCAAACGTTGGAAATTCCATAAGCAATTGAATAGTTAGGTGAACCGAGGGCGGCTCAACTACTCTTGCTCCTTCTTCTTCCCCTGCAATCCCCTCCTCACCTATTTGGTTGACAGAGTCAAGGTTCCTGCCTTGTGTCATGTGATCTCAGGTTGACCACCAGTGCAGAGCTTGCTTTACTGTGTAGGCAAGTTTCTCCTGTGCGCCTGGCTTTCTGTGAACTACAGGATTACATACGCATCTATCAAATCCCTGCTCATACTGCCTGTCTCTGTGATCTGTGAGTGCTGTGTGCAGAATATCATATGTATCATGTGGAGAAATATAGAGAAAAGGGTTAAAGCATAAGTAAAAAGATGCTAAAGAATAAGGACTGTTAGGCTGGTTTCTCACGGGCGTTGCGGGAAAAGATGCGGGTGCGTTGGTGGAACATGCACAATTTTTCTGCGCGAGTGCAAAACATTGTAATGCGCGTGAGAAAAATCGGCAAAATGCATAGTACAATAGGGCTGGGGGCATTAAAAAAGAATAATAAAAAATTTAACTCGCCTTAATCCACTTGTTCGCGCAGCCCGGCTTCTCTTCTGTCTTCTTCTTTGAGGAATAGGACCTTTGATGACATCACTGCGCTCATCACATGGTCCAACACATGATCTTTTACCATGGTGATGGATCATGTGACGGACCATGTGATGAGCGCAGTGACGTCACCACATGTCCTTTTCCTGTGCACAGCAAAGATGAAGACAGAAGAGAAGCCGGGCTGCGCGAACAAGTGGATTAAGGTGAGTTAAATTATTTATTTTATTTTTTTAACCCCTCCAGCCCTATTGTACTATGCATTCTGTATTAAGAATGCTATTATTTCCCCTTATAACCATGTTATAAGGGAAAATAATAAAGATCAGGTCCCCATTCCGATCGTCTCCTAGCAACCGTGCATGAAAATCGCACCGCATCCACACTTCTATGGGGCCTGCGTTGCATGAAAAATGCAGAATATAGAACATGCTCCGATTTTCACGCAACGCACAAGTGATGCGTGAAAATCACTGCTCGTGTGCACAGTCCCATAGAAATGAATGGGTCCGGATTCAGTGCGGGTGCAATGCGTTCACCTCTCGCATCGCACCCGCACGGAAATCTCGCCCGTCTGAAAGAGGCCTTAATGAACTTTTATTGAAATGCCTCATTCCCAGCACTTGCCCAGGTTCTTGATGAAACACCAAATTGTATTAAATAACAAAGACTATCTCAGAAAGATATATGCATTTTTAATGGGAATATTTTTTCTTTGTTAAAGGGCTTATCTGGGAATTTAATTTTGATGGCCTATCCTCAGGCTAGGTCATCAATATCAGATCAGCGGGGGTTCAAAGAGGCTGCACTTCTTTGTGAGCACTTATACCTCTTCCTAGTCTATGTGACCACACTGTGCATCAGTCACATGGCCTAGGCGCATCTCATTTCCATTCAAGTGAATGGAGCTGAGGTGCAATACCAAGCACAGCCACTATACAATGTAAGGTGCTGTGCTTGTTAAGCTGTGAGGAAACCTCAGCGCTCACAGGAGCTCCAATGAGCATAGCAGCCTCTTCAAACAGCTGGTCAGTGGAGGTGCTGGGTGACCTTTTACCTTCATTCTGTGGGTCAATACCACATTTGTATAGTTTTCCTTGTGTTTTAATACTTAAAAAGCATCTGTCAGCAGATTTGTACCTATGACACTGGCTGACCCATTTCATGTGCACTTGGCAGCTGATGACATTTGTGTTGGTCCCATGTTCATATGTGCCAGCATTGCTAAGAAAAAAGAAGTTTGTATATGCAAATGAGGCTCTAGGAGCAACAAGGGTGTTGCTGTTACTCCTAGAGGCTGTGCTCTCTCTGCAGCTGACATGCCCTCTGCACTTTGATTGACAGGGCCTGGCAGTGTAAAAGTGATCACACCTGCGCCACCAAGTGCTGGCTCAGCTATTTTCTGCAGTGCTATAATGGTAAACAGAAAGGTGAACACACTTGCGCAGCTTGCTCTCCATTCACTGCTACGGGAACCCAGAAAATACCTGAGCGTGCTCCCACGGCTATTTTTGGAAGTCTCATAGCAGTGAATGGACAGGACAATGTGTGTGCATGATGTGCTTTCCTTCACTTCGGAGACCCTGTTCTGGAGATAGGAGTGGGTCTCAGAGGTGAGTGCCTCGTACAGTGGATATAAAAAGTCTACACACCCTTGTTAAAATGTCAGATTTCTGTGCTGTAAAAAAATGAGACAAAGATAAATCATTTCAGAACTTTTTCCACCTTTAATGTGACCTATAAACTGTACAACTCAACTGAAAAACAAACTGAAATCTTTTAGGTGGAGGGAATAAAAAATATAAAAATAAAATAATATGGTTGCATAAGTGTGCACACCCTTAAACTAATACTTTGTTGAAGCATCTTTTGATTTTATTACAGCACTGAGTCTTTTTGGGTATGAGTCTATCAGCATGGCACATTTTGACTTGGCAAGATTTGCCCACTCTTCTTTGCAAAAACACTCCAAATCTGTCAGATTGCGAGGGCATCTCCTGTGCACAGCCCTCTTCAGATCACCCCACAGATTTTCAATCTGATTCAGGTCTGGGCTCTGGCTGGGCCATTCCAAAACTTTAATCATCTTCTGGTGAAGCCATTCCTTTGATTTGGATGTATGCTTTGGGTCGTTGTCATGCTGAAAGATGACGTTCCTCTTCATGTTCAGCTTTCTAGCAGAAGCCTGAAGATTTTGTGCCAATATTGACTGGTATTTGGAACTGTTCATGTATATCTGACATTTCATGGCATAATCTGATAATATGCCATCAATTTCTGAGATGGGACAACCCCTTTAATATATATTTAGAGCTGGCAGGAAGAAACCACAATCAGAAGACGGGGGAGAGCAGTGTGAAGGTACATTAGGTTCTACAGTGTTAGTCTGGATACAGCAGTTCTATATCACCAAGCTCTGTCACTTGCTCCCCCTAGATAGGACTCAGAGCAGAGCAAGTGCAGTGTGTTAAAATTCTGCTGACTTTTGCCTTCTACATCAGAGAGGAAGAAGGAGCTAAGATGTTGGGCAGCCTGTATATACCACACAAGAGCCTCCACATTATTTTTCTTAATAATAGCTTAAAGGGGTTCTGCACTTTCATTTAACTGATGAGCTATCCTCTGGATAGATCATCAGCTTCTGATCGGCCGGGGTCCGACACCCAGGACCCCCGCCGATCAGCTGTTTGAGAAGGCAGCGGCGCTCCAGCAGCGCCGCGGCCTTCTCACTGTTTACCGCCGGGCCGCCGGCCCACTGACGTCACGACTAGTATTAACTAGCGTGGGCGGGGCTAAGCTCTGTTCACTTGAATGGAGCTTAGCCACGCCCACTCTAGTTGATACTAGTCGTGACGTCAGTAGGCCGGCGGCCCGGCGGTAAACAGTGAGAAGGCCGCGGCGCTGCTGGAGCGCCGCTGCCTTCTCAAACAGCTGATCGGCGGGGGTCCTGGGTGTCGGACCCCGGCCGATCAGAAGCTGATGATCTATCCAGAGGATAGATCATCAGTTAAATAAAAGTGCAGAACCCCTTTAAAGGGAGTCTGTCACCTCCATATGGTCATATACAGTGCTTACATGGCTCTGTAGCACACCTATACAGGATTGTAACGGTACCTTTGTTCTTTTCTTTAGACTTGCTCCAGCAAGTGCCCAGGGGCGGCGTTCAGTGTGTAGGTGCCCAGGCTGCTGTGCCTTCTTTTCACTTTACTCCTCCCCAGTCTCTGCCTTTGCCCACCCTCCAAGTCTCTTGCCTCATCGATAGGTCCGGACTTGGAGGGCGGGCAAAGGATCCGTCATTCTGGTATTCTGAATGCACTAATACATTCCTATGGAAAAAAATTCAGAATCCGGCATTCAGACAAGTCTTCAGTTTTTTCCGCCGGAGATAAAACCATAGCATTCTACGATTTTCTCTTTTGCCTGATCAGTCAAAATGACTGAACTGAAGACATTCTGACTAGGGATGAGCGAACCCGAACTGTATAGTTCGGGTTCGTACCGAATTTTGGGGTGTCCGTGACACGGACCCGAACCCGAACATTTTCATAAAAGTCCGGGTTCGAGTTCGGTGTTCGGCGCTTTCTTGGCGCTTTTTGAAAGGCTGCAAAGCAGCCAATCAACAAGCGTCATACTACTTGCCCCAAGAGGCCATCACAGCCTTGCCTACTATTGGCATGGCTGTGATTGGCCAGTGCAGCATGTGACCCAGCCTCTATATAAGCTTGGGTCACGTAGCGCTGCACGTCACTCTGCTGATACAAATGTAGGGAGAGGTTGCAGCTGCGACGTTAGGGCGAGATTAGGCAGTGATTAACTCCTCCAAAACACTTAAGACAGTGATCGATCTACAGCTGTGGATCATTGAACTGCTGCTATTCAATTGCTCAGTGTTTTTAGGCTGCCCAGAGCGTTTTTCAGTCACTTTTTTCTGCGGTGATCGGCGGCCATTTTGTGGCTTGTGGTGCGCCAGCACAAGCTGCCACCAAGTACATTTAACCATCAATAGTGTGGTTATTTTTTGCTATATCCTACATCAGGGTCAAGCTTTCATCAAGTGCATTTAACCATCAATAGTGTGGTTATTTTTTGGCCATATACTACATCAGGGGCAAGTTGAGCCTGTCACAAAGTGCATTTAACCATCAATAGTGTGGTTATTTTTTGGCCATATACTACATCAGGGGCAAGTTGAGCCTGTCACCCAGCGCCTAAAAAATAGGCCTCACATTTATATTCATCCAAATCTGTCATTACTGTTTTAGCTGGTCAAGTTATTTAGTGTCCGTCAAAGCACAGTTTTTGTTCTGGGTTGAAAAACAATTCCCAATTTTGCAATTCTCAAAATTAGTGGTTTCTGCTGTATCAGGCCTACTTTAAATCTATCCCTAAAAGGGTAGATTAGATTGAAGGTGCTGATAGGGTCATTTTCAAGAACTTCACACACACGCTACAGTGCAGATCCAAGTCTAATTCTGTCCGTAAACGTATACCTGTCACCCAGCGCCTAAATAATAGGCCTCAAATTTGTATTCAGCTAAATCTGTCATTACTGGTGTGCCTGTATTATTGTAATACGGTACCTAAATAGATAGCCAGATAGTGTTAGGTGTCTGTAAAAAAAAGGCCTGATTTTGAATTCAATACATTGGCCCGAATAATATTTTTCTTATTGTGGTGAACGGTAACAATGAGGAAAACATCTAGTAAGGGACGCGGACATGGTCGTGGTGGTGTTAGTGGACCCTCTGGTGCTGGGAGAGGACGTGGCCGTTCTGCCACAGCCACACGTCCTAGTGTACCAACTACCTCAGGTCCCAGTAGCCGCCAGAATTTACAGCCATATTTGGTGGGGCCCAATGCCGTTCTCAGGATGGTAAGGCCTGAGCAGATACAGGCATTAGTCAATTGGGTGGCCGACAGTGCATCCAGCACGTTCACATTATCTCCCACCCAGTCTTCTGCAGAAAGCGCACAGATGGCGCATGAAAACCAAGCCCATCAGTCTGTCACATCACCCCCATGCATATCAGGGAAACTGTCTGAGCCTCAAGTTATGCAGCAGTCTCTTATGCTGTTTGAAGACTCTGCTGCCAGGGTTTCCCAAGGGCATCCACCTAGCCCTTCCCCAGGGGTGGAAGAGATAGAATGCACTAACGCACAACCACTTATGTTTCCTGATGATGAGGACATGGGAATACCACCTCAGCACGTCTCTGATGATGACGAAACACAGGTGCCAACTGCTGCGTCTTTCTGCAGTGTGCAGACTGAACAGGAGGTCAGGGATCAAGACTGGGTGGAAGACGATTCAGGGGACGATGAGGTCCTAGACCCCACATGGAATGAAGGTCGTGCCACTGACTTTCAGAGTTCGGAGGAAGAGGCAGTGGTGAGACCGAGCCAACAGCGTAGCAAAAGACAAAGAGGGAGCAGTGGGCAAAATCAGAACACCCGCCGCCAAGAGACTCCGCCTGCTACTGACCGCCGCCATCTGGGACCGAGCACCCCAAAGGCAGCTTCAAGGAGTTCCCTGGCATGGCACTTCTTCAAACAATGTGCTGACGACAATACCCGAGTGGTTTGCTTGCTGTGCCATCAGAGCCTGAAGCGAGGCATTAACGTTCTGAACCTTAGCACAACCTGCATGACCAGGCACCTGCATGCAAAGCATGAACTGCAGTGGAGTAAACACCTTAAAAACAAGGAAGTCACTCAGGCTCCCCATGCTACCTCTTCTGCTGCTGCCGCCTCGGCCTCTTCTGCTGCTGCCGCCGCCTCGGCCTCTTCCTCCGCCTCTGGAGGAACGTTGGCACCTGCCGCCCAGCAAACATGGGATGTACCACCAACACCACTACCTGCGTCACCAAGCATCTCAACCATGTCACACGGCAGCGTTCAGCTCTCCATCTCACAAACATTTGAGAGAAAGCGTAAATTCCCACCTAGCCACCCTCGATCCCTGGCCCTGAATGCCAGCATTTCTAAACTACTGGCCTATGAAATGCTGTCATTTAGGCTGGTGGACACAGACAGCTTCAAACAGCTCATGTCGCTTGCTGTCCCACAGTATGTTGTTCCCAGCCGGCACTACTTCTCCAAGAGAGCCGTGCCTTCCCTGCACAACCAAGTATCCGATAAAATCAAGTGTGCACTGCGCAACGCCATCTGTGGCAAGGTCCACCTAACCACAGATACGTGGACCAGTAAGCACGGCCAGGGACGCTATATCTCCCTAACTGCACACTGGGTAAATGTAGTGGCGGCTGGGCCCCAGGCGGAGAGCTGTTTGGCGCACGTCCTTCCGCCGCCAAGGATCGCAGGGCAACATTCTTTGCCTCCTGTCTCCTCCTCCTCCTACTCAGCTTCCTCCTCCTCTTCTTCCACCTGCTCATCCAGTCAGCCACACACCTTCACCACCAACTTCAGCACAGCCCGGGGTAAACGTCAGCAGGCCGTTCTGAAACTCATATGTTTGGGGGACAGGCCCCACACCGCACAGGAGTTGTGGGGGGGTATAGAACAACAGACCGATGAGTGGTTGCTGCCGGTGAGCATCAAGCCCGGCCTGGTGGTGTGCGATAATGGGCGAAATCTCGTTGCAGCTCTGGGACTAGCCGGTTTGACGCACATCCCTTGCCTGGCGCATGTGCTGAATTTGGTGGTGCAGAAGTTCATTCACAACTACCCCGACATGTCAGAGCTGCTGCATAAAGTGCGGGCCGTCTGTTCGCGCTTCCGGCGTTCACATCCTGCCGCTGCTCGCCTGTCTGCGCTACAGCGTAACTTCGGCCTTCCCGCTCACCGCCTCATATGCGACGTGCCCACCAGGTGGAACTCCACCTTGCACATGCTGGACAGACTGTGCGAGCAGCAGCAGGCCATAGTGGAGTTTCAGCTGCAGCACGCACGGGTCAGTCGCACTGCGGAACAGCACCACTTCACCACCAATGACTGGGCCTCCATGCGAGACCTGTGTGCCCTGTTGCGCTGTTTCGAGTACTCCACCAACATGGCCAGTGGCGATGACGCCGTTATCAGTGTTACAATACCACTTCTATGTCTCCTTGAGAAAACACTTAGGGTGATGATGGAAGAGGAAGTGGCCCAGGAGGAGGAGGAGGAGGAAGAGGGGTCATTTTTAGCACTTTCAGGCCAGTCTCTTTGAAGTGACTCAGAGGGAGGTTTTTTGCAACAGCAGAGGCCAGGTACAAATGTGGCCAGACAGGGCCCACTACTGGAGGACGAGGAGGACGAGGATGAGGAGGAGGTGGAGGAGGATGAGGATGAAGCAGGTTCACAGCGGGCTGGCACCCAACGCAGCTCGGGCCCATCACTGGTGCGTGGCTGGGGGGAAACGCAGGACGATGACGATACGCCTCCCACAGAGGACAGCTTGTCCTTTCCTCTGGGCAGCCTGGCACACATGAGCGACTACATGCTGCAGTGCCTGCGCAATGACAGCAGAGTTGCCCACATTTTAACGTGTGCGGACTACTGGGTTGCCACCCTGCTGTATCCACGGTACAAAGACAATGTGCCCACCTTACTTCATGCACTGGAGCATGATAGTAAGATGCGCGAGTACAAGCGCACGTTGGTAGACGCGCTACTGAGAGCATTCCCAAATGTCACAGGGGAACAAGTGGAAGCCCAAGGCGAAGGCAGAGGAGGAGCAAGAGGTCGCCAACGCAGCTGTGTCACGGCCAGCTCCTCTGAGGGCAGGGTTAGCATGGCAGAGATGTGGAAAAGTTTTGTCACCACGCCACAGCTAACTGCACCACCACCTGATACGGAACGTGTTAGCAGGAGGCAACATTTCAATAACATGGTGGAATAGTACCTGTGCACACCCCTCCACGTACTGACTGATGGTTCGGCCCCATTCAACTTCTGGGTCTCCAAATTGTCCACGTGGCCAGAGCTAGCCTTTTATGCCTTGGAGGTGCTGGCCTGCCCGGCGGCCAGCGTTTTGTCTGAACGTGTATTCGGCACGGCAGGGGGCGTCATTACAGACAAACGCAGCCGCCTGTCTACAGCCAATGTGGACAAGCTGACGTTCATAAAAATGAACCAGGCATGGATCCCACAGGACCTGTCCATCCCTTGTGCAGATTAGACATTAACTACCTCCCCTTAACAATATATTATTGTACTCCAGGGCAGTTCCTCATTCAATCCTATTTTTATTTTCATTTTACCATTATATTGCGGGGCAACCCAAAGTTGAATGAACCTCTCCTCTGTCTGGGTGCCGGGGCCTAAAAATATCTGACAGTGGCCTGTTCCAGTGGTGGGTGACATGAAGCCTGATTCTCTGCTATGACATGAAGACTGATTCTCTGCTGACATGAAGCCTGAATCTCTGTTATGGGACCTCTCTCCTCTGCCTGGGTGCCTGGGCCTAAATATGTGACAATGGACTGTTCCAGTGGTGGGTGACGTGAAGCCTGATTCTCTGCTATGACATGAAGACTGATTCTCTGCTGACATGAAGCCTGAATCTCTGTTATGGGACCTCTCTCCTCTATCTGGGTGTCGGGGCCTAAAAATATCTGACAGTGGCCTGTTCCAGTGGTGGGTGACGTGAAGCCTGATTCTCTGCTATGACATGAAGACTGATTCTCTGCTGACATGAAGCCTGAATCTCTGTTATGGGACCTCTCTCCTCTGTCTGGGTGTCGGGGCCTAAAAATATCTGACAGTGGCCTGTTCCAGTGGTGTGTGACGTGAAGCCTGATTCTCTGCTATGACATGAAGACTGATTCTCTGCTGACATGAAGCCTGAATCTCTGTTATGGGACCTCTCTCCTCTGCCTGGGTGCCTGGGCCTAAATATGTGACAATGGACTGTTCCAGTGGTGGGTGACGTGAAGCCCGATTCTCTGCTATGACATGAAGACTGATTCTCTGCTGACATGAAGCCTGAATCTCTGTTATGGGACCTCTCTCCTCTGCCTCGGTGCCTGGGCCTAAATATGTGACAGTGGCCTGTTCCAGTGGTGGGTGACGTGAAGCCTGATTCTCTGCTATGACATGAAGACTGATTCTCTGCTGACGTGAAGCCAGATTCTCTGCTATGGGACCTATCTCCAATTGATATTGGTTAATTTTTATTTCTTTTATTTTTATTCATTTCCCTGTCCACATTTGTTTGCAGGGGATTTACCTACATGTTGCTGCCTTTTGCAGCCCTCTAGCTCTTTCCTGGGCTGTTTTACAGTTCAGGTCGGGTTCGGATCCCGAACCCGAACATTTCCGGGAAGTTCGGCCGAACTTCTCGAACCCGAACATCCAGGTGTTCGCTCAACTCTTATTCTGACACATCCTGAACGGATTACTCTCCATTCAGAATGCATGGGGATATACCTGATCAGTTCTTTTCCGGCATTGAGCCCTTTTGACGGAACTCAGTGCCGGAAAAGAAAAACGCTAGTGTGAAAGTACCCTTAGTGCAACTCACAGACTGATTGCATGACCTGATGCAAGAGACCCTTCTAAGAGATAAAAATCTGACAAATATGACTGTCTGAAGATGTGCTATTCTATGTACAATAATAAAGAAGGAAAATACCGTTAGTACTGGTAAGCATGAACTGCTTTTACTGCTGACACGGTACATTAGCTGTCAGAATGATCCATGATTGCTACTTCAAGAGTAGCTTAATTGGGGGCACCACCAATAAGACCCCACTAATCACTAGAATAGAGGTCCCAAGCCCCTCTTTCCTCCTCACTTCAAGACCATAGGAGGAGTATGAATGCAGAGGTGGTCCCTAGCCTGCTGCTTCATTCAAAGTTTATGACGTATGGCAGAAACAGCCAAGTTCGGCAGAATAGGTGATGGCTGAAAAGCAAACCTATGAGGAAGCATTATTCTGACATTTGTGTTGAAACTAACAAGAGAACAGCCTAATGGGCTAACATCAAGATCTGTAAATCTCAGGTCTGATGTATACCATTAGGTTGCAATCAGGGGCGTAGCTAAAAGCTCATGGGCCCTGGTGCAAGAGTTTAGCTTGTGCCCCCGTCCCTCAGTGCTTGATGGCAAGGGGCAGGGGAGCACATATCCTTCCTGCTGCCTGAGGGCACCCCTTCATGTCAAATTCTTAACTTAACCCCTTCCCTCCAGCCAAAGGTGTAAATTGACCAGTATGCACTTTCTATAATGCCAGTGTCTTATGTTGGCACAATGGTCTTTGGGCCCCCTCAGGCTGCTGGGCCCGGTAGCGACTGCTACCTCTGCACCACCTATAGCTACGCCCCTGGTTGCAATCTATACTATTATACTAAAATACTATTTGTCCACCACTGCTATAGGCTATATATATGGACTACAGATAACTGGAAAGTTTTAGCCATGTGTCAGAGTAGGCAGACTGTCTGGTAGTAGTACATGTGATCAGGTTGTTTGCTTGGACTACGAGTCCTCTGCATTGGATCTATATCTGTGAACAATGCCGCAAAACATTGCTTACATTATAGCATAGATGTGTTCATCGTCCAAAAAGATAAGGGCTAGGATCAGGCCCACTTCCGTCATGAGGCAGGAGGAGCATCTCAATCTATCCCAATATATAGATACTGCCAGTACAGGGGGCTACCAATATACTACCACTAATTACAGAGGGGGCCTTTATATATACTATCACGACAGAGGGGGCATTATCCTAGATGGGGGAAGGTGAGAGCATTATACATGCTAGCACTACAGGGGCATTGTCCTACAGGAATCACTACAAGGAGGCATTATAATACAGGGGGTACTATGGGAGGTGAGAGCATTATACATACTATATACTGTGTGGGACAAGTTCTTGCTGACAATTTCTAAGTGTCATGGGCACCTGAAGGGTAATATTTAGTCAAACAGTTGTATGTAGGCCTGGCTTTGCATATCCCTTCTTATATTTCTTGTATAGTCAGCTTGGAAATAGCAGAGCTGCTACTACTTGAACCTTATGCCTTTATTCTTTCCTGAACCACACATGTGCACTATTTTTATATTCTCATTGTGAGTCTGACATTTGTGTCTGCATTCTCTGTGCTTGACGTAATGGCAGTAATAGGTAATGGCAGTCACGGGGAAGTCACAGTTCACAGAGAGATGCAGAACTCTGCATGCATGACCACCTAAAGCAAGTGCCGGTGGAGGAAGTTAGCAGTGGCAAGGGATCTTATAAACAAATTCATTTTGGAACTGGGGATTTTCTAAAATGATTCAAATGATAGACAGCAATATTTTTGTATGCTCCGAAGAATTAGGAACCTTTATGTTAGTGAGAAAACGTCTTCAAGCGGGGTAGCTTTATTATTTCTTCTCCACATTCAGTTTTTTTAATTTTTCTGTCAATATCAGCCTTTGTCAGCTTGTTTTATATAGTATAGTTGCATAGTAGAAGTTGAGAAAAGTTCCTGAAATTAGTTTTGTGTCATATTCAGTGAATGTTTAAAAAATGTAGATTCCTGTCCAAATCGATTTTACTTGAACCAAAAATAAAACACACTCTGCCATAACGTGTTATGCTTTTTAATATTAGAAATCTTCCATAAATTGTCCCTTATTGGGAGTAGATGAGGTTTAAACACACTTGTTATCAGAAAAAAAAAACAGTGGGTTTTTGAGACCAAGCATCCAAAATATATGCCTTAACAGGAGGCAAATTCCTTTCCCCCAGCTTATACACACATACTTGTAAATGTCATAAGAAACAGTGAATTGTTCCGCATAAGTGTCCAAAAATGATGTGTTAATGGTGGCTGAATGCCCTGCCGTATTTCTACACACACAAGTGTTAGGGTACTTTCACACTAGCGTTTTTCTTTTCCGGCGCTGAGTTCCGTCCTAGGGGCTCAAATCCGGAAAATAACTGATCAGTTTTATCCTAATGCATTCTAAATGGAGAGTAACCCGTTCAGGATGCATCAGGATGTCTTCATTTCAGTCTTTTTGACTGATCAGGCTTTTCAGAAAAACGTAGCATGTTGTATTTTTACCTCCGGCCAAAAATCCTGAACACTTTGACTGAACGCCGGATCCGGTCTTTTTCCCATTGACTTGCATTAACGCCGGATCCGGCGCCGTGTGTTCAGTCAAACCGGATCCGGCTTTTGCATGTTAAACCCGAAAAATTAGAAAAAAAAGTTAAAGTCCATAAATGGCGGATCCGTTTTTTCCAATGCATTTTTTCATTGTGATCAAAATCCTGATCAGGATTCAAATGTAATCCGTTTTCACACGTTTTTTCCGGATCCGGCGGGCAGTTCCGGTGTCGGAATTGAACGCCGGATTTAAACAACGCTAGTGTGAAAGTAGCCTTAATTGCCAGAAGAAACAGTGGCCTGTTCTGCAGATGAACAAGTCTGGAAAAATTTTCAATTTTACTTGGGAGTATCAGCAGTACAGTGTGGATGTAGAAAAGGTAAGGTGTGTATGGATAATAGTGGCTGCAATAGTAGCACTGACAGTGGAAGCACAGCATGGAACATGCAATTAGCTGTCCCAGCTAATGGTTCTCATATAGTTTTCATATAATTGTATTTTGTATTATATAAATTAATCACTAAACTTAGTGCACTTTGCTGCCATCTAGTGACCATTGTTATATTTGGTTTTATGAAGTTATCTATGGTTGTAATTCATTATGTCGTTAATCTTCTAACTTATCCTCTTCTGTGAGCTAATATCCTGTTTCCTGCAGTCTTCTCCTGTTTTTCAGACATTCTTCACAGGGGGTGGTGTCCAAACTCCATGCGTCTTAAGGATCTTGTGATGACACAAGGTCTGAAGCAGTCATGGGATGTACCAGCAGGGATATATCTACATCTCATGTGCTCTGGTAATAACGATTAGTAATATAATAATAATGATAACTAATCCGATTGATGGAGTTAACAGTGAGGTGCATGGTCACTTTGGGATTGAGGCTTCTAATGTCACAAGACCCCATGACGCCACAAGGTTCTTATGGCACATAGAGTTTAGATGCTACCCTTCATAGAGCTGAAGAGAGAATTTTCCTTTGACCTCTATCATCATTTCTCAATGTAAATTCAATAAATTACCTAAGACATATCCTTAGGTATCCCATATCTTTCATTGCTTGCAGAAAAGATTGCCACTAATGTGCATAACTGGCAGAATAAACATAGTAAATAGGCATTTGAGTGGCTGTGTGTGGGTAATAGTCACAGTAGTGGCAGCTATGTAGTCATAATGGTAGGGGCAATAGGAGTAATGGGATTGGCAGTAGGGGGATTAGCAGCAGGGAATAGCAGCTGTGTTGGTAGAAGTAGCAGTGACATGATGGTCCATAGTCAGCAAGTGTGGATCTGTTCATCAGCCTCAGCCAGAGGTGTGTGAAAACCCTCATGGATCGATGTGTTCATTTTACCAAAAGTGTTTTGTACTCTGGCAGAGGACAACTTTGTCCATCTGGGTGTGACAACGCCACCTGCCTCACTGAAAACCCTCTCTGAGATAACACTGGATGGACAAGACAGTAGAGATACAAGATAGCAAACTGGGCGAGTTCCGGCCACTGTTCCTATCTGGCTGCCCAAAAGTCTGTAAGGGTCATGGAACATGGTATGCGCCAGAGATGATACTGAACTGGCTGCTGCAGCTTTTGATGCTTGTAGTAGTGGAAACTGCAGGAGGTGTGTGACTCGGCAGGGGCATAGAGGAGCATCCTGGTCATACATGTGGGTGGCAGGTGTCTGCTCACCAAAAGCTGCAGCAAGCTGTGTATACAGTGGATATAAAAAGTCTACACACCACTGTTAAAATATCAGGTTTCTGTGATGTAAAAAAATGAGACAAAGATAAATGATTTCAGAACTTTTTCCACCTTTAATGTGACCTATAAACTGTACCACTCAATTGAAAAAAACAAACTGAACTCTTTTAGTTAGAGGGAAGAAAAAAACAACTAAAATAATGTGGTTGCATAAGTGTGCACACCCTCTTATAACTGGGGATGTAGCTGTGTTCAGAATTAAGCAATCACATTCAAAATCATGTTAAATAGGAGTCAGCATACATCTGCCATCATTTAAAGTGCCTCTGATTAACCCCAAATAAAGTTCAGCTGCTCTAGTTGGTCTTTCCTGAAATTTTCTTAGTCGCATCCCACAGCAAAAGCCATGGTCCACAAAGAGCTTCCAAAGCATTAGAGGGATCTCATTGTTAAAAGGTATCAGTCAGGAGAAGGATACAAAAGATTTTCCAAGGCATTAGATATACCATGGAACACAGTGAAGACAGTCATCATCAAGTGGAGAAAACATGGCACAACAGTGACATTACCAAGAACTGGACGTCCCTCCAGAATTGATGAAAAGACGAGAAGAAAACTGGTCTGGGAGGCTACCAAGAGGCCTACAGCAAAATTAAAGGAGCTGCAGGAATATCTGGCAAGTACTGGCTGTGTGGTACATGTGACAACAATCTCCCGTATTCTTCATATGTCTGGGCTATGGGGTAGAGGGGCAAGACGAAAGCCTTTTCTTATGAAGAAAAACATCCAAGCCAGGCTACATTTTGCAAAAACACATCTGAAGTCTCCCAAAAGCATGTGGGAAAAGGTGTTATGGTCTGATCAAACCAAGGTTGAACTTTTTGGCCATAATTCCAAAAGATATGTTTGGTGCAAAAACAACACTGCACATCACTAAACACCATACCCACAGTGAAGCTGAACATGAAGAGGAACTTCATCTTTCAGCATGACAACGACCCAAAGCATACATCCAAATCAACAAAGGAATGGCTTCACCAGAAGAAGATTAAAGTTTTGGAATGGCCCAGCCAGAGCCCAGACCTGAATCCGATTGAAAATCTGTGGGGTGATCTGAAGAGGGCTGTGCACAGGAGATGCCCTCGCAATCTGACAGATTTGGAGTGTTTTTGCAAAGAAGAGTGGGCAAATCTTGCCAAGTCAAAATGTGCCATGCCAATAGACTCATACCCAAAAAGACTGAGTGCTGTAATAAAATCAAAAGGTGCTTCAACAAAGTATTAGTTTAAGGGTGTGCACACTTATGCAACCATATTATTTAATTTTTATATTTTTTCTTCCCTCTACCTAAAAGATTTCAGTTACTACGAGTTACACTTTTTGTTTCTCTCATTGCTAAATCACTTGTTATGTTTGTATTTTGTGGTAACTGTCTCCTTTGGACCGCATTGTTGTGGCTCGAGGAGATATGTTGTTCTCTAAATCCATCTTTGCACTGTACTTTATGTTTCATGTGGATCTGGAATTGGAGATATCTTTTGCCTACATTGTCATTGCTGATATGTTTAATTGATTTGTTTTTCTATATAATAAAAATAGATTCAACACTAAAAGATTTCAGTTAGTTTTTTAACTAATAAAGTTCTGGAATGATTTATCTTTGTCTCATTTTTTTTACATCACAGAAACCTGAGGGGTGTGTAGACTTTTTATATCCACTGTACAATGTATCCTGGTAATAAAGCAAGTTGGCCTCCCTTTCTGACATCATACTTACCTCATACTTTTGCTCGTGTCGAGCTGGCTGCCGCCATCTTGATTCAAGATCTGTTGCAAAATTATACGTCATCGAGCAAAGGGATTTTGTGTGCGAATTATTCAATTAAGATGATTTATTTTTTATTTTTTTACCATTTCAGGGAAAATCGATTCGCTACCACGAAGCACAAGGAAATTCGGCTTTGTGGACTTCGATTCGCCCAACACTAAAAGTATGAACAAACCATCTGTTCCTGGGTTTTTACCACAGGAAAGGAAGTAATAGCATCCTCTATTTCTGTAAGAAATGGTTTGCTGGCTAATTGTTCCTGTGATTGAGCAAGACATCATGCAGAGCTGTGTGCATGGGGAATTCAACAGAAAAATCTATTTTTGCTACTGCATAGAATTTCAGGCATAGGTAGGAGCAGTAAGACCTCATGCACCTCATTAGGTGAGATATTTCACTTTTATTTGAGGTCGTACAAACAGTGTCGGACTGGAGTGCCTTGGGTCCACCAGTATAATTTACTCTAAGGGCCCACAGTAAAGCTACAAGCAAATCCTACCTGCTACCGGAACGGCCAGCAGCAGCAAGACGCTTAAGATGATTGATTATGGTGGTCCCTGCAGTGACGCTGAAAAGACAAGTCCTTGAGGAAAGAGGATACTGGTGTGCCTCTGTGCCTTGAAGTTTTCTCCGCCACCCGATGCATCTATAATAATAAACCAGGTAGTTAGTTAAATAACCTACCAGTGTTTTTTATATGGACATCGGCAGATTGAAACTCTCTACACTGCATATCTGTGTGTGGTGCAGTCAGTCTCCTGTGTTATGTGCAAGGGATGAGGGACTTGGGGGGCCCACCTTTGTCAGGAGCCTATCGGGGGATTCACCTGTTTCCCCTATGAGCCAGTCCGAGCCTGCGTACAAAGCTACAATATGGTCATGTGCGTAAGATTTAAGGCTCAAAAAGGAAATAAGAGCTCAGAATATTAGTAATCTCTCATGATCTTGTACCAGAGGAAATGTGTAATCTGTACTGAGGGTAAAGCATTTTGATGGTAATCTGTTTCACCAATCTTGTGTTTTAAAATGCAATTTTATTGTACTTCTTATTTTAATATTAGAAATGTATATTAAAGTGGTTGTTCAAGTTAAATAAAAACACGGGCAGCCCCTGTAAATGCTAAAATAACAAAAGAAGTGATACTTACCCCTTTTCTCCCCTGCCGCTTCCAGGGATGTGCGCTGCTGACATCATCTTCCTGGCTGTAATCTTCCATAGACTCGGGTCCATGTGCAGCCAATCACTGGCCTCAGCAGTATATAGGATGTCACTGCTAAGGACAGTGATTGGCTGCAGTGGTCACCTGTGCATGGAGCATCACTGCTGCAGCCAGGGGAGGACTGCAGCAGAGTACAGGAAGCATCAGTGGGGAAAAGGGGCAAATATCTCTTATTTAGTTATTGTATACCATTTACAGGCACTGCCAGAGTTTTTATTTAACTCATAAAGCCCACATTGACCAGAATAGTTGACTATAGTTAGTTACATAGTTTCATAGGTTGAAAAAAGACACCAATCCATCAAGTTCAGCCTTTCTCAGAAAAATCATACAGCATACATTGTTAGATTGATTATATCCCTCCATGCCATTTGCTATTAGATAAGCACCTAACCCTTCTGTAAAGGGGCTATCCCACAAAAAGTATTGCTATGCAATGAATAGGGCATTTCAATATACTTGCAATAAAAAAAATTGACGTAGATTTCAGTAATGATTTGCACTGATGGCCCAGGTCATACCCCACCCCTGCCAAGCATTCTTTTCAGAAGGTGGCAGCATAGAAACGTTACTTGCAACTAGATTTAGAGGCAATGCCATTTAAAAAGTCGCAAACCCAGATCTATGAAGGTAGCAATAGGGCTGACTGCTGTAGGACAATGATTTGTTTTTAGTTTTAAATGGTATACTGTAGTACTGCCTAAAATGAAAAACAGTCAAAAATATCTCTCTTTTACACACCCTAAAAGCTTTTTTGCTTTTGTAGCTGCTATTTGACATTGAGTACTGCTGCTTATTCTGCTTGTAACCAGAATACGCACATCCTTCTCATTCTGTTCTAATTTTACTCCATTCAATATCTATGCAGCAATACAATTACTGTGGCTGAGGTGCATTACGTTACATTTATCAACATTAAAATTCATCTGCCATGTTCTTGCCCATACTGCCAGCTTATCGTGGTCTTTCTGTATTATTTCACAGTCAAGCTGGGTTTTGGGTCATCGGTAAAACTGACACATTTCTTTTAAACCCATCCGCATGATCATTAAGAGAGAAATTAAAGAGAATTGGTCCTCACACCGATCCATATGGTATCCCGCTGCTAGGCTGTTATTAGTAGTGTTGAGCGCGAATATTCAAAAAGCTATTTTTTTTTCGCGAATATCTGCACTTTGAGAATTTGCGAATATTTCGAATATAGTGCTAAATATTCGTGATGACGAATATTATTATATATTTTTTTTTAACACAGTACATATCAGGTGATCATCCCTCCCTTTTTCTAGCTTGTGGGCCAATGAGAAGGCTTTGTTACAGCTTAGCAACATCCCTAGCAACCAATAGAAAAGTTGGCTACCCCATGCCGGTATTTCGCGCGCATTACACAAATAATACATTGCCGATTTTCGCAATCAGGAATATAATACCGAATTCGCAAATTCACGAATGACAAATATTATACGAAATACTCTCAAAATATCGCAAATTCGAATATTGCCCCTGCCGCTCATCACTAATTATTAGTATGAACCATTTACAACACGTTTTCTGGTCCTGTAACCCATTCTTTACCCATGTGCATTTAACCCCTTAGTGACCAAGCCTGTTTGGGCCTTTATGACCAAGCGTTTTTCTTCCTTTTTTTATGGTCTCGTTCCAAGAGCTATAACTTTTTAATTTTTTCATCTATATAGCTTTATGAGGGCTTGTTTTTTACGGGACAAGTTGTAGTTTTTAATGGCGCCATTTTGGGGTACACATAACTTTCTGATTAACTTTTATTAACTCTTTCTGGGAGGGAGATGGGGAAAAATAGCAATACTACCACTGCGTTTTTACATTATACATTTTTTGGCGTTCATTTTTCGGTACAAATAACATAATATCTTTATTTTCTGGGTCAGTACGATTACAGTGATACTAAATACTTATAATTTTGTTTACGTTTTACTACTTTTTTTGCAATAAAACACCTTTTATTAACCAAAAAAATGATTTTGCATTGCCACTTCACAAGACCCATAACTTTTTTTTATTTTTTTATATGGAATTGTGTGAGGGCTTGATTTTTGAAAGACGACTTGTATTTTTCATTGGTATGATTTTGGAGTAAACGCCGCTTTTTGATCGCTTGTTATTACGTTTTTTTTCCGGTGGAAACTAAGAATAAATTCTAAATTCTGTATTTTTTTATTTTTTATTTTTTACGGCGTTCACCATAGGGGATAATTTATGTAATATTTATGTAGTCC
This sequence comes from Bufo bufo, assembly GCF_905171765.1. Classification (NCBI taxonomy): domain Eukaryota; kingdom Metazoa; phylum Chordata; class Amphibia; order Anura; family Bufonidae; genus Bufo; species Bufo bufo. The sequence continues at coordinate 192,660,842 of NC_053391.1, read as the reverse complement.
CGGTCGTTACGGACGCGGCAATACCAAACATATGTGGGATATTTTCTTTTTGCGATTTTTTTTCATTGAAAAGCGTATTTTCAATGGAAAAAAATGCATATTTTTTTATTTTATGGAATTTTTTTTATTTAATAAATGTGTATTTTTTTTCTATTTTTTTTACTACTTAATAGTCCCACAAGGGGACTATAATATACAGTATTTTGATTGCTTTTAAAATGTAATGCATTATCTCTATAATACATTACATTTCAATAGCAATGCTATTCAAACATTGACCAGCAGGCTGCGCCAGAGAGGCACAGCCTGCTGGAAATAACTGAAGACAGGCTCGGGGCCCTGATAGGAAAGCTTCCCAACACATCAGCACCCCGCGATCGCATTTTCGGGGTGCTGATGGGAGACAGAGGGAGTCCGCCATTGCGCCCGGCATGTAAAGGGTTAAACAGCCCGGATCGGCACTCCTGCCGGTCGGGGCTGTTAGAGCAGGGACCCGGCTCTCATGTGAGAGCCAGGTCCGTGCTCCCCTCTGCACGGGGGAGCCGTGCAGTGCTTAAACTGGGCCGCCGTAAAAACGCTGCGGCCCAGCCTAAGGCCCCTTAGTGACCGCCGTAAAAACACGTATGGGTGGTCACTAAGGGGTTAAAGAGGACCTTTCATAGGTCCTGACATTATGAAATAAGTAGCAGGTTATGTAGGGCATAGTCCATGGATGTAAGATCGCTTACTATTTTTTCTGGGCACTGCTCCATTCGCCCGCTGTGCCCCTGTTCACTTCTCCCGCCTGGTATGCTAATGAATAGCATCAGTACAGGGAGGAGGAGACTGCCCTGTTTCTCAGTGGGCGTCTCTTTCTCCCTGGCTGTAGCGCAGCAGTGCCCAGAAAAAATAGTAAGCGATCTTACATCCATGGACTATGCCCTACATAACCTGCTACTTATTTCATAATGTCAGGACTCATGAAAGGTCCTCTTTAATTTTTCCTTATACCATGTATCTATAGCTTCAGGTCAAGGCTGTTGTGTGGTACAGTATCAAATGCTTTTGCTAAATCTGCAGTAGATATATCATTTCTGCCACCTGACCGACATCCAGATTTGCATGTACTTCCTCATAGAAACCAATCATGCTGGTTAGGAAAAACCTGTTTTGAATGAACCTACAGTATGCTGGTTATCAATTATTAATGTATTCACTGCTCTATTATATTGCAACTCATCTTAGAATACCTTTTAAATATTTTATATAATGCAGACATCAAACTGACCTGATGGTAGTTACAGTTGTGTTCCACAAGTTTTAAGACTCACACAAAAATGTTGGTTTTCACAAAGTTTGTGTCACAGGGCGCCGGTGACGCAATCTTTCACAGGGCACCGGCGTCCTGCGCTCTCTCCCTGAGCAGCCACGCATGCTGCGTCCCCGTCTCCCAGGTAACAGGGGGCGGAGCGGACCCGACTGCACTCCTGCTGTCTGTGCGGTCGGCGTCCTCCGTTCCCCTGGCAACAGTATCAGGCTGAGCACCAAGCTGGCCACTCGGTGCTCGGCTTCTGAGTCTGAGCGGGTCATGTGACGCTGGCCACGTCACATGACCTTAGCCTTTCACTATTTATACAGGCAGCCTGCTGGCCACAGGTTGCCTGCGATTTTGGTCCTGTGCCTAACTGCTATTACTCTGTGCTTCTGCTACTCTGGATTTTGACCCTTGGCTTTTGTTCCTGACCCGACCTCGCCTGCCCTTGTGTACTGATGTGACCTCCAGGTTTGACCCTCGGCTTGTACTCTGATCCGTCCTTGCTGTTCCTTGTGTACTGACGTGACATCCTGGTTTGACCCTAGGCGTGTTTGTTTACCGTCCTTGTTACCCCTGCTCGCCTACGTTAGTGTTGATCTCTGGCATTTCAATATTGCTCCTGACACTTTATGTGACTTCGGATCCAACTGCAGGGTTCCCTCCTACTGCCTCTGCCTGGCTATATTCTGTGTCTGTCCACTCTGCCTCTCTGCACTTATAGAGGTTAGGGACCGTCGCCCAGTTACGCCCCGTCACCTAGGACGGGTAGTGTAAGTAGGCAGGGACAAAGGCGTGAGTGGCAGCTAGTGGGTGCACTTCCTCTTCCCCACTCCCTAGTGCATAACAGTTTGCTGCTTCAGTTTTTATGGTGGCAATTTGCATTAAAGGGGTATTCTGGTTAGATTAAGTTATCCCGTATCCACAGGACAGGGGATAACTATTAGAGTTCTGCAGCACGCCAGACCTGCAGGGTATTGTGATAGTGAGGTCACGGTTATGGGCAAGGGTTACTCACTTTTTGGAGGACCCTGGGCAGGCATGCGGCAGTGAAGGAGAGGTAGACACAAGTTCCTCTGGGGCACACTCTGTATGGAGAGACCTGGCCTGATGTTGGGTGAGGTGCCCTGGATGTTGCAGGTATTTTGAGTGCCTGAGGCAAGGTCCCTTTAAGGATCGTGACGCCAGTGCCTGTAACAGTGGCACACCGGTTTGTAGGAGTAGTAATAGAGGTACACAGCTGGTATGGTAAACCAAACGTTGCTTTACTTTGGAAAACAGTCCAACTTTGTACAGACAGTTTACAGTTGATAATGATGCAGTCCCTTATATCACAAATGCCACAGCAGGTTTACTTCTCAATATGGCAGGTATAAATCTTGCAAGATACTTGGAGGGTAAACAGTTAATGCTTAGCAGACCTATGCTGCACTATCCCCTTCAGCTATTCTAGCTGGCTGGATCCCAAGGCCCGGATGCCTAAATGCTGGCTTTAATCCTTGGTATATAAATCTTCCTCCAGTATTGACCCTTGCTTTAGATTAAAGTACCTCTGCCCATCAGCTTACTTCTCTGAGCTGGTTGTACTGTTCCTGTGCTGGGTCTGAAGGTGGCTGCAGGTTGCTCCCAGGAGGTACATCTCTTCTCTTGGGGTAATCTTCTGAGCTAACTGAGGCTCACTTTATCTACAGGCAGGCTAGAGTTCTTCACTAGCCTCCTGGTAGTAGCTAGCAGCCAGGGCTATCAAGCTGCATGTCAGGAGGAGGCCCTCAGCATATCTCTGGCTGGTGCCTTCTCACTTCTGTCTCCACAGACTCCTGACTATGACCTAACTCCTCCCTGTCTGGGCCTGAACATTTATACTAGGGGCTCCCTATTTCCCTCTAGTGTCTAGGATGCCTAACTACACCCTCATAGGCCTGCTATGCATGACACAGGGGAAACATTGCATACAAAAACACATTGAAAATACATTAAAGTACATAGTTAAATATAATATCACTGTCCCTCGTGAGCAGAAGTAACACGTGAACCAATTGACCCTTGTGTAGTGCCCACGCCTACCTAGTGGGACACTACAGTTCTACCGCTGATACTCCCATGATCACGAGAATGGGGGCCCCGTACTCACTATAGCCCCACTGAAAAGAACGGAGCAGTTAGTTGGGCATACGTGCGGCCGCTCCATTCATTTCTACAGGAATTCCAGAGATAGCCGAGCGCTGTACTGTAGATATCTCCAGAAATGGAGCAGCTACGCGCATGTGCGCTCCGTTCATTTCAGGGGGCTGCAGAGAGTACGGGGTCCACATTCTAGTTTAACGGTAGGACCCCCACTGATCTAACTTAATCTAACCGGAATACCCCTCTAGGTTGTTACGAAGAGGGGTCAGATCAATTGCAATTAATTGCAAGGTCATTCCTTGCCATGAAAATTAATTTAATCACAAAAATCCAATTTCTACCGCATTTCTCCCCTGCCACAAAATGACCTGCAAGCATAATTTCAGTGATCTTCTCATTAGCTCAGGAGAAAGTGTTAAAAGGGTTCCAATACTGTTGCATAAAAAACAATGCCATGAATGAAGAATAGTATCAAAACATCCTCCAAGGGCACCTTCTCTCAATGATCCAGGAGCAATTTGGTGATGAACAAGGCTAAAGGTTCTCAACGTGATTGAGATCTGGGGAGTTGCCTGGCCGTGGACCCGAAATTTCAATATTTTGTTTACCAAGCCACTTTCGCCTTGTGACATGGTGCTCTATCATGCTGGAAAAACAGCATGATAGAGCACCATGTCACAAGGCGAAAGTGGCTTGGTAAACAAAATATTGAAATTTTGGGTCCACGGCCAGGCAACTCCCCAGATCTCAATCACATTGAGAACCTTTAGTCAATCCTCAAAAAGTGGGTGGACAAACAAAAACACAGAAATTGTTATAAACTCCAAGCATTGATTAGGTAAAAATGGGTTGCCATTAGTAAGGATTTGGCCCAGAAGCTGACATCCAGCATGGCAGGGTAAACTGCAGAAGTCTTGAAAAAGAAGGGTCAACACTATAAATATTGAGCATTTGCAAAAACTTGATGTATTACCGGATCCGTTTTGCCTGATGACACTGGAAAAACGGATCCGGTATTGCAATGCATTTTTCTGACTGATCAGGCTTTTCTTCAGACTGATCAGGATCTTATTCAGGCTGAAAAATACCTGATCAGTCAGAAAAAATGACATGCGTTTGCATACAGTTTGCCTGATCAGGCAGGCAGTTCAGGCAACGAAACAGCCTGCCAGAATCAAACAACGCAAGTGTGAAAGTACCCTAAGTTATGAAGTGACTTTGAGGTGCTTAGGGTACTTTCACACTAGCGTTTGTTTTTTTCGGCATAGAGTTCCGTCCTAGGGGCTCTATACCAGAAAATAACTGGTCAGTTTTATCCCTATGCATTCTGAATAAAGAGCAATCCGTTCAGGATGCATCAGGATGTCTTCAGTTCAGTCTTTTTGACTGATCAGGACAGGGACAGGGATAAAACCGCAGCATGCTACTGTTTTATCTCCGGCCAAAAAAACTGGCTTTTTTTTTCCATAGGAATGTATTAGTGCCGGAAAAAAATAAATGCCGGATCCGTTTTTCCGGATGACACCAGATAGACGGATCCGGCATTTCAATGCATTTGTAAGACGGATCAGGATCCTGATCAGTCTTACAAATGCCATCAGTTGGCATACGTGTTGCTGGATCCGGCAGGCAGTCCGGCGACAGAACTGCTTGCCGGATCACTCTGCCGCAAGGGTGAAAGTAGCCTTACATAATTGAAGCCACCAATAAATGACCCCATTTTAAAAACTGCACCCCTCAAGGTATTTAAAACGGATTTTTACAAACTTTGTTAACCCTTTACGTGTTCCACAAGAAATAAAGGAAAATGGAGGTGAAATGTCAAAATTTTACTTTTTTTTTTCTTATTTTCCATTATAATTAATTTTTCCTGCAATACAGAAAGGCTTAACAACAAAATATACCTCAATATTTATTACCCAGATTCTGCAAATGATGGGGGGACGGACGATCTCTGTTCCTTGTCATTGCTCCCGTCCCATACAGTGGAAAGTGATTCATGACAAAGTAATTCATAACTAATTGAATTTCTTGATGAAGTTCAGTGAAGCAGCTGCATCAAACTTTTCAAAACTTTGCTCATCCCTAACAACCACAAATAGAGTGTTACTGTATTCAGGAGAGAATGAGTAGCAAATTGTGAGGTGATATTCTTCTGTTATCCCTTGTAAAAAGAAAGCTTGGACCTAAAGCATCTTTTTCTTGTAAAGAAAAAAATTTAGCTTTTCATTTTCACAGCCAAGTGTTTCTAAATTCTATGAATGCTTGTTGGGTCAAAGTGCTCACTACACTACTTAGAAATTCCTTGAGTGGTGTAGTTTTCAAAATGTGGTAATTTCTGGGGATTTTCCACTGTAAGGGTATTTCAGGGTTTCTGCAACATGGTGCCCAAAAACCATTCCAGCATAGTTTCCCCTCAAAAAACCATATGGAGCTCCATCTCTTCTGAGCCCTGCCATGTGCCCATACAGCAGTTTACAACCACATATGCGGCGTTTCTGTAAAGTGCAGAATGAGGGTAATAAATATGTGGCATATATCTGGCGCAGATTCTGTCGCATGCCATGTTTCGGCAGAATCTGCAACTTCTTCCCTGCTCATGCCAGGTCTTAAAAAGGGTGTGTGGCATGGACGAGGAAGGGGGCAGGCCCATCTCATTCATCACTTTCTATGCCTGGTTTATGCATAGAAAATGGTCTTAATGTAAGACAACAAAGAAGCTGTCTTACAGTTAGAATTGGCGTTGGATACGCCGAAGTTATGTAGAGGCCAGCACCTCTACATAACTTTGCGATTCACCACCATTGGCGTCTAATACACTGGTCTTAATAAATGTGCCTTTATATTTTTGCATTTGAAAAGTGAGGGCCTGCGTAGCAACTTCATGTGGTATAAATGTATATAGAGTACAAACACTGCAGGCAAGCCATACCATAGCCTCACTCCATTGACTAAGTCAAAGTGCAAAGAAAATCTCTGCTATCCTTTAGGAAGCCTTGTTTTGCTAACCCTTGGTGTGTTACAGGTAAAAAATGGATTAAAATGGAAATTGTACAAAAAAGTGAATTTTTTTTACCTTCACCTCCATTTTGCTTGAATTCTTAAGGAACACCTTGAGGGTTAACAACATTTCTAAAGTCTTTTTTGAATAAATTAAGGGGAATATACACTGTATATAACATATGAGGAATGTTAATTAATAACTATTTTATGATCTTGCATACGTTTGTGTACTTTTTTTTACTATATGTCTAAACATTAGTGATGAGCGGCATAGGCAATATTTCGCGAATTTTTGGCCGAATATTTGCCATAAATTTTCAAATACGAGAATTCGTGATCTCCAATCATTGTTTACTTAATTGCGAAATCGTCAAAATAATATATTCACAATAAATTCGCAATAAATTTGCGATTAGAATATTCAACACTATTCGCGAATACGAATATATAGCACTATATTCTAAATATTAGCAAATTCCCGAACTGGCGATATTCACGATTAAAATTCGCAATTCAAAAATTCACGCTCAACACTACTAAAGATATCCCAAACCATAAAAACTGAAAGACGAAGGACGAAGGCATGGCGAAGCGTGCGTCGGGGTAGCGACATCCTAGTCCTCACAGTCCGGTTGTTTAGTGAGTCGGCTTTATTACATTGTTCTGTTTGGGATTGTGTCCTTTATCATCTTGGGGCCTGTGTGTACATATGCGTTATTGGTCATTGTGACGGTAACTACTGTTCATTATCATGTCACTGCTGATTCATCGTGATATTGTTTTACTCAGCATCTTTTCTATATTGTATTCAACAACTAGTGCGGTCTGTGCAGAGCCGGGATGGTGCTTTTTTCTGTCACTTCCTCCTTTTTTAACGGCATGATGTCTGTTATATATTGTATATGTAATAAATATTTTTTTATGTGTACTTATGAGCTCCATGTTCTTTCTGTTTTTTGGTTTGGTGTATTTGGGAGCTTGTACCAAGCTACTATATATGGGTGTCCCTCTACTGGCCACAACACTTGTTGGTATATGGCATTAGGGACATTTATGGTCATTTGTATTAATATCTAAACATATCTGTCCGATGGTAAAAATAAAATAGATATGAACAGGTAATCTCATTTAAATTATAAAATGGTGCTTGAAAGTTTGTAAACCCATCAGAATATTCTATATTTCTTCATGAATTTGACTTACATCAGATTATCACATAAATTGTAGAAGTAGATGAAGATAACCAAAGCAAACAAACAAGTCAATAGAGATGGCCTTGCGGTTCGCCCGGCAGTTGTTTCGCGGCAAACTTTGCTCGCTCGCGATTGGCCGAACATGCGCCATGAATCCCTGATGAAGAGCACCGTAGTGCTAGAAACGCGTTGGATGATCCCTTTTGGTGTCCGTGAGGAATCGTAGCTCTGGTGACGTCACCCGCTCCATTCTGTGACCGTGAGCGAAATACGAAAGCAGAAGCTGCGCCACCGGCCGGGGCGAGCTTTGAAAAATTCTGAAAATAACTTTGCCTACTATCAGCTGAGATCCCTGAAGCCCTCTGAAGAATAATATTGAAACTACTCCACAAGTGGACTTACTAGCAGCCGCGAGGAGGACCTATTAAGAGAATAAGGTAAATCCTTCCCTTATATCTGGCATCAAGTAGTGGCCTCACATCATAGTGTGCAGCAGTCCAGTGTGGGTGCGCGGTGCCCCTACACTTATTTAGAAATCAGCTCAGGAAAGTGTGAATCAGGCATGGATCTCTGAGGAATTCAACACCTGTGACGACCACGTGTAATTATATTTCCTCAGGCCAGCCCACACATATCCGCCACCACCCAGAACAAAGAATGATCTTTGTCTTATGTATATACAGCAGCATGAAAGGCATTTTCTGTCACGTGAATGCCTAATTTTTAGGGCCTCTACTCCAGTGGCCTATAATAAAATTTACCTCCAGCCACATCATAACAAGTTCTTTTCTGTCAGGTGAATGCCTAATTTTTGGGGCCTGCACTGGCCTACGGTAAAATTGTTATCCACTGACCGCCTAATGTACCTCCAGCCACATAATCACTTGTTCTTTTCTGTCCGGTGAATGCCTAACTTTTGAGACCTGTACTGGCCTACAGTAAAATTGGTATTCACTGACCGTCTAATATACCTTCAGCCACATAATCACTCTTTCTTTTCTGTCAGGTGAATGCCTAATTTTTGGGACCTATACTCCACTGGCCTACAGAAAAATTGTTATTCAGTCATCGTCTAATATACCTCCAGCAACATAATCACTTGTTCTTTTCTGTCCAGTGAATGCATAATTTTTGGGGCCTGTACTCCACTGGCCTACAGTAAAATTGTTATCCACTGACCATCTAATATACCTCCAGCCACATAATCACTTGTTCTTTTCTGTCAGGTGAATGCATAATTTTTGGGGCCTGTACTCCACTGGCCTGCAGTAAAAGTGTTATCCACTGACCATCTAATATACCTCCAGCCACATAATCACTTGTTCTTTTCTGTCAGGTGAATGCATAATGTTTGGGGCCTGTACTTCACTGGCCTACAGTAAAATTGTTATGCACTAACCATCTAATATACCTCCAGCCACATAATCTCTTGTTCTTTTCTGTCAGGTGAATGCATAATTTTTGGGGCCTGTACTGGCCTACAGTAAAATTGTTATCCACTGACTACCTAATATACCTCCAGCCACATAATCACTTGTTCTTTTCTGTCCGGTGAATGCCTAATGTTTGTGGCCTTTACTCCACTGGCCTACAGTAAAATTGTTATCCACTGACCGTCTAATATACCTCCAGCCACATAATCACTTGTTCTTTTCTGTCCAGTGAATGCATAATGTTTGGGGCCTGTACTCCACTGGCCTGCAGTAAAATTGTTATTCACTGACCATCTAATATACCTCCAGCCACATAATCATTTGTTCTTTTCTGTACAGTGAATGCCTAATGTTTGGGGCCTGTACTTCACTGGCATACAGTAAAATTGTTATCCACTGACCATCTAATATACCTCCAGCCAAATAATCACTTGTTCTTTTCTGTCCGGTGAATGCCTAATGTTTGGGGCCTGTACTCCACCTGGCCTGCAATAAAATTGTTATCCACTGACCGCCTAATATACCTCCTGACACATAATCACTTGGTCTTTTCTGTCCGGTGAATGCCTAATGTTTGGGGCCTGTACTCCACTGGCCTGCAGTAAAATTGTTATCCACTGACCACCTAATATACCTCCAGCCACATAATCACTTGTTCTTTTCTGTCCGGTGAACGCCTAATGTTTGGGTCCTGTACTCCACTGGCCTACAGTAAAATTGTTATCCACTGACCGTCTAATATACCTCCAGACACATAATCACTTGTTCTTTTCTGTCCAGTGAATGCATAATTTTTGGGGCCTGTACTCCACTGGCCTACAGTAATATTGTTATCTACTGACCGCCTAAAATACCTCCAGCCACATAATCACTTGTTCTTTTCTGTCTGATGAATGCCTATTTTTTGTGGGAATTTTTGCCATTGATCCCCCTCTGGTATGTCACTGTCCATGTTGTTACCTCCAGCCACATAATCACTTGTTCTTTCTTTCTGATGAATGCCTAATGTTTGGGGTCTGTACTCCACTGGCCTGCAGTTAAATTAATATCCACTGACCGCCTAATATACCTCCAGCCACATAATCACTTGTTCTTTTCCGTCCGGTGAATGCCTAATGTTTGGGGCCTGTACACCACTGGCCTGCAGTAAAATTGTTATCCACTGACTGCCTAATATACCTCCAGCCACATAATCACTAGTTCTTTTCTGTCCAGTGAATGCCTAATTTTTGGGGCCTGTACACCACTGGCCTACAGTAATATTGTTATCTACTGACCGCCTAAAATACCTCCAGCCACAAAATCACTTGTTCTTTTCTGTCAGGTGAATGCATAATTTTTGGTGCCTGTACTCCCGTGGCCTAAAATAAAAATTTCCTAGGCTCCAGCAGGGCACATTTTTAAGAGTTTCACTTTAAGACTCATAAAAATGGCCCCTGATTGAAATGCATATTTTTGGTGGGAATTTTTGCCATTGATCCCCCTCTGGTATGTCACTGTCCATGTTGTTACCTCCAGCCACATAATCACTTGTTCTTTCTGTCTAGTGAATGACTAATGTTTGGGGCTTGTACTCCACTGGCCTACAGTAAAATTGTTATCCACTGACTGCCTAATATACCTCCAGCCACATAACCACTTGTTCTTTTCTGTCCGGTCAATGCCTAATGTTTGGGGCCTGTACTCCACTGGCCTGCAGTAAAATTCTTATCCACTGGCTGCCTAATATACCTCTAGCCACATAATCACTTGTTCTTTTATGTCCAGTGAATGCATAATTTTTGGGGCCTGTACTCCACTGGCCTACAGTAAAATTGTTATGCACTGACCGTCTACTATACATCCAGCCACATAATCACTTGTTCTTTTCTGTCAGGTGAATGCCTAATTTTTGGGGCCCGTATTCCCGTGGCCTAAAATAAAAAATTTCTAGGCTCCAGCATGGAACATTTTTGAGAGTTTCCCTTTAAGACGCATAAAAATGGCCCCTGATTAAAATACATATTTTTTGTGGGAATTCTTGCCATTGATCCCCCTCTGGTATGTCACTGTCCATGTTGTGGGACTATTTGTGCACTTCTAGTAAGTATTTTGTTGCTGCAAAGATAACATGAAGGTTTTTCAAGTGACTGGGGCCCGCCGCGATAGCATGGTTCGCGAACATTTGATCGCGAACGCGCATTCGCGTTCGCGAAACGTCTCGGATGATGTTCGTCCATCAATAAAGATTAGTCCTGCACTTCAGCTGGGAGAGAATTTAGCCTATTGCTTCATACAAAACAGCTTCAACCCTGTTATGTTACTGGGTTTCCTCCCTTTAACTGCTCTTTCCAGGTCCTTCCACAATTTTTTTTATTGGATTAAGGTCAGGATGTTGACTTGACTATTCTAAAACTTTAACTTTATTTTGCTTTAACCATTTTTTGATTGACTTGTATGCTTTGGGTTGTTGTCTTTTTGCATGACACACAATTTTTGAGCCCACTACCTCCTGGAGCAGCCCTGAGTAGTTGCCAGCTAACGCACAGGGATCAGAAACCAGTGCGTAGCACCAAAGAATCAGGCAGTACTGTGGATGACAGGGTTCTTCCTGGCTGGGTTCTTGCATGTCAGTGAAACTGGTGTGAGATTGAGGCAGGTAGCAAAGGGGCAATTTGGTAAACAGGCTTGGATCAGGACAAGTGGCGTGGAACAGAATCGGTAGTCAGGTAGAAGTTCAGCACATAGGTAGTCAAACACATAATTGCACCTTCACTTGGTCAACTAGAGACTAGGAACTTAAAGCTCAGCCACCCTCCCACAAAGGAGGGTGCCTTAAAGGGGTTGTGCACGTTTGGGGTGTTTTTTTGGCAAACCCCACTTCCTGGGCAAACCTGCGAAGGGAAACATACTTATCTGCTTCTCGATGCTGGCTCCTGCTCCTTCACTCCATGGCCTCTGCTGCTCCGCTCAGGTCCTTGAATGTTTGAAGCCACTATAGTCAATCACTGGCTTTATTGGTGACCTGCCCCCCTTGCTTCATGTGACAATTTGTCATGACACAAGGATAGCAGGTCACTGCTATTGTCAGCAATGAGCTGCAGTGGCCTCAAAACGGATGCATTCAGGGACCCCAGAGGAGGAGCGGAGGCAGAAGAGTGCAGGAGCCGGGAGCCAGCGTGGGAAAGCAGGTAAGTATGCTTCCCTTCGCAAGTCTGCCAAGACCCCTCCCCACAATCATGCACAATTCCTTTAAGTACCAAGGGGTAGCCAGCCAAAGGTTGGGGAAGAATTTGGACATGTGCACGCTAGCCCTCGTGAGCGAGCATGCGCCCTAAGGGAAATACCAGAAGGCCTAACAGGAGAGCACAGGCCACAGCCTGATCAGAGGGAGGGGCAGGACAGAGGGCCAGAACCTGTTAAATTTTTCCTCATCTGTGCAAAAACATTGTGTGAAAATCTAATCTAGATTTAGGTCAAATTTATGCAGAAATAGAGAAAATGTTGAGGGGTTCACTTTCAAGCACTACTGCATGTGTGGTCAATAAAAAGAATTAGCACAAGATTTATTAATTCCAAGGACCTTAAAAAAGGACCGTGGAAGATTAATTATGTGTGGAGGAAAGTTGATTTATACATCAATGTAAGGAAGTATTCTTTACAATTACAGTGGTCAAACTATGATATGCCCTACCCCATGGGATATGTAGTAATGGCAGATACCATGTCAGCATTTAAAAGAATGGCTAGATGCTTATCTAATTAGAATTAATTAATAGCTATAAATAATTTAGAATTGATTGATGTATTATTGAAATAAGAAAGGCTGGATTTCATTTATACAGTATGTGTCTTTTTAACCTGTGTAACCTGTGTTCTCATGTTTGTATTATAAACTCACCATGGTGATGTGAACATTCAGTATACAGCTATGTTCAGTTTTTAGTGTTTGTGAGATCTGGTAGATAGATATAAAATGTGAATAAAAAGGTGTCCCTTTTAATAAATGTAAAAAATGAAAAAATTGTAGAGTGATAGATGATCACCACTAGGTGAGAGGTGATGGATGTTCTGGAAAAAATTGTCCTAGAAAAAATTGTAGATAAAAAATATATAAAAAAATATAGAGGATACCTAGATAAAAAGAAAAAATATCTAGATAAAAATACTTAGAAAAAAATGTTCATAGAGTCTTTCATAAACAGATGAAAAATACCTAGAAAGAAATGTTCATAGAGTCTTTCATAAACAGTTTTTATATAGTGGTGGCCACTGATCAGAAGATAAAATCAAGTAGAAGATGTATGGGATAGTCTTTCATAATCGCTATATAGAGGATTTATATCCAATGTTGCCCCTTTGTGCAATTGTAGCTCCGTTTATGGGATATATTATAGATAACAAATCGCCGCTCAGCAGAGGATCAATGGTGCGCCTTTTCAATGTGTTTGCAAAATGTAGTTTGCAAATATGGCAATTTATGACTGTTAGTAGTTATATTCCATATGTCAAGCTGTGGAGGAAAGGGGTGCTCTGTGCCTGAGTGCGGCGTCCCGCACTGTCTCTGGCTACAGAGGTCACTTACCCTTCCTGACGCTTGTTCTCTTGGATCCTCTGATAGTAGTCGGCTGTTCCTGGGAGGCTGTTACGATCCAGTCCGTTTCTCAGGAGTCGGCGGCGTGCCTCGTGTTGCCTAGGACGCCGAGGGGCAATTTTTTCATTTTTTACATTTATTAAAAGGGACACCTTTTTATTCACATTTTATATCTATCTACCAGATCTCACAAACACTAGAATATAAATAAATGAATACCTTGTACCCAAATTAAGAGTGTGCTTGCTTATCCTTTATCTTTTTGTAATTTCATGCCTCTGACTGGGTGAGTCAGATCAAGCAGCTCTGCACCTCTACCATTTACCTGAGCGGTAGAGCCGTCTATTCCACTTCTTTATGTTCAGTTTTTGTGGTAAATTATAGGCATAAAAGCACATATTTTGAAGCAAGGTTTCCTGTCATCCTGTATGACTCAAAGCAAATAGAATTGGTGTTTCATTTTTTTATTTATTTTTTTTATAGCAAATTTTAAAAGGTCTGATGGCTAGATAAGGAGGATATAGCAGTTTTCTAAGAAATTGGTTTACTGAAATTAGAAACCAAGTGGTTAATCTAAAAGTAAGTAAGCAGTCAGGTAAAAGTTTTTTTTATAAGCACCGTTGTGTGATAGATGCAATGGACCTGTGTTGGTTAATAACACAGATTTGTTAGTGCTGTATTGGGTCTAGTTTGGCCCAGCAACTGCCTCCTGACCTTGGCATTCCATTAACACATGATCATTTCTATGCCTACTGAGCCAGCTAGCAACAGCAGCACTGCCACTTCCTCTATTGTATATGGTGTGTGTGTGTGTGTGTGTGTGTGTGTACGCGCAAAACCACAAAACATAAAAGCAGTTGTAAGTAGGGATGAGCGAACTTCAAGTTTTGAATTTCGGATACCGTATATGCTGAATTGCGTTATGGATTCCGTTACCACGGACTATAACGCAATTCCATGAAGGTATGCATAACAGAATGCCTTTAGAGACATTCCTCTATGGATTCCATCATAATAGAAGTCTATGGTCAGCATAACGGATCCGTCCGGTTTCTGTTATGCAGGAGAGGACTCTCCTGCATAACGGAAACTGGACGGATCCGTTATGCTGGCCATAGACTTCTATTATGATGGAATCCATAACGCAATTCAGCATATACCCGAACTCGAACTTCAAAACTTGAAGTTGGCTCATCCCTAGTTGTAAGCCTCATCTTTGACTATAGATTTTTTATGTATGTCTGTGTGGGGCTACACAGCAATCTTGGATGCAACACCTGTTGTGCAACCAATGATCGCTGAGTACCAATGCAGCCATTGAACTGAATGGGGTCGCAATGCAACTTGCAAGTTTCTGAAACTGCAACCCCAGAATTGCAAAAAGTCCAACACTGCTCGGTTTTTGTGATTCTGGGGTCATTGCAACTTGTGAGTCATGCTGTGTAATTGTTCATTTCAATGGTTTCAATGCCCCATGTCACAGTAGGGAACAGTGAACTGCGAATTCCACTGTCCCAACCTACTTGCACAATCCATTCTAAACAATGGTCTGCAACTGGACGGCAGTCCCTACTTAACTAAGTGCAGGGATATAAGCAGGACCAGAGGAAGGATAAAATGACTAACTAAGTGACAGATGGGCACCAGGAAAAATACACAGGAACAATGGAAATCAGAAACAAATGGACCGGGTCAAACCAGGAGAGGCAATAAGAGCCAAAATCAGAAACCAAGAGCAATAAGATACCAAACCCGGGTCCATACCAAGAAGTCACGTCAGGGTCCAAATTGTCAGGCAGATGTAGATTCAGAAAACCAGGCACTAATTTTGAAGCAGGTCACAGCAATCCAAAATGCCAGAAGACCTTATTCATAGGCAACTGCAGCAGTTTGTCTGTTTAAATAAGGCCGCCCTGCTGTCATGTGAGATGTCCAGGATCACCAAACCCGCATGGTGTCATCACATTGGAGGTGCTGGCGTTTGCAGAGATTGGCCGGCGCTCCTGCACATGGAGCCCCAGCCTAGTACCCATGGGAACTGGATGCCAGTGTCCTGCCTGCTAGTGGTTGTGGCTGTCGGCATTCCAGGCATTACAGCCCATCCATGGTCTGGCCATCACTGTCATTGTTCTACTCCCTTTCCTCTACTGCCTCCTTTCTTCACTCAAACAGGTCATGTCCTGCACCTCATCATCAACTCCACTTCTACCAACCACAAAATTGGATAAACGTGGTCTGCAGCTAACCTTTGTCCACCCCTAAACAACACCTTTATACCAGATTCGAGGCAAAATAAAGGCAGACTGGGCAGAATTTGCAGCATATGGCTCTGAACATTACCCTACATTTACTAATGTCAGTGCACCTAGATATTGTTGGAAAAAAGGTATGCAAATAAGCTCTGCCTCTATTGCTACCAGATATAAGGTAGATATCCTATAAATCAATGTTTGACCTTTTAAAAGGCTTTGAGACATGACTTGGATAATAATTAAGCCAGCACCTCATCTGCAGATAGCTGTTTCAGGGTGGTTGCCCCTCATCAGTGCAGAGCACAGATATTGTATTCCCAAAATCCTCTCACCCAGCTAAGCCAGTACTCTGCACTGATGAGGGGCAATCACCCCGAAACAGCTGTCTGCAGATGAGATGCTGGCTTAATTATTATAAGTCATGTCTCAAGGCCTTTCCAAAGGTGGAACATTGACTTACAGGATAAAATTATACAAAAATATACAATAAAATAGCCAAAGCATGGCATGCCCCTAGAGAAACAGTTGGAAGCATTGTTCACAACTTCAAATGTAAAATGTAACTGTAGTTTCTGTTTAAAGAGTCTTCTTAGCAAACCTCAAATGAGCATTACTAATGGGAGTATGTCCTCAGTCTTTGCCATTCTACTGAGCACTGAAAATGCCTGTGTGTAACAAGTCAAATAGGCAGGTTGATGGTCAATGGGGACGGAGCGGCGGTCCTGCGGCACGGCGAAATAGCGTCAGGACGGATCCGACAGGGTGAACAGCCTGTCGGATCCGTCCTGCCACTAGTGTGAAAGTACCCTTAGAGGAGTAATAGAGTTGATGAACAACAGAGAGCTGAGGTATCCCAATTATTCTGCATTGATATCGCTACATGCCGAACCCAAATAATGCTAATTGATAAAAAAAAAAAAATTCTAACTTCCTGTTAAGTAAAAGTCTATATATAAGGAGATATTCCCTTTATTGGATTGGGATTTCAAAACTAAAACAAATGGCCCAGTAAGTTCATCGTTTCAGATTTTACAATGTTCTGTAATTGCTAATAAAAAAAAAAATCTACCAGTATCTGGAAGTGAGTATATCAGCCTCATTTCCTCAAATCCTATCAATCAACAGAGAAAAACTCCCTTAAATAATTAACCCAATAGATCTTCCAGAATTTACAATCAATGTTATTAATCTTTCTCAAATAAATTTTGCCCTATAGGGTGTAGATCCAAACCTACCTTTAATATTTTCTTAATGTTGGCCCCAACTTTATCAATAAGTTCCATTGTAGGATACTTCCTCAATATCCCATGTGAATATATAAAATCATGGGCAAAAGACACGGTTTAATGATTGCAGTCTTTCCAGCCATAAACAGGACAGTTTTTTGCACATCACATTTGCTTTGACCCAACTTATTAGTGGAATAATATTTAACATATTAAAGTCATATACAGATCAAGAGACATTTATACTAAGATATTTTATACACCAAACTACTCCAATAACTACAATCTCTCTAGGCTTATACAGTCAGGTCCATAAATATTGGGACATTGACACAATTCTAACATTTTTGGCTCTATACACCACCAGAATGGATTTGAAATGAAACTAACAAGATGTGCTTTAACTGCAGACTGTCAGCTTTAATTTGAGGGTATTTACATCCAAATCAGGTGAACGGTGTAGGAATTACAACAGTTTGTATATGTGCCTCCCACTTGTTAAGGACCAAAAGTAATGGGACAGAATAATAATCATAAATCAAACTTTCACTTTTTAATACTTGGTTGCAAATCCTTTGCAGTCAATTACAGCCTGAAGTCTGGAACGCATAGACATCACCAGACGCTGGGTTTCATCCCTGGTGATGCTCTGCCAGGCCTCTACTGCAACTGCCTTCAGTTCCTGCTTGTTCTTGGGGCATTTTCCCTTCAGTTTTGTCTTCAGCAAGTGAAGTGCATTCTCAATCGGATTCAGGTCAGGTGATTGACTTGGCCATTGCATAACATTCCACTTCTTTCCCTTAAAAAACTCTTTGGTTGCTTTTGCAGTATGCTTTGGGTCATTGTCCATCTGCACTGTGAAGCGCCGTCCAATGAGTTCTGAAGCATTTCTGACCCCGGGGTCCAGGACGTCTTGCGGCAGGCCACGAAAATCTCAGGCCATTTTAGAAGATCTTACACGGCCATGGCTCGCCTTGCTGACGTTCAGGGGCGACATCACTTGCCCATCAGACGTCTAATTTGTGACTGCCCGACACGCAGGAACTCCACCTTGTATATGCTTGATAGGCTGCTCCAGCAGAAACGTGCCGTTAACAACTACCAGTACGAACTCAGCGGCAGAACAGGTTCTGGGGAGCTTGTTTTTTTTTTCACTGCGCCAGTGGCTGCTCATGCGCAACGCATTCAGACTTCTAAAAGACAGAAACATGCAATGCGACAATAAACTGCAATATAGAGTACAAAATTGCATAATAATAACAAGTGCTACACTATAAGTGCGAGATACTTGGCAAATCGTTTTGTACAAAATTATTTGAGCCCGTCTGCCGAGCGTCAAGGCGATCTCTGTTAGACGGGTTCCTACGCTAAATTCTACCTGTTAGGTGCCATGACGGCTACCATACACTTCAGGGAGTGCAGGTTACACAGCAGGCCCACTCCACGACACCACCGCCAAACGGCTACCAAGGATTGTAGTGAGAGTCCACAAACTATCTCACTCCTGGTGCCATGGCTTCAGTGAGTGAGGGGGAGCAGGCCTGACTATGTACTAACACTAATTAAAATCAGCCTATAGGGCAGACAGGATGGTCAGGAGTGCATGACTGAGGAGGCAGCCACACCTCCAGTACAAACTGCAAAGAAAAGCCAAAAAAGGGGGTCAGTCAGCACATACCAAACCGCAGTAGCACATTGCTATGGCAGGGAACAACATTAAAAGACAGAAACATGCAATGCGACAATAAACTGCAATATAGAGTACAAAATTGCATAATAATAAGTGCTACACTATAAGTGCGAGATACTTGGCAAATCGTTTTGTACAAAATTATTTGAGCCCGTCTGCCGAGCGTCAAGGCGATCTCTGTTAGACGGGTTCCTACGCTAAATTCTACCTGTTTGGTGCCATGACGGCTACCATACACTTCAGGGAGTGTAGGTTCCACGTACCTGCATTGAATACTACCTTTTAGGTGCCATGACGGCTACCATACACTTCAGGGAGTGCAGGTTACACAGCAGGCCCAGTCCACGACACCACCGGCGCCAAACGGCTACTAAGGATTGTAGTGAGAGTCCACAAACTATCTCACTCCTGGTGCCATGGCTTCAGTGAGTGAGGGGGAGCAGGCCTGACTATGTACTAACACTAATTAAAATCAGCCTATAGGGCAGACAGGATGGTCAGGAGTGCATGACTGAGGAGGCAGCCACACCTCCAGTACAAACTGCAAAGAAAAGCCAAAAAAGGGGGTCAGTCAGCACATACCAAACCGCAGTAGCACATTGCTATGGCAGGGAACAACATTAAAAGACAGAAACATGCAATGCGACAATAAACTGCAATATAGAGTACAAAATTGCATAATAATAACAAGTGCTACACTATAAGTGCGAGATACTTGGCAAATCGTTTTGTACAAAATTATTTGAGCCCGTCTGCCGAGCGTCAAGGCGATCTCTGTTAGACGGGTTCCTACGCTAAATTCTACCTGTTAGGTGCCATGACGGCTACCATACACTTCAGGGAGTGTAGGTTCCACGTACCTGCATTGAATACTACCTGTTAGGTGCCATGACGGCTACCATACACTTCAGGGAGTGCAGGTTACACAGCAGGCCCACTCCACGACACCACCGGCGCCAAACGGCTACCAAGGATTGTAGTGAGAGTCCACAAACTATCTCACTCCTGGTGCCATGGCTTCAGTGAGTGAGGGGGAGCAGGCCTGACTATGTACTAACACTAATTAAAATCAGCCTATAGGGCAGACAGGATGGTCAGGAGTGCATGACTGAGGAGGCAGCCACACCTCCAGTACAAACTGCAAAGAAAAGCCAAAAAAGGGGGTCAGTCAGCACATACCAAACCGCAGTAGCTCATTGCTATGGCAGGGAACAACATTAAAAGACAGAAACATGCAATGCGACAATAAACTGCAATATAGAGTACAAAATTGCATAATAATAACAAGTGCTACACTATAAGTGCGAGATACTTGGCAAATCGTTTTGTACAAAATTATTTGAGCCCGTCTGCTGAGCGTCAAGGCGATCTCTGTTAGACGGGTTCCTACGCTAAATTCTACCTGTTAGGTGCCATGACGGCAGACTTCTGCGGCCATTTGATGAGATCACCAAACTTGTCAGTCGCAGCTATGGCGCCATCAGTGATATTGTACCTTACGCCCTTACGCCTTCTTTCTGGAGCATGCATTGCGTCGTGTCATTGATCAAGCTGTCGAGGAGCAGGAGTAGGAAGATGAGGAAGTCGCAATGCTGAATGAATTCCCAGGGGGAGCTACTCCATCTGAGACAAGTCAGCAGGAGTCTGAAGAGGAGTCAGAGGAGGATGGTGCCTGGGGGGGAGGAGGAGGAGCAAGAAGAGCAGGCTTTAAACTTTTCTGGGATCCCTGGTGTTGTCTGTGGCTGGGTGGAGGAGACCGAAGACGACATTCTCCTGGGCGATGAGCAGGAGCCAGGCCGCTCCACCACTTCCAATTTAGTGCAAATGGGGTCCTTTATGCTCCAATGTTCGAAGAGGGACCCCCGTATAAAAAGCATAAAGGGAAATGACCAGTACTGGGTGGCAACGTACTTAGACCCCCAGTACAAACACAAAATAGTGGACATGTTACCAGCATCACAGAGGGCTGTCAGAATGCAGCATTTCCAGGCCTTTGTGCGAGAGATGCTGCATTCTGCTGTTGTGGGGGCGCTGGCAGGGCAATTTCCACCCCCAGAGAAACAGTTGCGAGTACCAATCCTACAGGGTATGCAAGAAGAGGGCGGTTTGAAGATGTGTTGGTCACTTCGGATATGAAATAATTTTTGCAGCCAACCCATCGAGAGTCACCCTCCAGATCAGCCTCAGGGAATGCCTAGACCGACCGGTGTCTGACTACATCGGGTTAACGGCCGATGTGGACGCCCTGAGAAGCCCTTGATTACTGGGTGTGCAGGCTTGACCTGTGGCCAGAGCTGGCACAATTTGCTATGGAACTCTTGGCTTGCCGCTCATCGAGTTTCCTGTCTGAAAGGACATTCAGCGCAGCAGGGGGGATCGTGACCGATAAGCGCACTTGCCTAGCTCACGACAGTGTGGACTACCTCACATTTCTAAAAATGAATGAGGTATGGATCTCGGAGGAATTCAACACCTGTGACGACCACGTTTAATTGAATTTCCTAATGCCAGCCCACACATATCCGCCACCACCCAGAATAAATAATGGTCCCTGTCTTATGTAAATACAGCAGCATAAAAGGCCTTTTCTGTCCGGTGAATTCCTAATGTTTGGGGCCACGGAGGAATTCAAATCCTGTGACAACCACGTGTTTCAACTATTGTCATTTGTTTTGTTTTTTAAAGAGGGGGGATTTCGTTAGCCATGTTTTTAATCCAATTTTATATTTTTATTTCTTTTAAACATATGTATTTGACATGTATTTGTACTGGCCTTCAGTAAAATTTACATCCAATGACCATCTAATATACCTCCAGCAACATAATCGCTTGTTCTATTCTGTACGTTGAATGAATAATTTTTGGGGCCTGTACTCCACTGGCCTGAAGTAAAATTGTTATCCAATGACCGTCTAATATACCTCCAGTCACATAATCACTTGATGTTTTCTGTACGGTGAATGCCTAATGTTTGGCGCCTGTACTCCAATGGCCTGCAGTAAAATCGATATTTAGTGACTGTCTAATATACCTCCAGCCACATAATCACTTGTTCTTTTCTGTATGGTGAATGAATTATTTTTGGGGCCTGTTCTCCACTGGCCGGAAGTAAAATTGATATCCAATGACCATCTAATATACCTCCAGCCACATAATCACTTGTTCTTTTCTGTCCGGTGAATGAATAATATTTGGGGCCTGTAGTCCACTGGCCTGTAGTAAAATTGATATCCATTGACCGTCTAATATACCTCCAGCTACATAATCACTTGATCTTTTTTGTACGGTGAATGAATAATTTTTGGGGCCTGTAATCTAACTGGCCAACAGTAAAATTGTAATATGGTGACCGCCTAATGTACCTCCAGCCACATTATCAATTGTTCTTTTCTGTACTGTGAATGAATAATTTTTGGGGCCTGTAGTCCACTGGCCTGCAGTAAAATTGTTATCCAATGACCGTCTAATATACCTCCAGTCACATAATCACTTGATGTTTTCTGTACGGTGAATGCCTAATGTTTGGCGCCTGTACTCCAATGGCCTGCAGTAAAATCGATATTCAGTGACTGTCTAATATACCTCCAGCCACATAATCAAATGATGTTTTCTGTCTGATGAATGTTTGGGGCCTTTACTCCTGTGGCCTAAAATAAAAAAAATGTAGGCTCCAGCAGGGCAAATTTTTGACAGTTTCCCTTTAAGACACATAAAAATGGCCCCTGATTAAAATACATATTTTTTGTGGGAATTTTTGCCATTGATCCCCCTCTAGTATGTCACTGTCCATGTTGTGGGACTATTTGTGCACTTCTAGTAAGTATTTTGTTGCTGCAAAGATAACATGAAGGTTTTTCAAGTGACTGGGGCCCGCCGCGATAGCGTGGTTCGCGAACATTTGATCGCGAACGCGCATTCGCGTTCGCGAAACGTCTCGGATGATGTTCGTCCATCACTAAAGATTAGTCCTGCACTTCAGCTGGGAGAGAATTTAGCCCATTGCATTGACTTGACTATTCTAAAACTTTAACTTTATTTTGCTTTAACCATTTTTTGATTGACTTGTATGCTTTGGGTTGTTGTCTTTTTGCATGACACACAATTTTTGAGCCCACTACCTCCTGGAGCAGCCCTGAGTAGTTGCCAGCTAACGCACAGGGATCAGAAACCAGTGCGTAGCACCAAAGAATCAGGCAGTACTGTGGATGACAGGGTTCTTCCTGGCTGGGACGATTTGTTCACTTCTAGTAAGTATTTGGTGGTTGCAAATATGACTTGAAGGTTTTTCAGGTTCGCCTGCTATTAAAGTGAATGGGGCCCGCCGCAAACTTGCGGTTCGCGAACATTTGATCGCGTTCGCGCGTTTGTGAATCGTCCTGGCCGATGTTCGTCCATCACTAATTACCATTAAAGGTGTTTTCTGAAATTTTTATACTGATGACTAAAGATGAGCGAATCAAAGCTGACAAAGTGGAATTCTATCCGAATTTCAGGAATTATTTGATTCGCACCAAATCCAAATTTCCTCACGCTTCGTGGTAACGAATTGCATTTTTTCCTAAAATGGCTGCTGCACGTGTTAGGACATGGAGTAAATAACTCTGGGAACGAGGGATGACCCACAATGCCATGCATGCAGCCAATCAGCAGTCAGTGATGTCACAGCCCTATAAATAGCCTCAGCCATCTTGGATTCAGCCATTTTCAAGTGTACTTAGTGCAGGGAGAGATGTTAGCAGGCGCTAGGGACAGTGTTAGAAAAGACTTTAAAACTTTTAAAGCAATAGAAGTTTAGGGAAAGGATAGGGAGGAATTATTCCACACTATAAAAGGAGAACAGGGTCCAATAGGGGAGTGTACAGCCTGTGTGATAGGAACAATCCTATCACACCTTGCTGCACTGACTGCGGATCTAAATTGCCATTATACTGCTGCTCATTTCGGGTTTGTAATTCCAGCAAACCGCTTCTTGTTATTGGGGTCTTATTAGTCCTTGTGCGGTGCAGTTATATATGTATGTTCTAAAGCCTTTTTTTGTCGTGTATTAGTGGGGGAAAAAGGGGCTTATTAGCCGTTGTGTGGTGAAGTGAGAAAATTACAGCCCTTTTTGGCGTGTATTAGTGGCAAAAAAATATATTATTTGCTGTTCAAGGCTGCAGTTATCTGTTCTAAAGCCTTTTTTTGGTGTGTATTAGTGAAGAAAAAGAAAAAGGGCTTATTAGCCGTTGTGTGATGAAGTGAGAAAATTAAAGCCCTTTTTGGCGTGTATTAGTGGCAAAAAAAAAACTTTATTTGCCGTTCACAGCCGCAGTTTATATGGAAGCTTTTTTTTGGTGTGTATTAGTGGGTGTGGCGAAACCAACCTCGCTACTGGGTTTTGGAGGGGCCTGGCTACCAGCCTCTTGCCCCAGGATTATTGGCCCTCTCATCAGCCAGGCTTCCTTTGATCACAAAGGACTTGTATTAACTTGAACCCCTGGTCTAATTCGTGCCATTTTGGGATGTTAAATGACTATGTGTATTGAAAAGGGTGGGACATTGTATACGTGAGGTCTGTTCCATTGTCTTTCTGTGTGTATTGGCGATGTCCTTTGTCCTGAGAGATAATTGAATTATGTCTCTGTTGTCTCCAGAACAGAAGACATTGTGTATTCTCCTGCCTGTGATGATTGCATCAACCCAGAGTGAGGTAATTGGATCACGGGCAGAGGGGAGGATTTTGTGTGGGAGTGTCTGAGTGTATTGTACGTGGTTATTGGCTGTTTTTACAAAACCCTGTGGGTGGTAACCTTGTTGGAAAATGTGTATAAATCAAAGCTTGTGTGTTCAAATAAAGAGTTCCTGTTTTACCCTTTACCATGTTGAGGCTGGTGTTTGGGTAACTGATCGACAATGGGGGATTGCTATACGCTGAAGATTTGCTATACTCCCCTGGCATAACTACTAGCTCTTGTAAGAGCTGTTCCTGCTCTCGGAATTTGGGAGAGGTTCCCCCACTGGAGCCTGGAGCCTTGTCGTAGGTCCAGTGTGGGTAGGAGACGGTGAGACCTCAACCAAACTTCGGCGGTTCGTGGGGTCTGCAGCGCTTACGGTGTCAAGTGGAGTGCTTGGGGACCTCGGGAAGCACTAGGAGCATCTATCAACGGAGGTACCCGGTCGGGGTGCTAGGAGATCCGTTACAGTGGGGAAAAGAAAAATGGCTTATTAGCCGTTGTGTGGTGAAGTGGGAAAATTACAGCCATTTTTGGCGTGTATTAGTGGAAAAAAAATACTTTATTTGCCATTCATGGCCACAGTTATATGTTCTAAAGCCTTTTGTATTAGTGGGGGAAAAAAGGGGCTTATTAGCCGTTGTGTGGTGAAGTGAGCAAATTATAGCCCTTTTTGCCCATTTTGGCATGTATTAGTGGCAAAAAAAAATTATTTGCCGTTCATGGCCGCAGTTATATGTTTTAAAGCCCTTTTTGGCGTGTATTAGTGGGGAAAAAGAAAAAGGGCTTATTAGTCGTTGTGTGGTGAAGTGAGAAAATTACAGACTTATTTGGTGTGTACTAGTGGTAAAAAAAAATTATTATTTGCCGTTCACGGCCGCAGTTATATGTTCTAAAGCGTTTTATTGGCGTGTATTAGTGGGGAAAAAGAAAAAGGGCTTATTAGTCGTTGTGTGATGAAGTGAGAAAATTAAAGCCCTTTTTGGCGTGTATAAGTGGCAAAAAAAAAACTTTATTTGCCGTTCACAGCCGCAGTTTATATGGAAGCTTTTTTTTGGTGTGTATTAGTGGGGAAAAGAAAAATGGCTTATTAGCCATTGTGTGGTGAAGTGAGAAAATTACAGACTTATTTGGTGTGTACTAGTGGCAAATTTTTTTTATTTTTTGCCGTTCATGGCCGCAGTTATATGTTCTAAAGCCTTTTATTGGCGTGTATTAGTGGGGAAAAAGAAAAAGGGCTTATTAGCCGTTGTGTGGTGAAGTGAGAAAATTACAGCCCTTTTTGGCGTGCATTAGTGGCAAAAAAAAAAACTTTATTTGCCGTTCACGGCTGCAGTTATATGTTCTAAAGCCTTTTTTGGCGTGTATTATTGGAGAAAAAAAGGGGCTTATTAGCTGTTGTATGGTGAAGTGAGAAAATTAAAGCAGTTTTTGTCGTGTATTAGTGGGGGGAAAAGAAGGTGCTTATTAGCTGTTGTGTGGTGAAGTGAGAAAATTAAAGCCCTTTTTGGCATGTATTAGTGGCAAAAAAAAAACTTTATTTGCCATTCACGGTCGCAGTTATGTTCTAAAGCCTATTTTTGGTGTGTATTAATGGGGAAAAAGAAAAAAGGCTTATTAGTCGTTGTGTGGTGAAGTGGGAAAATTATAGCCCTTTTTGGCATGTATTAGAGGCAAAAAAAAGTATTATTTGCTGTTCATGGCCACAGTTATATGTTCTAAAGCCTTTTTTTGTTGTGTATTAGTGGGAGAAAAAAGGTGCTTATTAGCCGTTGTGTGGTGAAGTGAGAAAATTACAGCCCTTTTTTGCATGTATTAATTCCCTTTTTTTTACTTATTTTATCTAAAAGTATGTCAGACAGAGAAGTGATAGGCCCTGCACAGGGGAGGGGCAGAGGCCTAAATGTTTCTGGCGCAGGCACAGGTAACAGCAGAATAAGGGAGTCTGGCAACAGGGGTCACTTCGAGAGGCCTGAGCTCCCAGTGTCAGCTAGCGGTCGTGTCTTGACCAGCAACCCAGCGGTTCTTAAATGGTTGACTCGATCTTCGACTTAGTCACAAGTGACATCAGACACCCCCAGCCAAGAGTCGGTGGGTTTGTCAGACACAACCCTTAGTTGGCATGGCCCTGGAGCAGGCCCTGTGCCCTCACCTGTCCTCAACCTGCCTCTGTCCGTTTTTGTTTACTCAGCTAGAGAAATGCTATATGCTGTGGGCTCAGCTCCACTATACAGTGAGGACGAGCTACTAGAGGACAGTCAGCAGCTACTGCCCAGCAAAGATCCGAGGAGACATCCGCCACTTCTTCATGTAGGCGGGCAAGTAGTGATGAGGAGAATGGCGTGGGAGCTGGTGTTGCGAGCGTCAGGCTCCTGGCTCAGACAGTTGAGGAGAACATCAGTGACGTGCAGACAGTACTCGGTGATGATGTAGCCAATCACATTTGGGGCTTCGTCATCATCGCGAGAAAGGGGTGGCAACTTGCGCGTGAGGCAGTGGCGGAGCCAGCAAGTCGGTAGCGTGGCCGGGAGTCAGCAGGGTGGCAGCAGTGTGAGGTCGGGAGCCAAACATGCCCAGTGTAGATTACCCGCTTTGCAGGAGCCTTAAGGCCCGGAAAGTGGTGGTGCAAGGGTTCACGGATGCAGTGGCGGTAGCAGCCAGTCAGTGCGGAGTGTTGGAGGTAAAATCAACTACTTGGCGTGTGGCAGTTTTTTGTTAAGCCGCCGGGGGAGGTGAACATGGCCATTTGTCGAATCTGTGGGCAGAAGGTGAAGCGTTGCCAGGGTGCCAATGTTGGCACCACGGGCTTGCATCAACATGTACAGTGTCACTATAAAGTGGCCTGGGAGAACCGTGGCTCCAATGTGGTGGTCCAGCCTGCCACAGCAACCGCTGCATCACCCAGTGGTATGCGCCCGATTTCAGGCAGTCAAGGCTCCATCACCTCAGCCGAAGTAAGCTGTCTGTCTTTCCCATCATCTGCTGGGCCTGATGCTCCTGCTCCTCCTAGTCAGTTATTCCATCAGCAATCTATCACCGAAGCGATTGCCAAGAGACAATAGTATGCGTTCACTCATCCAACGGCGCAGAAGCTGAATGTGATCCTGGCCAAGTTGTTGGTACTACAGTCCCTCCGTTTCCAAGTGGTGGACTCTGCACCTTTAAGAGAACTGATGGCTTGTGCCGAGCCGATGTGAAGAGTCCCAATCCATAATTTCTTTGCCAAAAAGGCAGTACCAGCCCTGCACACACATGTAGAACAGAATGTGGGCCTGTCCTTGAGCCTGTCCTTGTCTGCCAAAGTGCACGGCAGCGCCAACGTGTGGAGCTGTAACTATGGTCAAGGACAATACAGTATATGTCCTTTACGGCCCACTGGGTAAATGTGGTTTCTGCCCAGCCAAACCAGAAACTTGGCCAGGTTAACGGCGCTTCCGCCTCCACGTTCTCACGCCATTGGTCCTGCGACAATGTCCGCCTCTGCCTCCTCATCCTCCACCTTGTCCTCAGCCTCCACTGCAGGGACAATTCACAGTGCCCCACCAGCATACCACATGTGCAGGGCACGGCGATGTCACGCTGTTCTGCACCTAGTTTGCGTCACGCTGTTCTGCACCTAGTTTGCGAACAGACTCACACAGAGGAGGAACTGCTCAGTGTCCTTCATCAAGAAATCGAATCCTGGCTTTCTCTGCGACAACTCAGAATCTGAACCATGGTGACCGACAATGGGAAGAACACAGTGTCGGCGCTGCATCAAGGAGTGCTGAGCCATGCGCCCTGCATGGTGCACGTGTTCAATCTGGTTGTCAAGCGTTTCCTGAAGTCTTCCAAGCACCGCCAAGCACACCCTCCTTGAGCTACAGCGCCAAATCGGCATCCCACAACATAGGCTGATATTTGTTGGACCGACTGTACGAACAGAGAAAGGCCACAAACGATTTCTTGATGATACAGGTGGACAGAGGTACTCCACTGTGTAACTTCGATGTTAGCCAGTGGCAGCTAATGCGTGACACCTGCAGTTTGCTCAGGCCCTTTGAGGAGGCCACTTTATTTGTCAGTCGCCAGTACTATGGGATGAACAATGTCAATCCACTGATTCATATACTGGAAAAGATGCTGGTAAATATGGCTGGTCAGGGGACTGGAGACGTGGCGCCTACATCTCACGGCCATATGAGCCCTGTGGGGGCTGAACTGGAGGAGTAGGAGGAAGAGGACATTGGAGCACAAGCAATGTGTAGCGAATTGGGTGTTTTTTCTACACAGGTGACAGGAGAGAAGCAGCAGGAGCAGCCGGAGGAACAAGAGGGAGATGAGGAAGATGAGGCAGATGACGCAGACACACCATGGCAGTATGCAGTGGTGATGGAGGCAGGGAGTCCCTCCGAGTCACTTGCACAAATAGCCCGATGCATGCACACTTTCTTGCGTAGTGACAGCCGAATTGTCATTATTCCGCAGAGGAATGACTACTGGCTCTCCACCATGTTAAACCCTAACTACCGGTCCAAAATGGCAGTCTTTTTTACACCCACTGAGAGGGAGGACAAACTGAACTACTATAGAGACATCCTATGTAGTCAGTTGTCCGCTGCCTATCTGCGCAATCGTACATCTTCTCGCAGGTCTGACCGGGGGGCCCTCTGAGCTCACATTCCACTGCCATGGCTGCAGGAAGGGGGTGGCAGGAGCAGTACTCCATCAGCAGCAGCCTAGAGTCTAGAGTCTCTGATGAGAAGCTTTCTTCACACGCATAGTGAAGAAACTACTCACCAGCAGCTAGACATAGAGCAGGACCTGAACCAGCTGGGGTTGGCATACTTGGTGTGCACCCTGCCAGCCGTCATTGAAGATCTGCTGGAATACTGGGCAGCCAAACTGGATTTGTGGCCGCAACTGGCCGAGTTTGCCTTGGAAAAGCTGTCCTGCCCGGCTAGTAGTGTGGCATCAGAGTGGGTGCTTAGCGCGGCGGGGGCCATAGTTACCCCAAGGAGAACTCGCTTGTCCTGTGGAGAAATTGACCTTTGTCAAGATGAATCAGGCGTGGATCAACCGGGAATTCCACCCACCAATGCCTGATCATCCGTGCTGTCTCACCCAAACCTTGACAAAAGAGACCGGTTTCTTCTGACTACCTGGCTCAGCTACTATTCTGATACTGCCACCCGCGTAATGCCACACATCTGATGCCAAGTGCTCCTTCTTAAACCCACCATCATCAGCAGGTACTGTTAGTGCCACCCACCTCCCCACTCTGTCAGCGGGTCACTCTATGGTCTCCTGATGCTGCTGCTGCCACCTCCACACTATGTCACCTTACCACTCTGTGGTCTCCTGATTCTGCTGCCACCTCCACACTATGTCACCTTGCCACTCTGTGGTCTCCTGATGCTGCTGCCACCTCCACACTATATCACCTTGCCACTCTGTGGTCTCCTTATGCTGCTGACACCTTCACACTATGTCACCTTGCTACTCTGTGGTCTCCTGATGCTGCTGCTACCTCAACATTATGTCACCTTGCCACTCTGTGACCTCCTTATGCTGCTGTTGCCACCTCCACACTCTATCATTGTGCCACTCTGTGGTCTCCTGATGCTGCTGCCACCTCCACACTATGTCACATTTCCACTCTGTGGTCTCCTGATGCTGCTGCCACCTGCAAACTATGTCATTGGGCCACTCTGTGGACTTCTCATGCTGTTCCCACCCTCCCCACTTCATGACTGGGTCACTATTTTGCCTTTTTGGCCTGGTTGACAGCATCATTTATTTGAACGTTCTTCTGTCAGAAGGAAGGAAAAATGAGACACACAACGGATTCTGTCTGTGTAGCAGCTGTAAGGCCTGTATGGTCCAATCAGAATTGGATTGATTTGGTAGCCAAAAGCAGTAGTGGGTACAAAACACAGAAGACATGCAAATATTCCATTCACGTGTCATCTCTGTTTTCGATCAACTCCTGTTTTTTTTTTTTACATTAGCAATACTGATGGATTACTGACCAAATGCTGACCGAGTTAAGGCGGATGCTCAACAGACAGGATCTGTTTTTTGGGGGGTTATTGTTCTGATGGATCAGAGGAAGGGCAAAATAATCTGTGAGGTCAACACAAACTTACTGCTGCCACCCTCTTCACTCTGTCAGGGGGGCTCTACTTGTATAAGCGTTTAATAGAACAGGTTCTGTAGACATCTATGGGGAATCAGCTGACGACGGTGTAAAAGAAGTGCGTTCTTTTACGCTATAGTAGGATCTTGGGCCTCTGCACGGTTCTTTTTACCTGACGCTAACATCGACCTGTTAGGCAGTGTACAGTGATTCTAAAAAGTGATGATGCCTGTCATCTGCGTGTCATACTGCTTCACAGTATTGTTTCACTACCACAGCAGACTCCGCATGCGTGTTGCTGCAAGACACAATGTTCTAGACCACTATAAAGCCTCTCTGCAGCCATGAAATAGCTGCTTTTTAATGCGATTCGCCACAAATTAATTCGGATCGAATTGAATCGTTTTAGAAAATTTGTTAAACCGACCGAATTGAATTTTTGAGAAATTCGCTCATCTCTACTGATGACCTATCCTCAGTATCTGATTATTGGGCAGGGGGAATTAAAAGCGGCCCTGGAAAAAAAAAAGTGGCCCTATGTTGTGGGCAGGCCCAGATTGATAGAAGGTGGGGCCAACATGAGATGAGTAGGCAGGGCCAGAAATACCATAGAGTGAACAGTATATCAAGCTGCAATTTTGTATTTGGTTCAGTGCAGCACAGTATACTGCTCCAGAAAAAACTAAGACCTCTCTAGAAGATACCCCTCTGTAGTGGCCAGTGCCAACTGCTATGTCCTGTCCTCCTCCTCCACTTGTCTCTACTTAAGATATGGAGAAAGGGGATGAAGAGTAAATACACAGGCAACAGCACAGAGCCAGCCCTACCTTCAGCATTCTGACTGGTCTTTCAGTGTAACTATACATACAGCGTCACATACATCTCACATCCAGTGATGTCTCCTCTGATGTAGACATGATTTTCCTCATCTTCTCCGTTATGACCAAACAACACATGATGACATCTTCTAGCCATGTTCCATCTCTGCAGAGTTTGACACACAGACATCTCACACACAGAGTCCTCAAATTTCCATAATCCTCCCCACCATTGTGCCCCAACATTGTTATCCTGCTGCTACTCCAATACTGAGCCTGCTTTGTTCCCCAATGCCCCCAAATAATATACTGTAAAAGTAATTATGCCCCTATAGAGACCCAGTGACAATAATCCCTGCCCCAGCAACAACAAAGTGCCACCTATAATTCCCCCAGTAATAATAATAGTGCCCCCAGTGCCCCAGTAATATCAATGTCCCCACAGTGCCCCCAATATTAATAATGCCACAGTATTAAAAATTCAACCTCATGTTATAATAATGCCCCAGTATTAATATTATGTATTGTACTGTGCCCTCGTAATAATAATAATGCCCCATATTGTGCCTCCAGTAATAATGATGCCCACAGTGCCCTCAGTAATAATAATGTCCCCAGTAATGTCCTACCCTTGCCCTCCAGTTATGTCCCCTCTGGCCCAGGAATATCCATATAGTGGCCACAGCAATTTCCCCCTGCCCCCAGTAATGTCCCTATAATGGTCAAAGTATTGCCCCCCCTCCTCCAGTAATGTCCCTATAGAGCCCCCAGTAATTTCCCCCTGCCCCCAGTAATTTCCCTATAGCTCCCCAGTAATTCCTCCCCTGCCCGCAGAAATGTCCCTATAGTGGCCACCGCAATGCACCCTCTCTGCCCCAGTAATGTCACTATAATGGTCACAGTAATTCCCCCCCTGCTCCCAGTAATGTCCCTATAATGGTCACAGTAATGCCCCCCCTGCCCTGAGTAATGTACCTATAATAGTCATAGTAATCACCCCTGCCCCCCGTAATGTACCTATAATGGTCACAGTAATGCCCTCCTGCCCCCAGTAATGTACCTATAATGGTTACAGTAATGCCCCCCCCGCCCCCAGTAATGTCCAAATAATGGTCACAGTAATGCCCCCCACCCCCAGTAATGTCACTATAGCTTCCCCAGTAATGCCTCCCTGCCCCAGTAATGCCCCTAGTAATATCATTATAGTGGTCACCTTAATGCACCCTGCTCCGAAACTCCCTTATTGTCAAATGGCTGGCCCCAAAAAAAAATCTCACCCCATACATGTAGCAGCTTCTTCTGGCCTGTGTCATGGAGTAGGAGCTGTAGAAAGGACGACATAGCGTCAATCACGTTGATGCTGGGAGTGGGAGGAGCCAAAGGTCCTTTGACATCCGGAAGTTAGAGTGTGATCTCTGTCCTGCTGTCTAAGGACCTGACAGTAGGAGGTTCTTGGGCGGGCGCATTTATCAGATTCAGGGGCAGGCACAATGGAGCATAATAGTGAGGGCACCGGTCCACCGCTGGCCCTGCTGTAATCTTACCATCCATGTGTAAAAGGAAAGTGATGCCAGCCCACAGCATACTTTAGGCAATTGGCCCACCAGGAAACTTCCCGGTGGGGTACATTGCCAATCTGCTGACAGGTCTGACACCCAGGACCCCTGCCGATCAGCTGTGTGAGAAGGCACCAACACTCCTGTAAGCACCACGCGTTCATACAGCTTACCGAGCACATCACTGTACATTGTACAGTGGTTCTGCTTGATATCGGGCTTAACCCCATTTAACCCTTTCCTGACATGGTGATTTTACATTTTTGCTTTTTTTGTAAAAAAATTACTTTCCCTGTCTGCCATGCTTATAGGTGGTGTTCATGTGAACCGCAGCAGCAGTGAGCATGTTTGGCATGCTTCCAGAGATGCTCCACTGGGTGATGCTTAGTCAATAAAGGGCACTGTTCCACCATTTGGTGCTGAGTCTGCTGGTTACAGTCTTGGAGAAGCTCCATGTAATGGACCTAAATTAAAGATTCCATTCCTGAGAGACGTAATGCAAGAATCTGCCATTTGGTGCTGAGTCTGCTAGTTACAGTGTTCGAGAGGCTTCATGTAATGGACCTAAATACAAGACACCGTTCCTGGGAGAAGTAATGCAAGGATCTGCCATTTGGTGCTGAGTCTACTGGTTACAGTGTTGGAGAGGAACAATGCCAGAAGATGCCAATAGCACATAGGTTACATTGAAAGGGGAAGTTATCATTATGGGAGACTTTAATCTTCCTGATGTAAACTGGAAAACCAAAATAACTAGTTCTGCCATGAGTACAGATATTCTAAATTCCTTACTGGGATTATCTCTACAGCAAGTAGTTGAGGAGCTAACCCGGAATGAGGCTATTTTAGATTTAATATTCACAAATGGGAATTTGGTATCTGATATTACTGTAGGGGAAAGCTTGGGATCTAGTGATCACCAGTCAATGTGGTTTACTATAAGTACAGTGACTGAGTCACACCACTCAAAAACAAAAGTTTTAGATTTTAGAAAAACAGACTTTTCTAAAATTAGATTAGAGGTATACGAGCCCCTATCAGATTGGAACAGTTTCAATGGAGTCCAGGAGAAATGGGACTACTTAAAAGTGGCACTATTGAAGGCAACAGATAATTGCATTAGGCTAGTCAGTAAAAGCAAAAAAGGGAAGAGACCACTGTGGTACTCAGCAGAAGTGGCCAAAATCATTAAAAATAAAAAGATAGCATTTAGTAATTATTTTAAAAAATACGAGGATGACAGGGAAATTTATAAGATTAGGCAGAGAGAGGCCAAGCAAGTTATAAGAGCTTCTAAAGCACAGCCAGAAAAGAAATGAGCTCAGTCAGTGAAAAAAGGTGATAAGACATTCTTCAGATACATAAATGAAAAAAGGAAACTAAAACAAGAAATTACCAAATTAAAAACAAAAGATGGAAGGTATATGGAAGAAGATAAAAAACTAGCTGACTGCCTCAATGAATACTTCTGTTCAGTTTTTACAAAGGAAAATGAAGGAAAAGGACCTCAGTTAGGGAGGAAGACTAATGAATATTTTGATGCATGTGTCTTTACAGAGGAAGAGGTTCTAATTCAGCTGTCTAAAATGAATACAAATAAGTCACAGGGGCCTGATGGGATACACCCAAAGCTATTTAAAGGTGAACTAGCAAAACCATTAACAGATTTATTTAACCAATCACTAGTAACAGGAGTCGTCCCAAAAGATTGGAAATTAGCAAATGTTGTGCCCATTTACAAGAAAGGTAGTAGGGAGGAATCGGGCAACTATAGGCTAGTAAGCCTGACATCAATAGTGGGGAAATTAATGGAAACCATACTTAAAGAGGACCTTTCACCGATCCTGACATTGTGAACTAAGTATCATGACATATACAGCAGCGCTCAGGGATCTCACTGCACTTACGATTATCCCTGGGCGCCGCTACGTTCTCCCGTTATGTCCTGTTATGTTCGGGGACTTGGTTATAGTAGGCGGAGTCTGCCCTTGTTCTGCGGGCGTCTCCTTCTCCTAGGCTGTAGCGCTGGCCAATCGCAGCGCAGAGCTCACAGCCCGGGAGGTTTTTTTCTCCCAGGCTGTGAGCTCTGCGATTGGCCAGCGCTACAGCCTAGGAGAAGGAGACGCCCGCAGAACAAGGGCAGACTCCGGCAACTATAACCAAGTCCCCGAACATACCGGAGGACATAACGGGAGAACGGAGCGGCGCCCAGGGATAATAGTAAGTGCAGTGAGATCCCTGGGCGCCCCTGTATATGTCATGATACTTAGTTCACAATGTCAGGATCAGTGAAAGGTCCTCTTTAAGGAGAGGATTGTGGAACATCTAAAATCCCATGGATTGAAAGATGAAAAACAGCATGGGTTTACTTCAGGGAGATCATGTCAAACTAATCTTATAGATTTTTTTGGTTGGGTGACTAAAATAATAGATGCCTCTCCTGGGCTTACAGCCTACAATCTGGGCAAAGTAGCACCCAGCTATATCCTACACATGCCTCTCCCAGGAGAGGCATGTTAGAGTAGGCCCCATCTGATTAGAAGCCACCTTGTCGGCCGGTAGATGGGCCCGACCTATTTTTGATCAATTATATGCGCAAAGAGCTTCTAACTGCCCTTGCAGTAAGTATGGCCACCAAGCAGTTATTTTTTATTAAGTATTTGCTTATATCTTTGTGCAATTGACTAGCAGTGTGCTGTTACCTGTAGTTCTACTAATTCCATTGTGTTTCAGCCAAGGTAGCGTGCACCTGCGTTCTCAAATTTACTTATTATGGAGGTGCTGGTTCGTTTGTTTTTCTTCCCTATTGTCACTGCCACTGGGGGCGTGGCGCCCCCTGGTGGTGAGTTTGAACCGTCCACCACCGCCCATTTACTGTGTGCTTTTAATTAGATAGATTGTACAGCTGTATTCTACTTTGCCCATATTGCAGGCTGACAGCCTGGGAGAGGCATGTGTAGGATATAGCTGGGTGCTACTTTGCAGATTGTAGGCTGTAAGCCCAGGAGAGACATGTTAGAGTAGGCCCCATCTGATTAGAAGCCACCTTGTCGGCCGGTAGATGGGCCCGACATATTTTTGATCAATTATATGCGCAAAGAGCTTCTAACTGCCCTTGCAGTAAGTATGGCCACCAAGCAGCTATTTTTTATTCAGTATTTGCTTATATCTTTGTGCAATTGACTAGCAGTGTGCTGTTACCTGTAGTTCTACTAATTCCATTGTGTTTCAGCCAAGGTAGCGTGCACCTGCGTTCTCAAATTTACTTATTATGGAGGTGCTAGTTCGTTTGTTTTTCTTCCCTAAAATAATAGATGGCGGAGGTTCAGTAGACATCGCTTATCTAGACTTTAGTAAGGCTTTTGATACTGTCCCACATAGAAAGCTTATCAATAAATTGCAGTCTTTGGGCTTGGACTCCCATATTGTTGAATGGATTAGGCAGTGGCTGAGGGACAGACAACAGAGGGTTGTAGTCAATGGAGTATATTCAGACCATGGTCTTGTTACCAGTGAGGTACCTCAGGGATCTGTTCTGGGACCCATATTGCTTAATATTTTTATCAGTGAAATTGCAGAAGGCCTCGATGGTAAGGTGTGTCTTTTTGCTGATGACACAAAGATTTGTAACAGGGTTGATGTTCCTGGAGGGATACACCAAATGGAAAAGGATTTAGGAAAACTAGAGGAATGCCAGAAATCTAGCACCTAAAATGTAATGTTGATAAGTGCAAGAGAATGCACCTGGGGTGTAAAAACCCAAGAGCAGAATATAAAATCAGTGATACAGTCTTAACCTCAGTATCTGAGGAAAGGGATTTAGGGGTCATTATCTCAGAAGACTTAAAGGTAGGCAGACAATGTCATAGAGCAGCAGGAAATGCTAGCAGAATTCTTGGGTGTATAGGGAGAGGAATTACCAGTAGAAAGAGGGAGGTGCTCATGCTGCTCTACAGAGCACTAGTGAGACCTCATTTGGAGTATTGTGCTCACTACTGGAGATCATATCTCCAGAAGGATATTGATACTTTGGAGACAGATCAGAGAAGAGCTACTAAACTAGTACATGGATTGCAGGATAAAACTTACCAGGAAAGATTAAAGGACCTTAACATGTATAGCTTGGAAGAAAGATGAGACAGAGGGCATATGATAGAAACTTTTAAATACATAAAGGGAATCAACAAGGTAAAAGAGGAGAGAATATTTAAAAGAAGAAAAACTGCTACAAGAGGACATCGTTTTAAATTAGAGGGGCAAAGGTTTAAAAAGTAATATCAGGAAGTATTACTTTACTGAGAGAGTATTGGATGCATGGAATAGCCTTCCTGCAGAAGTGGTAGCTGCAAATACAGTGAAGGAGTTTAAGCATGCATGGGATAGGCATAAGGCCATCCTTCATATAAGATAGGGCCAGGGGCTATTCATAGTATTCAGTATATTGGGCAGACTAGATGGGCCAAATGGTTCTTATCTGCTGACACATTCTATGTGTAACAATGGCAGCTGGCAGCCGCCAGCATGCAGTGCATCCTGCTATGTACCTCAGTCAAACTGCACACAAGGCTCCTCTTCTCCACTGAGGGCTCCGGACACGCTTTCCTGCACTGTCGCGGGCGGCTAGAGCTTCAGTTGCACCTTGTAGGAGCCACACGCGTCCTGTTTCTTTAAGGGTTCGTGCACGCCCCTGATTCTGCCTTCTCTCCAATCCCGGCCAGGCACCACCTTTATAAGGCTGCTTCCCCCTTCCTGTGATGCCTGCGCAATATTGTAGTTTTCTACAGCGAAGGTTCCAGCTTGTTGTTCCTGTGTTGATATGCTGCTTCCGACCTTAGCCTGTATCCTCACCTCGTCTCCGCCTGATCCTCCTGTACCTCGCTACTCTCAAGTGTATGATTCGGATTGTCGACCACGCCTCTGTCTGCTGTTCTTTCACCTGCTGCACCTGAGCCATTCAGCTCTGCTGTTCTAAGAGCTCCAGCTCTGCTAAATCACTAACTCAGCTCTGCTTCATCTGACTCTGCTGCTCTGCTCCTTCCATCCAGTGACAGCTTGCATTGGGGCGTTCTGCCACTTAACAAGGACCACTCTTGCGGTAGCGACCTGTGTCTCCCCTGCAGCTAAGGCCAGCTTCCGCAACTTGGACCGGGATAAAGGGTGAAAACCAGGGGAACACTTAGATTCCACTCCAAAGTTTGGGCCAAACCAAACCGGTAAGTGGCACAGCGGGTCCACACCATGTTTCTATGTAATGGACTTAAATTCAAGATACCATTACTGGGAGACGTAATGCAAGGAAAAGAATTGTGTCAGGAGGCCGTAAGAGATTGAGGTGGTCTGATTGAGTTCCGGACTCTAGTCACCAAAGTTGTGCATTGTGTCATTGACACTACACACAGTGAATTAGGCTGTCACTCTGACACCCAACCCTGTAATGTGCCAGAGAATTGAAGTATCATTTTATTGTTTTTAAAACTCTTGAACAGAGTACTGAACCTGAATGGGATCTTTGTTCTTGTCATATTGTAGCATGTTAGCTGATGCCCAACATAGATCAGAAGTAGTTGTTTTCATTTTCATTATCTTGCTCAGCTCTGAACTGCACCTTTGTTTTGATACTGCTAGAGCTTGCAGAAGGCAGAACTACCATGTAAAAGACCTCAGTTCCCTCTCCACTCTCACATGTGTTGCTTCTATTAACAGTTGATTTTTATGCAGTTCTATCACAAGGTTTAAGTTACTGCTGTAATTTACTCATTGTCTTCATACACATCAATGTTAGACTATTGAGAAACTGTTCTGCTGCCCGACATGAGAAAAGCAATCCCTAAAGATACAGAGAGGGAGGCAAAAGAGCAGACAGCAGTGGAGATACTGTAAGAGGCATTTGATGTGTGACCTCCTGTACATCAGGAAGGGGGAGATGGGAAATAACCATGTGTCCAGTGTATGGGGATGTCACACCAGCAGGAGATAAACATCTGGAGCATGATCATGTGAATACATGTAAAACTGGCTTAAAGATGCATGGAAGACAGTACATTATTGATTGCTCATAATTATTATTATTTTTTTCTCAAATAAATGTTATGATTGAAAACAAATACCCTAGAACAAAATGTTAAGAAGATAGTTTTTTTTAATAAAAAGATTCTATTTTATAGTATGCAAAAGCAAAAAACCATTTGAATACAAAACACTAAGATTTTCAGTTTAATGAGTAGATTAATGCAACATACTGTATATTTCATTTTTCAACAGTGTTTTCTGTACTAGAGGCTTCAGTTATTACATCTCTGCAGGGGATATGTCTTTTAATGATGTGAATAAATGTGGATTTAAATTTCTTTATTTTAAGACTATATATTATCGGATTTATGACAGAACTGAGATGTGACAACACAATGCACAGATACAGAGCAGGTTGGAATGCATCAGTTTGTACAATATTAGGGTAAAAATAGCTGATGCAGTTCAGAATGGATATAGGTAACCAACAGAATGCAAACAGACCCATAACAAAGACAAGTGAAATAGTAATTTTAAGTTCCTTGCTATAAGTTGACTTATTTACATGGAGGTTGGAGACACGTTTTCTCATATGCTGTCTTACAATGTAAAAGATCTCCACATACAAAGCCATCATTGTGAACAAAGGAAAGAGGACCCAAACAAAAAAGCAAAAGTACACAAGATAGTCCATGCTCATGACGTTGGGAAAATTGCATATCAGGACATTCCTTTCTTCTTCTCTAAGGTTGGGTCTGTTGTTCCATCCAAACATTGGGACCAGTGCTCCAATTGTAGACATAGTCCAGCAGAAAGAAATACTAAGATAAATCCTCTTTTTAGTGAACACCTTTCTATGGCTGAAACATAAAAAGTAATAATTTGCAATTTCCCTTCAGTAATCTCTTTAGTGTCTCATGGCTTGGATTCTTAGCCCTTGTTCATGCAGTGCATATTTGGTGGCATGTTTTTTAAAGGGGTTTTCCCATTATGATGGCATATTGGCATACTGCTTGGATTTTTTCCATGCACAGTAGAGCTCCTGGCCACCTGCAGTAAACTTCAGCACCAACCCATGTAATCTCACCAAGAATAAAAATCCAGCTGCCCGATCCTCATCTCCCTGACATCTGCCATCAGGAAAGAGACCGCAGACCCCCATGCACATTATATGGTAAGCAAGTCCTGATGAAATCAGCTGGTATACATCTTAGGTTGCATTCACACGACTGTATGTATTTTGGGGCCCGCAAAAAATATGGATGACATTCATGTGAAGTCCATGTCCGCAAAACAGACATGAATAGGACGTGTTCTGTCTTTTTTTTGTGGGACTGCGGAACAGGCATACGGATATGGACAGCAAGCGGTGTCCTGTCCACATTTTTTGTGGCCCTATTGAAATGAATGGATCCACATCTAATCCGCAAAACATGCTGATCAAATGCGGACTAAAAATACAGTCATGTGAATGGGACCTAATGTATATGGCCAGTTTAAAGGGAGTCTGTCATCTCCAAAATTGGTTTCAGAATGAGCATACTGCCATATAGGGTAGGTGATCGGAAATATAACCATACCCTTCTTTTAAAAGTCTGGTACTCTAATCTTGAAAAATGCTTACATTATTTTTATGCAAATTAGGTTTTGGAGCACCATGGGTAGGGCTACTCAGTTGGCTGCTCATTGTCCTGCCAGTAACGCTGCCCAGTTTCTTGCCCTTTTGATTGATCGACACAGAATAGAGTGGTCCTGCCACGCATGGTGCACCAAAAACCTTATATGAAGCAATATTTTTCAGGATTAGAACATCAGATTTTCAAAAGATAGGTATGGTTGTTTTTTGGGGCACCTACCCTACATGACAGTATTGTGACACACTCATTTTAAGTCCTCATGCAAATAATTGCTTTAGAGATCGAAAATAGAGTGTTAAAAGGGTATTCTATTCACATCTGGATATTGATGGCTTATTGCTAAGATATGTCATTAATTTCAGATAGGTGCGGGTCCCACCTCTGGGACCCACTCCATTCTCCAGAACTAGGTCCCCAAAGTGAAGGAGAGCATACCACCCATGCATTTCTTGCTCTCCAGTTTATCACTGTGGCACTTCTGAAAATAGCCGGACACACTCGTTCGACTATTTTCTGAAGTTCCATAGCAGTAAATGGAGCGTAAGCTGCACAAGAGTGGCCACCTTTTCATTCACCACTGTGGGCCGTAAATAGCCAACTTCCATAGCAGTGAACGGAGAGTGGCTATGCATGTGTGGCTGCTCTGCCTTCACTTCAGAGGCCCCATTCTGGAGAAAGGAGTGAGTCCCAAATAAGAGACCTCCACCTATCTGACATTGTTGGTATATCCATTTCCCAGATGGCAATGCCCCTTTAATACATTTCAGTGCAGGAATACAGTACAGACTACAATATTCACTAGTATGCAGTTTTTATGCACCAAAGTGTAAATTTGGCCTTAGAAGATACAGTCATGCAAAATCTGAAACTATAGGGCTGTTTTTCAGATGAGAAGATTAAGATTCTGGTATTTTTTAGAGCACTGAGAAAACCTTTCGGCATGTATTACATTTCAATAAGAACATTAACAATATTAATTATAATTTGAACATACAGTATATAAAAGGTATATCTTACCTGTTTGGTAACTTAATTCTCACATATCTGTCCATTGCTATAGCAAGCAGAGAAGCAGTAGATGCATTGGTGAATATGATGATTGTGCAACAGAGAAACAAACATGTGTGAAAATATAGATGTATTTTGAGTTCCAAGAGAATGGCTAAAGGTATTACACACACTCCAACTGCCAGGTCAGTCACTGCCAGAGACACAATAAAATAAAATGTGGTATCTTGAAGAGAAGGATTGACCTTCACTGCCCAGATCACAAGGGTATTTCCAAAGATAGCAAGAACCCCAATGACTACCTCCACTGCAATGTAGACAACGGTGAGACTCTGAGCCATCGTTGTTTGATTTGATAAATCTTCATACATTGGAAGAGAAGAAATGATGCACAGGATCCCATAGCATTAACACAATTCTCATTATTTATCTTAGATCTTATCTGAATTCCATTTCAGAAATGACAACTACTGCTAAAAAAAGACACCACCATTTCCTCCCTGGCCAGGTATAGTGTGCCAGTCAATATTTTTTTATATGTCACACATGATTTATAAATTGATCTTTAATAGTCTAGATTGTCAGAATGTATTTATTCACAATGTATCATTTTTATGCACAATTACAGGGAGTGCAGAATTATTAGGCAAGTTGTATTTTTGAGGATTAATTTTATTATTGAACCATGTTCTCAATGAACCCAAAAAACTCATTAATATCAAAGCTGAATATTTTTGGAAGTAGTTTTTAGTTTGTTTTTAGTTTTAGCTATTTTAGGGGGATATCTGTGTGTGCAGGTGACTATTTCTGTGCATAATTATTAGGCAACTTAACAAAAAACAAATATATACCCATTTCAATTATTTATTTTTACCAGTGAAACCAATATAACATCTCAACATTCACAAATATACATTTCTGACATTCAAAAACAAAACAAAAACAAATCAGTGACCAATATAGCCACCTTTCTTTGCAAGGACACTCAAAAGCCTGCCATCCATGGATTCTGTCAGTGTTTTGATCTGTTCACCATCAACATTGCGTGCAGCAGCAACCACAGCCTCCCAGACACTGTTCAGAGAGGTGTACTGTTTTCCCTCCTTGTAAATCTCACATTTGATGATGGACCACAGGTTCTCAATGGGGTTCAGATCAGGTGAACAAGGAGGCCATGTCATTAGATTTTCTTCTTTTATACCCTTTCTTGCCAGCCACGCTGTGGAGTACTTGGACGCGTGTGATGGAGCATTGTCCTGCATGAAAATCATGTTTTTCTTGAAGGATGCAGACTTCTTCCTGTACCACTGCTTGAACAAGGTGTCTTCCAGAAACTGGCAGTAGGACTGGGAGTTGAGCTTGACTCCATCCTCAACCCGAAAAGGCCCCACAAGCTCATCTTTGATGATACCAGCCCAAACCAGTACTCCACCTCCACCTTGCTGGCGTCTGAGTCGGACTGGAGCTCTCTGCCCTTTACCAATCCAGCCACGGGCCCATCCATCTGGCCCATCAAGACTCACTCTCATTTCATCAGTCCATAAAACTTTAGAAAAATCAGTCTTGAGATATTTCTTGGCCCAGTCTTGATGTTTCAGCTTGTGTGTCTTGTTCAGTGGTGGTCGTCTTTCAGCCTTTCTTACCTTGGCCATGTCTCTGAGTATTGCACACCTTGTGCTTTTGGGCACTCCAGTGATGTTGCAGCTCTGAAATATGGCCAAACTGGTGGCAAGTGGCATCTTGGCAGCTGCACGCTTGACTTTTCTCAGTTCATGGGCAGTTATTTTGCGCCTTGGTTTTTCCACACGCTTCTTGCGACCCTGTTGACTATTTTGAATGAAACGCTTGATTGTTCGATGATCACGCTTCAGAAGCTTTGCAATTTTAAGAGTGCTGCATCCCTCTGCAAGATATCTCACTATTTTTGACTTTTCTGAGCCTGTCAAGTCCTTCTTTTGACCCATTTTGCCAAAGGAAAGGAA
Organism: Bufo bufo; assembly: GCF_905171765.1. NCBI lineage: Eukaryota > Metazoa > Chordata > Amphibia > Anura > Bufonidae > Bufo > Bufo bufo. The sequence continues at coordinate 192,617,218 of NC_053391.1, read as the reverse complement.
GTTGCCTAATAATTATGCACACCTAATATAGGGTGTTGATGTCATTAGACCACACCCCTTCTCATTACAGAGATGCACATCACCTAATATGCTTAATTGGTAGTAGGCTTTTGAGCCTATACAGCTTGGAGTAAGACAACATGCAAAAAGAGGATGATGTGGTCAAAATACTCATTTGCCTAATAATTCTGCACGCAGTGTATTGGAAGGAACTTATCTGTCCAGGCTCCATCTGTCCAGGCTCCTCAGCTCATCATGGACTCTACACCACTATAATGATGTAAAGAAAAGTGGGAAATGATACTATAATTTCTGAATTTTCACTTTTTTTGCCACTTTTTAAATGTGGCAAGAGAAGTGGGTGTAGTTTAGTAGCAGGGGGAAGGGTCAGTGACAGCCTAACAGATTTATTGTAAATTTACACCAGAAACTAGTATAAATTGCATGGTGTCATATACACCATTTGTCTTAATACATTAATTACCAAATCAGATTTGGCTGATAATTAATAGCACAGACCACACCCTTATTGTCGGAAAACAATAAGATGCGTTTGTTTCTGAATTCACTTTGCCATATTGTTAAGGATACTAGCACTAGAAAAGGTTCCAAAAAATGTATATTTTTTGTAATTGGTTCATATATCCAATCGTTCGGCCATTTCTCTGCGGACCACTGTTTTCAAAAATTTGTACCATAACCTACTGATGCAGCTGCATCTGTAAATAGCTGTAGTGAGTTGGAATCGATGAAATCCTGTTGCCATATCGATCTACCGTTAAAATCCTCCAAGAAACATAACCATATTTGGATATCGTCTTTTAATTGCTTAGTTAATCGAATACGGTCAAATGGGTGTTTCTTTCCTGCAGTAGCTGCATACATTAGTTTTGAAAATACCCTACCCATTGGAATAACTCTAAATATAACATTTAAAGAACCCAAAGCAGATTGTAAATGTTTTAGTGTAGTTTTATTGGACTTCAATAGATTATGTAATAAAATCCTGGAAGAAATTATTTTCTCTTCCGGGGTTTTGAACTCCATTCTATTGGAATCAATCTCTATAGGTAGGTTACATATTAGGTCTCCTAATTTGCTGGTGACCTCGTCAATCCACCCTAAACATACTAAGAACCAGATAGTCATAGGTTAAATATTTAATTAAGTACACACCCCCTTCCTCACATGGCACCCCCTCCACACAGAGAGCGCTCAAATTTTGTGTGGAGGGGGTGCCATGTGAGGAAGGAGTTGTGTACTTAACTAAATATTTAACCTATGACTATCTGGCTATCTGGTTCTGGATTTGTTTAGGGTGGATTGACGAGGTCACCAGAAAATTAGGAGACCTAATATGTAAACTACGCCCACAATATCCCCTATTTAAATCAGGTCCTTTCCCAGGCACAAGGTAGCTATCATCTGGCCCCAGGAACCCTTGTTTTGGTCACACAACTGACAGACTGTGAGTGTGTATCAGCAATTCACATCAAGCCTTACTTATTATTGTTTGGAGACAACATTGGTCGTCTTACACTGGCCCTTATTATCGAGTAATTGTATGTCCTTACACTGAAACTGTCTATCAGTAATGCTTTATTAGCCGGAGCTTTAGGATATCCGGCACTATGTCTCTGATTAGTGTGCTTTAAAATGCCATGATTGCTGTCTGACCCCTATCGTTATACTTTAGGAGTGGTTGTGTGCACCTATGGTTCCTGCAGCCCATTTATCATTGTGCTGGCAGTTAATTTCAGTTTGATCTGTGTGATTGCACACCTGTTTTGACCCCTATAATTATAGTCCCCTGATGAACCCTCCTTCCATTGGGAGGGGGAAACACGTTGGCATCTGTGACATTTGGGATCTACGTTACGCAATAGGGTCTTTCTAAGGACAGATTAGTCCTAGGTACGCGGACAGAGTACATCTACCATCAAGGTGCATCTCTGGGCTGAGCAGACTGTGGAGGGTAAGAATAGGGACAGATTTCACCCTAACCCAGTATAACAATGTCTCAGCTTCCCACCGCTTAGAAATAACCGTTGATAGCTTCTTCACATAAATTAGGATGCTTTATCCAGGTTTTGGATTTGGATTTTAAGAAATAGTATAATAAAAGTTATGTTTTAGGACATTGCCCTCAGTGATATATAACTTATATTAGCAAGTGTCCTTTTCAATATTGGTATACTCAGTGATTACTTTCCAAGATAATTATTTTTTAAGTAAAGTTAGGGCATGGTCAAAAGAAGCATAATGTACCGTAGAAGAATTTTTTTCAATTAAATCATTTAAGGAACCATCTTTTGGATACAATAAATTGTGTATAAGGTGGTAGGTATTTATCTCCTTTTTTGGGACTAAAGCTAGCGGAGATAATCTAAAATTATGAAAAGGGGGATGAGAAAAAGGGCCGGCCACTCTATTTTCGGATATTTCTTTGTTTATTTTTTCTAAAACCACATTTTCTAATGACTGATACCTTTTAACAATGAGATCCTTCTGACACTTTGGAAGCTCTCTGTGGACCATGGCTTTTGCTGTAGGATGCGACTAAGAAAATTTCAGGAAAGACCAACTAGAGCAGCTGAACTTTATTTGGGATTAATCAGAGGCACTTTAAATGAGGCACTCTGTGTCAGAATGAGCAATTGGCATCAGATGTGTGGCATTAGGGGGGTGGCAGCATCAGAATAGTAGCTGAGGCAGGTAGCCAGAAGAAACCGGTCTTTTTTGTCAAAGTGCTGGTGTGGCACCATGGATGATCTAGTCTGATACATCAGGCATTGGTGGGTGGAAATCCTGGCTGATCCATGCCTGATTCATCTTGACAAAGGTCAGTCTCTCCACATTTTGGGTGGACAGGCGAGTTCTTCTTGGCAAATGTCGTGCCCATTCACTAGAAAGGTAGTAGGGAGGAATCGAGCAACTATAGACCAGTGAGTCTGACATCAATAGTAGGCAAATTAATGGAAACCCTATTAAAGGATAGGATTGTGGAACATCTAAAATCCGATGGATTGCAAGATGAAAAACAACATGGGTTTACTTCAGGGAGATCATGTCAAACAAATCTTATAGATTTTTTTGACTGGGTGAATAAAATAATAGACGGTGGAGGTGCAGTAGACATCGCATATCTAGATTTTAGTAAGGCTTTTGACACTGTCCCACATAGAAGACTTATCAATAAACTGCAGTCATTGAGCATGGACTCCCATATTGTTGAGTGGATTAGGCAGTGGCTGAGTGACAGACAACAGAGGGTTGTAGTCAATGGAGAACATTCAAAACAAGGTAATGTTACCAGTGGGGTTCCACAGGGATCTGTACTGGGACCGATTTTGTTTAATATCTTCATAAGTGATATTGCAAAAGGCCTCGCTGGTAAGGTTTGTCTTTTTGCTGATGACACAAAGATATGTAACAGGATTGATGTTCCTGGAGGGAAACGCCAAATGGAAAAGGATTTAGGAAAACTAGAAGAATGGTCAGAACTCTGGAAACTGAAATTTAATGTGGATAAGTGCAAGATAATGCACCTGGGGCGTAAAAACCCAAGGGCAGAATATAGAATATTTGACACAGTCCTGACCTCAGTATCTGAGGAAAGGGATTTAGGAGTAATTATTTCAGAAGACTTAAAGGTGGGAAGACAATGTAATAGAGCAACACGAAATGCCAGCAGAATGCTTGGATGTATAGGGAGAGGTATAAGCAGTAGAAAGAGTGAAGTGCTTATGCCGCTGTACAGAACACTGGTGAGACCTCACTTGGAGTATTGTGCGCAGTACTGGAGGCCATATCTCTAGAAGGATATAGATACTCTAGAGAGAGTTCAGAGAAGAGCTACTAAACTAGTACATGGATTGCAGGATAAAACTTACCAGGAAAGGTTAAAGGACCTTAATATGTATAGCTTGGAAGAAAGAAGAGACAGAGGGGATATGATAGAAACTTTTAAATACATAAAGGGAATCAACTCGGTAAAGGAAGAGAGCATATTTAAAAGAAGAAAAACTACCACAAGAGGACACAGTTTTAAATTAGAGGGGCAAAGGTTTAAAAGTAATATAAGGAAGTATTACTTTACTGAGAGAGTAGTGGATGCATGGAATAGCCTTCCTGCAGAAGTGGTAGCTGCAAATACAGTGAAGGGGTTTAAGCATGCATGGGATAGGCATAAGGCCATCCTTCATATAAGATAGGGCCGGGGGCTATCCATAGTATTCAGTATATTGGGCAGACTAGATGGGCCAAATGGTTCTTATCTGCCGACACATTCTATGTTTCTATGTTTCTATGTTTCTTGGGGTAACTATGGCCCCCGCCACACTAAACACCCGCTCTGATGCCACACTACTGGCCGGGCAGGACAGCTTTTCCAGGGTAAACTCTGCAGTTTGACTACCAAGTAATCCATCGGATCTTCAATGTGGGGTGGCAGGGTGCTATCCAAGTATGCCACCACCTGCTGGTTCAGGTCCTCATCAGGTCTAGCTGCTGGTGAGTAGTTTCTTCACTAGGCGGGTGAAGAAATCTGCTCATCAGTGAATCTACACTCAAGTTGCTGCTGATGGAGCTGGAACTGCTTCTACCAACCCGCCCCCCCCCCCCCCCCCACAGCAGCCATGGCAGAGGAACGTGAGCGCAGAGGGCCCCCCGGTCAGACTTGCGAGAGGATGGATGATGACGCAGATAGGCAGCGGCCAACTCACTACATATCATGTCTCTATAGTAGTTCAGTTTGTCCTCCCTCTCAGCCCCTATAAAAAAGGCCCCTATTTTGGACCGGTAGCGAGGGTCCAACAAGGTGGAGAGCCAGAAGTCATCCCTCTGCCGAATGGTGACAATTCGGCTGTAACTACGCAAGCAAGTGAGCATGCATCGGGCCATTTGTGCAAGTGACACGGAGGAACTCCCTTCCTCCATCTTCACTGCATACTGCCACGGTGTGTCTGGGTCCCCTGCCTCGTCTTCCTCATAGCCCTGTAGCTCCTCTGGTTCCTCCTGCTCCTCCTCTTCTGTCACCTATATACAGTTGCAAGAAAAAGTATGTGAACCCTTTGGAATGATATGGATTTCTGCACAAATTGGTCATAAAATGTGATCTGATCTTCATCTAAGTCACAACAATAGAAAATCACAGTCTGCTTAAACTATTAACACACAAAGAATTAAATGAAACCATGTTTTTATTGAACACACCATGTAAACATTCACAGTGCAGGTGGAAAAAGTATGTGAACCCTTGGGTTTAATAACTGGTTGAACCTCCTTTGGCAGCAATAACTTCAACCAAACGTTTCCTGTAGTTGCAGATCAGACGTGCACAACGGTCAGGAGTAATTCTTGACCATTCCTCTTAACAGAACTGTTTCAGTTCAGCAATATTCTTGGGATGTCTGGTGTGAATCGCTTTCTTGAGATCATGCCACAACATCTCAATCAGGTTGAGGTCAGGACTCTGACTGGGCCACTCCAGAAGGCGTATTTTCTTCTGTTTAAGCCATTCTGTTGTTGATTTACTTCTATGCTTTGGGTTGTTGTCCTGTTGCAACACCCATCTTCTGTTGAGCTTCAGCTGGTGGACAGATGGTCTTAAGTTCTCCTGCAAAATGTCTTGATCAACTTGGGAATTCATTTTTCCTTCGATGATAGCAATCCGTCCAGGCCCTGACGCAGCAAAGCAGCCCCAAACCATGAGGCCCCCACCACCATACTTCACAGTTGGGATGAGGTTTTGATGTTGGTGTGCTGTGGCTCTTTTTCTCCTCACATAGTGTTGTGTGTTTCTTCCAAACAACTCAACTTTGGTTTCATCTGTCCACAGAATATTTTGCCAGTACTGGAACATCCAGGTGCTCTTGTGCAAACTGTAAACGTGCAACAATGTTTTTTTTGGACAGCAGTGGCTTCCTCTGTGGTATCCTCCCATGAAATCCATTCTTGTTTAGTGTTTTACGTATCGTAGATTCGCTAACAGGGATGTTAGCATATGCCAGAGACTTTTGTAAGTCTTTAGCTGACACTCTAGGATTCTTCTTCACCTCATTGAGCAGTCTGCGCTGTGCTCTTGCAGTCATCTTTACAGGACGGCCACTCCTAGGGAGAGTAGCAGTAGTGCTGAACTTTCTCCAATTATAGACAATTTGTCTTACCGTGGACTGATGAACAGCAAGGCTTTTGGAGATACTTTTATAACCCTTTCCAGCTTTATGCAAGTCAACAATTCTTAATCGTAGGTCTTCTGAGAGCTCTTTTGTGCGAGGCATAATTCACATCAGGCAATGTTTCTTGTGAAAAGCAGAACTGGTGTGTGTTTTTTATAGGGCAGCTGTAACCAACACCTCCAATCTCATCTCATTGATTGGACTCCAGTTAGCTGACACCTCACTCCAATTAGCTCTTGGAGATGTCATTAGTCTAGGGATTCACATACTTTTTCCACCTGCACTGTGAATGTTTATATGGTGTGTTCAATAAAAACATGGTAACATTTAATTCTTTGTGTGTTATTCGTTTAAGCAGACTGTGATTGTCTATTGTTGTGACTTAGATGAAAATCAGATCACATTTTATGACCAATTTGTGCAGAAATCCATATCATTCCAAAGGGTTCACATACTTTTTCTTGCAACTGTATATAAAAACCACCTATTTCGTTACACATTGCTTTTGCTCCAATGTCCTCGTCCTCCTCCAGTTCAGCCCCTACAGGGCTCAAGTGGCCATGAGATCTAGACGCCATGTCTCCAGTCCCCTGAACAGCCAGATTTACCAGCATCTGTTCCAGGACATGAAGCAGTGGAATGACGTTGTTCATCCCGTAGTCCTGGCGACTCACAAATAACGTGGCCTCCTCAAAGGGCCTGAGCAAACGGCAGGTGTCACGCATGAGCTGCCACTGGCTGACATCAAAGTTACCCAGGTGAGTACTCCTGCCCGCTTGGATCATCTGTAACATCCCGAAGTATGTCACTAAACTCTTTCTCCCCGCTACATCATGCTAGGTGTACATTTATTGTCATCTTGTGTAATCTAACACTGCATTCTCAATTATGTGCATTTTCCAGGCCTGTTGTATATATTATGCTGTAATTTCCATGTACACCAGCAGGTGGCAGCAATATGTTTAGCAGGACCTTATCTAGTTTAGTATTGCTAGACTGGAATAGTTCATTACAGTCTAGCTCCCCCCCTCTTTGAGCAGAAGTGGGCTGGACCATGTCCTGTCTCATGGGGAGGAAGGAAAGTTCTAGTTAGTGTACCAGCCCCCCTGCTAGGGGAAGGCTGTGTTGGTAGAAGCTCCCAGACATAGGGATCCCAACCTAGGATCCAGCCTCGGCTGAGGCCAAAGATCCCTCTTCCCAGACTGAGCCTTCAGCCTCAGTGCTGGTTGACAAGCAGGCAGCACCTCCAGAACTACAGAACTCCAGGACGGACCATTCCCTGCGAGCAGTCCTGTGAGTAATTTATCCAGAGATCAGGAGAAGCCAAATTCCTCCTCAGCTAGTCAGGCCCATATCAAGCAGAAAACAGACAGAGCAGAAGATAGATACCTGCCAGATTCACTAGGCATATGATAAGAAGCAGAATATATATTGATTCCTGCCACATATTACCAATACCTGCTGGGACCCAAGGCTAATGCTGTTACTCGTATGGATTCAAGCTGCCATTAAGTAAAGACAAGTTGGATTATATCACCAGTCTGGATCTCATTCATTATTATCCACGTTCCTCAGTTACTCCTACTAACAACACTCAATTTATTGCGTGAGCCAGGATCCAGGAGTCCAGCCGTACCCAGGTAGGAGACACCGTTGACACTACATAGAGACATTATCCCCACTCTGGCATTCCTCACCTGGTACGTGAGTTACAATATCTTAAAGGGCCCTGAGACCTGCGCACATTGCAATTGGCGTCACGAACAAACAAAAACTATTAATATTGTGCCAGTGTGCATTAGTCCCAATCCGGCTTACTGCACATCAAGAAATCGTTTATGGCCTTTCTCTGTTCGTATAGTCGGTCCAACATATGGAGGGTGGAATTCCAACGAGTGGAAACGTTGCATATCAGCCTGTTAGAGGATTCCGTTCTGACGCTACAGCTAAAGTAGGGTGTGCTTTGCGGTGTACGAGTGGCTGAAGTGCATGCAAAGTTTCCATGCCATTGTTAGGATGTCTTGCAGATGGGTAGAAGACTTCAGGAATCACTTGACAACCAGATTGAACACGTGTGCCATGCAGGGCGCATGGCTCAGCCCTCCTTGATGCAGCGCCAACACCATGTTCTTCCCGTTGTCGATCACCCTGGTTCCGATTTTGAGTTGTCACGGAGAAAGCTAGGATTCGATTTCTTGATGAAGGACACGGAGCAGTTCCTCCCCTGTGTGAGTCAGTTTTCCCAGGCAAATGAGGTGCAGAACAGCGTGACACTGCCATGCCCTGCACATGTGGTATTCTGGAGGAACACTGTGAATTGGCCCTGCAGTGGAGGCTGAGGACAAGGTGGAGGATGAGGAAGCAGAGGCGGACATTGTCGCAGGACCAACAGCGTGAGAACGCGGAGGCAGAAGCGGCATCACCTGGCTAAGTTGCTGGTGTGGCTGTGCAGGAACCACATTCACCCAGTGGGCCGTTAAGGACATGTATTGTACCTGACCGTAGTTACAGCTCCACATGTCGGCACTGCCGTGCACTTTGACAGACACCAACAGGCTCAAGAACTGGCCCACATTCTGTTCTACATGTGTGTGCAGGGCTGGTACTGCTTCTTTGGCAAAGAAATGACGGCTTGGGTCTCTCCACCTCGGCTCGGCACAATCGATCAGTTCTCTGAAAGGTGCAGAGTCCACCACTTGGAAAGGGAGGGACTGCAGCACCAGCAACTTGGCCAGGAGCACATTTCAGCTTCTGCGCCGTTGGATGAGTGCACGCATACTGTTGTCTCTTGACAATCGCTTCGGTGATCGATTTCTGACGGAATGACTGATGAGGAGTAGGAGGAGGAGCAGGAGCATCAGGACCAGTAGATGATGGGAAGGACAGATAGCTCCCTCCGTCTGAGGTGGTGGAGCCTTGACTGCCTGAAATCGGGTGCGTGCCACTGGGTGATGCAGCAGTTGCTGCGACAGACTGGACCACCACATCTGAGCCACGGCTATCCAAGCGCACTGTATGGTGGCGATGCATATGTTGACGCAGATTCTACAAATGGCCATGTTCACCTCATCTGGCGGCTTAACAAAAAACTGCCACACTGCCCAGTAGGTGATTTTACCCCCAACACTCCACACTGACTGACTGCTACCGCCGCTGCTTCCGTGAACCCCTGCACCACTAATTTCCGTGCAGGTAAGCTCCTGTGAAGCGGGTGGTCTACCCCGGGAATGTTTGGCTCCTGACTTCCCACTGCTGCCACCCTGCTGACTCCCACCACGCTAGCGACTTGCTGACTCTGCCGCTGCCTCACAGGCAAGCTGCCACCCTCTTCTCCCGATGAAGATGCCCCTAATTTACCTGGCACCCAAGTGCGATCAGCTACATCATCATCATCGAGTACTGTCTGCATGTCACTGATGTCCTTCTCAATGGTCTCTGGGTCAGGAGCAACACCGCTCCCACGCCACTCTCCTCATCACTACTTGCCAGCCTACCGGAGGAAGCGGCGGATGTCTCCTCCACATCTTGGCTGGCCAGTAGCTCCTGACTGTCCTCTAGTAGCTCGTCCTCACTGTATGAGCCCACAGCATACTGTATAGTACTCTGGCTGAGGGAACAGAAAAGAACAGAGGCAGGTTGAGGACAGGTGAGGGCACAAGGTCTGCTCCCGGGCCATGCCAACTAATGGTTGTGTCAGACGAACCCACTGACTCTTGGCTGGGGGTGTCTGATGTCACTTGCGATGAAGTGGATGACCAAGTCAACTATTCAAGAACTGCTGGGTTGCTGGTCAAGACACGGCCGCTAGATGTCACCGGGAGCTCAGGCCTCTCGCTGTGACTCCTGCTGCCTCGGCCCCTTACTCTGCTGCGACCTGTGCCTGCGCCAGAAACATTTAGGCCTCTGCCACTCCCTGTGCAGGGCCTGACACTTCTCTGTCTGACATACTGTTAGATCAAATAAATAAATAAAAAGGAAATTAAAACACCCCAAAATAGTCTGTAATTTTCTCACCTCACCACACAACAGCTAATAAGCCCTTTTTTCCCCACTAATACACACCAAAGAAGGCTTTAGAACATGTAACTGCACCGCTGAATTGCAAATAATAATTTTTTCTTGCCACTAATACACGCAAAAAAGGGCTTTAGAACATACTGTATAAGTGCACCGCTGAACGGCAAATAATATATATTTTTGTGCCACTAATACACGCCAAAAAGGGCTTTAGAAAATATAACTGCACAGCTGAACGGCAAATAATATATATACAGTACAGACCAAAAGTTTGGACACACCTTCTCATTCAAAGAGTTTTCTTTATTTTCATGACTATGAAGGCATCAAAACTATGAATTAACACATGTGGAATTATATTCATAACAAACAAGTGTGAAACAACTGAAAATATGTCATATTCTAGGTTCTTCAAAGTAGCCACCTTTTGCTTTGATTACTGCTTTGCACACTCTTGGCATTCTCTTGATGAGCTTCAAGAGGTAGTCCCCTGAAATGGTCTTCCAACAGTCTTGAAGGAGTTCCCAGAGATGCTTAGCACTTGTTGGCCCTTTTGCCTTCACTCTGCGGTCCAGCTCACCCAAACCATCTCGATTGGGTTCAGGTCCGGTGACTGTGGAGGCCAGGTCATCTGGCGCAGCACCCAATCACTCTCCTTCATGGTCAAATAGCCCTTACTTTCAAAGTTTTCCCAATTTTTCGGCTGACTGACTGACCTTGATTTCTTAAAGTAATGATGGCCACTTGTTTTTCTTTACTTAGCTGCTTTTTTCTTGCCATAATACAAATTCTAACAGTCTATTCAGTAGGACTATCAGCTGTGTATCCACCTGACTTCTCCTCAACGCAACTGATGGTCCCAACCCCATTTATAAGGCAAGAAATCCCACTTATTAAACCTGACAGGGCACACCTGTGAAGTGAAAACCATTTCAGGGGTCTACCTCTTGAAGCTCAATAAGAGAATGCCAAGAGTGTGCCAAGCAGTAATCAAAGCAAAAGGTGGCTACTTTGAAGAACCTAGAATATGACATATTTTCAGTTGTTTCACACTTGTTTGTTATGTATATAATTCCACATGTGTTAATTCATAGTTGTGATGCCTTCAGTGTGAATCTACAATTTTCATAGTCATGAAAATAAAGAAAACTCTTTGAATGAGAAGGTGTGTCCAAACTTTTGGTCTGTACTGTACATTTTCTCACTTCACCACACAACGGCTAATAATCCCTTTTTTTTCCACTAATACAAGCCAAAAATGCAACATATAACTGCACAGCACAAGGGCAAATAAGACATACAAATATTTCCTTGTCATAAACCCTGTGAATGGCTGTATCAAACAGCACTTGCACCCCAATAACAAGAACGGTTTGCTGGAATTAGAGCTGTATAATGGCAATTTGGATCCGCAATCAGTGCAGCAAGGTGTAATAGGATTGTTCCTATTACCCAGGCTGTAAACTCCCCTACTGAACCCTGTTCTGCTTCAATACTGTGAAATGATTCCTCCCTATCCTTTCCCTGAACTACTATACAGCAAAATAAAAGTTTTAAAGTCTTTTCTACCACTGTCCCTAGAACCTGCTGACGTCTCTTCCTGCACTAAGTACACTGGAAAATGGCTGAATCCAAGATGGCTGAGGATATTTATAGGGCTGTGACATTACAGAGCTGGCTGGCTGCTGATTGGCTACATGCATGGCATTGTGGGTGATCCCTCGTTCCAAGAGTTCCTTGCTCCATGTACTAACACGTGCAACAGCCATTTTAGGAAAAAATGCGATTCGTTACCACGAAGCATGAGGAAATTCGGATTTGGTGTGAATCGCATTTTTCCTGAAATTCGGATTGAATTCTACTTCGTCAACTTCCATTCGCTCATCTCTAGTAACTGTGTATCTGTTTGTGCTGAGCTTCTTCACTCCACCCCTCCCACTAGAAAGTTCTAGTATATCCAGAAACTGTATTTTTTTTACAGCATTCACCTGAGGGGGTATATCATGTGATATTTTTATAGATCAGGTTGTCATTGATGCGGCGATTTCTAATATGTCTATGTTGCCGTAACCACAGCATGGGGACTCGATGGGGACAGGGAGGGAGCCCTCCCGGAGCCCCTCCTCCACTAACTCCATACATGCACTGACCACGGCATACAGAGAGTTAAAGCGTCTGCATCAGTGTTTTCACCGATGTTGGCATATACAACAGGGGCATAACTAATGTATGGGGGCACTATGGGAGAATAAATGTTGTGTGGGGGCACTATGAGAGTATAAATAAATTGTGGGAGCACTATAGTAGCATGACTACTGTGTGGGTGAACTATGGATCACAAATACTGTCTGGGGAAACTTTTGGGGCATCTCTGCTATTTTCCCTCTTTGACCTTTTCAAAAGTTGGGAGATAGATCTACAGTATTGTAAGAAGCACTGTAGCCTACGTTTACCAATCTGTGGTTCTCCAGCTAATACAAAACTACAACTCTCAATGTTCGCCAACAGCCTGCAGGCATGATGACATGATGGGAGTTGTCGTTTTGCAACAGCTGGAGAGCCACAGGTTGGTAAACATATGTCTAAAGTATTAAAAGAAGCAATGTAGTAAAATGTGCTTGGTTGGTTTCTATGGGATGAGAGGTAGAATAAAAGGTGTTGCCTCAACAGCTACAGTTACATTAATGTATACATTTAATGCATGCTGCATCAAAAATTGGATTTAAATTGGATCATGAAGAGTATATATGCCAAGTTTGGTTGAGATACCTCAAGGCATGTAGGAGCCTATGAAGAATAAATGTACAAACTTTTATTTTATATATATATATATATATATATATATACTTTAATTTTACTACAAAAGTTTTCTTTTTCACATATCTTAAAGGGAGGTTAGACGGACAGAAAGCAAACCATTAAACTGTGTTAAGTTAAACCACATTGAGGATTCAAAGATGCCACATTGGTTATTAGAGCAGTCGAGGGAAATACAACCCAAAACAATGTGGAGAGAAGTCTCTATGATAGAATATGTAACCTCCAATATGGTAGAGACAAAATTAACTGTTACCTTTAGTGACCGAGTGTAAAAGGCAGTCTATGGTTATCAAGGGGTAGGATCTGAGGGGCGTACTGTGGGCCTCCATTTCTGCAAAAGCTTAGACCCCTTCTCTGCATTCAATAGGATATGAGTAGAACCATCACTGAAGATAATGAACATCCTAGTGAACCTCCAATTGTACACAGTGTTGTAGTGTCACACAGAGCTTATGTGGTATAACATGCTTCTTTTTTATTTGAAGTGTGGCTTAAAAGAGATCTGAAACAGTGTGCTATGTTTAAATGATGATAAAGCTTCTTGATTTCTTTCCAGGGAACACCAGAGTCACATTCGTATGAAAGAAGTAAACTCTGGCCAAACTGTATCTCAAAAAGACCTAAGAGTCTATCCACCGGCTTGATAATGATATCTTGTTGTTTTGATAAACTGATGAAGAAGTGGTTTCAGTTCAGGTGTGAAAATAGATTCAGAGATATACCAACGGAACTGACCATATGGGGCAGGTCTTCATGTCTCCTGTTCTTCAATAAATATCTCATAAAGCTGTTTTGTTAGAAATCTGAAGAATGACTCCTGGTGAATTGCCCGAAATACATCTATTCTTTGGAGAAGTGGTAGGATAAGTCTCCAGTTTAGCTTTCTGTTTTTTAAAAGAGAATTTGGCTTTACAGGGAATATGTGATGGATAACATTATTAGCCCTGAGTCTAAGAGGCTATGTGCTACCAATAGACGTTTTGCAACAGGGTTTTGTGTCCATGAGAATCAAAGCTTTTTATAGATCTGTTGTGCTGGATTTGCAGGCTATTAGAGGAGGTATGCACCAGGAAGTTGTGAGTCAGGCGTGTTGGTGCTTCCTTTGTTCTTTTCTTTGGGCCATCAGTACTTGTACCCAGTACAGGGAAAAGTGTTTAGCAGCTATTAAGATAAGTTGTATGTCAATGCAAATCATGAGTTTGCTGCCATCCTGGGATTTAGTTAGGCCTTGAAAAGTGGTTAGGTTTTGACAAATCTTAGGGTCGCATATGACACATTTTCATCTATAGTTTCCTGAAATAAAAGAAGACAAGGTTCATGATAAAGCAGGTGGCACAATTTATGTTGACTGGCCAACCAGAGTATCATAGGATTTTCTGGTGGGCCCTGGCTCTGAAACCATTGGAACTGTCTTTGGAGCCAATAACTTGCCAATAGGGTCTATTTCTTTTAATCACGAGTCTATAAGGCTAGTTTCACATCTGCAGCACGTAGATCCGGCAGAAAATGCTGGGAATCGGCCAGACACAAACAGCAGCGGTCAGATCTGCGCCAGACCCCATTATACTTAATAGGGCCAGAGGGCATTCCGTTTGTACCAGGCAGTGCCGAATCCGGAGAATTCCAGCAGGCTGTTCTGGGAATAAACATCATATATGTTAAACTAGCCTTAGACTTTATTGATGATACAGGGTTTGGGCCCTAAGAATCATTTTCTCTGGTTGCCCGAGGCTAGTTTGACCCTGGGCACAATTTCTATTACTGCATTTTATTAAAGCTTTATGACATAGTTCCTATTTGATTCATATTAGCCTATATACTTCCCTTTTTCCTCAGCCAGGGGTATGGTCCCCCACACACACAACCACCCACCCCTTGTCCCCCTTAATAGTTGATGGACACCAATAAATACACCATACCCTAGGGAATTTGTGACAATTTAACATGGAAAATGAACACACATCTGCTAATGGCCTGTGAAGGGTAAAAGTAGTTTGGTCTCCAAGACTGCCCCTCCAGGCTGGATAGACTTTGGCCGACCATTATAAGTCACTAGCAGCCTCCTACAAATCTTGGGCATGTGGGGTTTCCTTGCACACCAGAGGCGTGCACAGTTCAGCCAGATGTGATGTACCCAGCTTCATCACTGTCTTACAAAAATTCTCTTCTAACAAGTTCTCAAAAATTAACACATGTACAGTACAGTAATGAAGCCAGGCACAGTACACTTGCTGCACTGTCCATCCCAGAGGAGTACAAGACAACGGCATATGCCGGAGTTTTGGAAGAGGCTGGTAGTGACGTTGAGCGGCTGATAGATGTCATTCAAGAAAGGTAGGCAGGGGTGGGTTGCCCATAGACATTACAGGGAAATTTCCCGGTGCACCGATGCCCAGGGGGCCACCAAACCCTCCTCTCTGCTGCTGGCTGGGTACATAATGGGCCAGCTCCTGAATTAAACTGCTGTGGCTCGCATCTCCTAAACCCGCTGCTCCACATCTTAATCAGAGGCAAATGGCGGTGGAGGACAGAAAAGGGCATCCATTGATGGCCATGACAGAAGAGGGACAGCTTTTGGAGCAATATATTGTGCTGCACTGTGGTATATGGTTCAGATAGGATGGTATTTTGCACTATGATATTGCAGACCCCACCTAGTTGTGTTGCCCCACTTTCAATTTGGGGCCTCTTTTAGGCTACATTCACACGACCGTATGTATTTTGTGGTCCGCAAAAAATACGGATGATGTCTGTGTGACATCCGTGTTGGATCTGATTTCTTTGTCGATCCATTGTAACAATGCCTATCCTTGTCCGCAAAACGGACAAGAATAGGATATGCTCCATATTGTTTACGGGGTTACGGAACAGACATACGGATGCAGAAAGCACATGGTGTGCTGTCCGCATTTTTTGCGGACCCATTGAAATGAATGGGTCCTCATCCAATCCGCAAAAAAAAACGGAACGGACATGGAAGCAGAATACGTTCGTGTGAATGTAGCCCTAGGTGTTTCCAGGGCCTCTATAAGTTCCCTGTCCGCCTCTGTACAGTAGGTAGGTTTGCCTAACTCTTCCTGCAAGCATCAAAAAACAGATGGTTCCTATTAGAATACAATGCACACTAGGTTGATTTTTTTTTTTTTTTGCTGCACACACTGTCATTGCGTAGATGGTCTAGGTTGCTGTATAAGTGGACACATCAACCTTTAGACCTAAGACTTGAGTGGTATAGTTATAATTTTAAACTTTTTTGTGAT
This sequence comes from Bufo bufo, assembly GCF_905171765.1. NCBI lineage: Eukaryota > Metazoa > Chordata > Amphibia > Anura > Bufonidae > Bufo > Bufo bufo. The sequence goes on along the minus strand of NC_053391.1, from coordinate 192,600,942 downwards.
AATGTTTCTTAATACTATTACACCATATTTTTGTGTAAACTTTTTTTCTTTATGACTGCACAATGACATTGAAAATATTTAACCCATCTCTTTGGTCTCAAATGAGTTGAAAGAGGGCTTAAGACTGTATAAAATGTATTTTTTGTATGTATTTGTAAGTAAAGCAATAAAATGTTTAAAAAAATATGCGCTCAGTTATAGTATTATAGTGGGACGATATAGTCAGAACTTACCAGGCAATGACCACCATTACCATTGGACATTTCTCTTTCCTGATTTCTGTTTCTTGAACTTCCAGATTTTTTTTTTACTTAAAAGAAAGATAAATTAAGTTTTACACAAGTAAAAATTATATATTGTTGCAATGTATATAAAACATAGATTACCAATATAAAATATCTCATCTAAATCAACATCACAGAATGTTGCTCAAACATAACTTTAATTATATCGTCATAAAATTACCAACAGACTTTATAGCACACAATGGACAAAGCAACAATGCAAAGCCGAATCCTTGCCAATACTTTATAAGTAGAAGAGTCTTAGGATATGTGTTAGGGTCATGTTGCTGTTGCGCTGTGGCTGCTCTAATTAAACTAAGGAGACCGCATTGTTTAGTCAGTCTACATTGCAACCATGACACCACTATGCGTGAAGTCGCATCTTTACTCACATTGTACTATGTTACATAAAGTTATTCTTTGCACATCACTGCAGGTGGTGAAGGGGCCAGAGTCATCTGTCTCCGTCTGCTATGCCCTATGTGATAAGCACTCTGGAAGAACGACAGGTTTAGTGCAGTGGCCGGTTTTGAGGTGGCCCCAATGCTACGCTGGGTCCCCCGGACACCGTCGAGGTGTCACCACATGTTGCTGCTCTCCGGAAGGGATGGTAAGGCGTGGTGCACCCCAATGGGAAATAAGTCCAGAGAGTCAGGGTCTGTAGTAAGCCAGGGTGCTTCTTTACTGGAGGAACTCCGATACAAAACAATACAGGCGAGGCATAGGGCTGGCTTCTCCAGTCTCCTCCCTGGCAGAAGACGGGTTTGATGCTAAGGAAAGGCCTAACCTAGCTGTCCCTCTTTCTCTTCAGAAGGCTGGTACCCTGGTCCAAGGCTGGTGATCCAGGGTCTGTGGCAGCGTATGCCTATCTCAGCGTCTTCTTCTGGTTACTCAGTAGTTTGGGAGAGTCTCCTCTTCCAAGCACTGTTCCCTAATTACAGCACACTAGGGGCTCTGACTGCTCTCCTTATATACAGTTTTTGCTAGACTAGAACCTTCTAGTGGGAGGGGTGGAGTGGAGAAACACAGCACAAACAGATACATTGTTTCAGCTCCCATCTGGTATAGACTTACATTAGAGCTTCACTGATACTCAATGGCAATGACACATCAGGTTTTCCAGACAGAAACAAGTTTCCAGACATAACAACAGAGCTAAAACTAGACATTTAAAAGGTCAGGCTGTCTGCTTTTTGGTGGTACGGTAAACAAACCTGGGTTGTTCCCTCCAAAACATGGTGGTAAGCAACCTCTGGATTTTAAACCCTATGGCAGCTGTGGAAAATTACCAGCTTCCTAATCAAAGCCCTAACAGTCTCTCAGTATTCATTAACCCTTTCCACAGAGCCATGTAAATACAGTGATAATGAACAGGATATATATCATAACATATATATAAAATGCAGTTACACAGTATTAAACAGTGAAAGTTAACCCTTTTAGGTGAAATAAAGTAAGAAGTTTTAACTTTCCATTGGGGAAATAGGCAAAAGTCCAAAAATGTCCAAATGTCAAAGTACTCCCTGCTCCAGGGAACTACATTAGCGCCCTGAAAAGGATGATCCCTTCCAAAGGGCTACCCTTCAAATGCCCTATTAAAGACCATAATAAGACTTCCAATGTGTTTCATCCATAGTACAGGTACTCATTAGGGGAATATATGGGATCATTCAGAGTGTAATGATCATTCCTGGGTTATACAAATAGCACCGCAAACAACTGGTGCAGAGGCACACAAATTCATGGGGTGTATGACAATTAAAGTCTATCATGTGTCTTGGTGCTGGATTTATCACCTCTCCTGACATATCTGTTTTAACAAACTACTTGCATTTCACATGAAATACTTCTGGAGCCTCTTTTTTCATAACTCTATGTTATGCCATTCCTCTATTCCTACTATAAATTTATGAATAAATTGGAAACTGGGTGCCATCATTGCCTTTGACAAAGGGGTGTTTCCGTGCACAGTTTGTCACAGTTATTAATATTGGATAGTGTCAGACTGTGCAGGGACACACCCCTAATTGGTAATACCCAGTTGGCAATTTATTCTTAATGGAGTTATGCTGGAAAAGATAATGATGACTTACGTATCCTCAGGATAGGTCATCATTATCACATCAGCGGGGGTCCAAGTCCCGGCATCCCTGCAGATCAGATGTTTCAGGAAGTCGAAGCTCTGGTAAGCAATGCAGGCTCCTGGCAGCTTTCCAAGGACAGTGCAGTACATCATATATGGCAGTGCTTGGTATTGCAGCTCAGCCCCATTGACTTGAATGGGGCTAAGCTGCAACTAGGCCATGTGACCGATATACAGTGATGTCATTGGCTTAAGAAGAGACTGCGGTGCTCAAGGCCTCTTCTAACAGCTGATCAGAGGGTGTCCTGAGTGTTGCATCCCTGCAGATCTGGTACTGATGGCCTATCCAGAGCATAAGTCATAAATATCTTCTCCTAGATGACCCGTTTAAATATCTAACAGGCACAACATACAGTTATAAGAATAGGTGTCATTTCATGTGTAATAAAATGCATTGCTAAAAACAGACATGTCAGAAGTGGTGACTTTTTCTCTTTAACCCTTTCAGCTCTGGATGTGTTTTTTTTTTTTTTTTCTTTTCGTTTTTGCATTTTCTCTTTTCCCTCTCTGCCTTTCCAAAGCCGTAACTTTTAATTTTTCGGTTCACATAGCCGTATGAGGGCTTGTGGGACAAGTTGTAATTTTTAATAGCACCGTTTATTTTTGCATATGATGTAGTGGGAAGCTGATAAAAAATTTCAAATGCAGCTGAATTGGAAAAAAAATGCAATTCAGCCACAGTTTTATGGGTTTTGTTTCTACTGTATTCCCTATGTGGTAAAACTGACCTGTATCCTTCATTCTCTGGGTCAGTACAATTACAATAATACCAGATTTCTATAGTCAAAATGTGCCGTTGTCAAAACGATCGACACTGGTGTCAGTTTGAATATTTAAGGAAAATGGAGCTACAGTTTGAAGAAAATCACTTTTTAAATATTTTTCAGTTAATATAAACCTAAAAAAGAAAATTTTAAAAAATATATTAAAAAGCCCAATGTAAAAAAACATCACAAAAATTATTTTGATAGTCCGACAAATAAAGTTTTGTAAAGGGAACTGGTATAATCGTGCATATATGTATGTATATACATATATATGTCTATTGGCCCTGTATGGGGCCAGTGGGGCTCATTGTATATGGGTATATCCTATAAATAAATATATATATATATATATACACTGCGTGCAGAATTATTAGGCAAATGAGTATTTTGACCACATCATCCTCTTTATGCATGTTGTCTTACTCCAAGCTGTATAGGCTCGAAAGCCTACTACCAATTAAGCATATTAGGTGATGTGCATCTCTGTAATGAGAAGGGGTGTGGTCTAATGACATCAACACCCTATATTAGGTGTGCATAATTATTAGGCAACTTCCTTTCCTTTGGCAAAATGGGTCAAAAGAAGGACTTGACAGGCTCAGAAAAGTCAAAAATAGTGAGATATCTTGCAGAGGGATGCAGCACTCTTAAAATTGCAAAGCTTCTGAAGCGTGATCATCGAACAATCAAGCGTTTCATTCAAAATAGTCAACAGGGTCGCAAGAAGCGTGTGGAAAAACCAAGGCGCAAAATAACTGCTCATGAACTGAGAAAAGTCAAGCGTGCAGCTGCCAAGATGCCACTTGCCACCAGTTTGGCCATATTTCAGAGCTGCAACATCACTGGAGTGCCCAAAAGCACAAGGTGTGCAATACTCAGAGACATGGCCAAGGTAAGAAAGGCTGAAAGACGACCACCACTGAACAAGACACACAAGCTGAAACGTCAAGACTGGGCCAAGAAATATCTCAAGACTGATTTTTCTAAGGTTTTATGGACTGATGAAATGAGAGTGAGTCTTGATGGGCCAGATGGATGGGCCCGTGGCTGGATTGGTAAAGGGCAGAGAGCTCCAGTCCGACTCAGACGCCAGCAAGGTGGAGGTGGAGTACTGGTTTGGGCTGGTATCATCAAAGATGAGCTTGTGGGGCCTTTTCGGGTTGAGGATGGAGTCAAGCTCAACTCCCAGTCCTACTGCCAGTTTCTGGAAGACACCTTGTTCAAGCAGTGGTACAGGAAGAAGTCTGCATCCTTCAAGAAAAACATGATTTTCATGCAGGACAATGCTCCATCACACGCGTCCAAGTACTCCACAGCGTGGCTGGCAAGAAAGGGTATAAAAGAAGAAAATCTAATGACATGGCCTCCTTGTTCACCTGATCTGAACCCCATTGAGAACCTGTGGTCCATCATCAAATGTGAGATTTACAAGGAGGGAAAACAGTACACCTCTCTGAACAGTGTCTGGGAGGCTGTGGTTGCTGCTGCACGCAATGTTGATGGTGAACAGATCAAAACACTGACAGAATCCATGGATGGCAGGCTTTTGAGTGTCCTTGCAAAGAAAGGTTGCTATATTGGTCACTGATTTGTTTTTGTTTTGTTTTTGAATGTCAGAAATGTATATTTGTGAATGTTGAGATGTTATATTGGTTTCACTGGTAAAAATAAATAATTGAAATGGGTATATATTTGTTTTTTGTTAAGTTGCCTAATAATTATGCACAGTAATAGTCACCTGCACACACAGATATCCCCCTAAAATAGCTAAAACTAAAAACAAACTAAAAACTACTTCCAAAAATATTCAGCTTTGATATTAATGAGTTTTTTGGGTTCATTGAGAACATGGTTGTTGTTCAATAATAAAATTAATCCTCAAAAATACAACTTGCCTAATAATTCTGCACTCCCTGTATACATAACAAACAAGTGTGAAACAACTGAAAATATGTCATATTCTAGGTTCTTCAAAGTAGCCACAGGAAAACTATGAGGGGCAGTATACTCAATAAAACTTCACTTTTAATAACGTATAGGAGATAAAAAGACGGCCCCTACAGACATACAACGAGTAAGACCTGCAAACACTCAGCCTGGTGGGGTGAGTGAGCATAGATAATTACATAACAAACAAGGATGTAGGTGGTAGACTGGACCAAATGTATGGAGAGGCGGGCAAGACGGTGTAGAAGTGTCTAACCAACTGGCCCTATTGCCTCCCTGCTTGTCCTAGTCCGCCCGACAGGGTGGGTCCAAAAAGCCCCGCAAGGGGTGGCCCAGACTGGAACTCTCTTCCTGTATAGGTAACCCTAGTAAGGCCCTCGCACAAGGAAAAAAAAGATCCCGTCCAGTGGAACCACACATATAGGAGAAAAATATAGAGATATTACCCCACAGAAATACCACTAAAGGGGATAACGTGGGGATATACTCAAGTGTCCCACCTTTTGCTTTGATTACTGCTTTGCACACTCTTGGCATTCTCTTGATGAGCTTCAAGAGGTAGTCCCCTGCAATGGTTTTCACTTCACAGGTGTGCCCTGTCAGGTTTAATAAGTGGGATTTCTTGCCTTATAAATGGGGTTGGGACCATCAGTTGCGTTGAGGAGAAGTCAGGTGGATACACAGCTGATAGTCCTACTGAATAGACTGTTATAATTTGTATTATGGCAAGAAAAAAGCAGCTAAGTAAAGAAAAACGAGTGGCCATCATTACTTTAAGAAATGAAGGTCAGTCAGTCAGCTGAAAAATTGGGAAAACTTTGAAAGTAAGGGCTATTTGACCATGAAGGAGAGTGATGGGGTGCTGCGCCAGATGACCTGGCCTCCACAGTCACCGGACCTGAACCCAATCGAGCTGGTTTGGGGTGAGCTGGACCGCAGAATGAAGGCAAAAGGGCTAACAAGTCCTAAGCATCTCTGGAAACTCCTTCAAGACTGTTGGAAGACCATTTCAGGGGACTACCTCTTGAAGCTCATCAAGAGAATGCCAAGAGTGTGCAAAGCAGTAATCAAAGCAAAAGGTGGCTACTTTGAAGAACCTAGAATATGACATTTTCAGTTGTTTCCCACTTGTTTGTTATGTATATAATTGCACATGTGTTAATTCATAGTTTTGATGCCTTCATAGTCATGAAAATAAAGAAAACTCTTTGAATGAGAAGGTGTGTCCAAACTTTTGGTCTGTACTGTATATATATATATATATATGACGTATGGGTCTCCTGTATATGAGCCCAGTCCATATATGATATATATGTATTTTATATATATATATGCCCCAATTTTATATATATATATATATATATATACTTATATCTAAAAGTGGGCAAAATATCCCCCAGTTACGGGTGCCCCCCCAGCTGAGGATTCCTCCTGCGGGCGCACACCAGCGTGCCTGCAGGGGGGAGATGCCGATAACTGGACAATTATGTCCAGTTTTGGTCACTTCAAAGGACAGAGGATCAATAGAGATCCTCTGCCTCTTGATAGCACCTCCGGCAGGGCCGGAGATGCTTTGAATTACAAAGACAGGGGAAAAAAGGGCTCCCCTGCCCTTGTATGCCGCGTACCTCCCGCGCAGTAATTACCACGCTGGAGATACGTGGTCACTTCTCAGGCGGGAGGGTTCAAAGCAAACCTCTGCCTGGAAGAGCACGCCAGGACACGCGGGCTGATGCGGGATGCTCGGGAGTGAGAGCCACCATGCTTAAATAACCCAGCAGCGCTGCGCTCAGGGAGGAGAAAATGGAACAAGCAGAGAGGAGTTAACTCCTGCAGCCCCATTGAAGAGAATCATCCCCAGAACGACGAGCATCCAAGCGAGGATCATCCCCTACAACAAGCAGTAACCCCCTAGAGACGAGCATTCGGCTGAGTATTGTATAAACCCCTTGCTACCCTGTAGGGACAGTCTATAGCTAGGTGGGAGGGTGCTGCTATTTATGTGTGTAAGCGAGTGTATGTTTAGATAGTTTGTGGGGTGGAATAGTAGATTATGTCGTGTTAGCGTAGTCAGGTTTTATAGTGTTGTTAATGTATTGCGGTGTGTGTCTATATGTATATATATTTATATAACCAGTAATATAAATATATATACTGTAGATATAGCAATAATATAGAATGTAGACTTAATACGCAGTTTATAGTCCTTTTGGTCGCCGCCTTAATAATCCATCGCACGTAGTTCACAGAAAGGTATAGCAACAGGTAGTTGTATTCATAGTATAAATAGGCGGAGTCATCAATAGACGACTTACTCCTATTTATGAATATTAATTATCGATATTAACCCAAAATATTAATAATTAATATTCCCTTTAACATTGGCGAGCCAGGCCTACTGCTTGGAATTTGTTTCTGTGTTTGGCTTTGGTGAAGAAAATCGCTTACTCTGTAAACTAGTCAGGCAAGAGAGACGCGGTCAGTGGATTCTGAGCATCCAGGGCCTGATAGTTCGGACAGGTAACTCGGTTCTTCAATTAGAGCTGAACACAGAGCAATATCTACAGCAGAGAACCTAAATCTTTTGATTTTTGTAGTTTAACGATTTTTTTGTTGTCTTACACGAACCTTGAACACGTGCGAGTGCCAACAGAAGAAGTCACATACAGCTGCTTGGAGAAAACCATCGCCGTTGGAGCTGATCAGAAGAAGTTTGACTGGACAGGAGAAGGTGTTCCAGGTACTAGAGGACCTCCTCCAAGAAGCAAACCAAGGATAAGAAAAGACAGCACCAGAGAAGATGGTTTCTCAACAAAACGTGGTATGGACTTCTCAACAACACTACTACACTTTAGCTAAACACAGCACATTTAACCCCATCCTCCCCACCACTTACAAGTCAGCAGAAATAATGTGGTCCGATTTGTTAGCACAGGCTTGTAGTTATTACAAACTCTGTGTTAACAAACGGATGGTATTGAACAAGACAACCAAATGGCTTCAGATGCTAGCCAAACTTGCGTATACATTTGAGGTCAGCATTTTCAAGTCAAAGCATGTTGCACTGGTGTCTCGGTCAACAGAGACAATTCTTTTGACCATTCATTGCTAGCGCTGTGCCAGTAATTCAGACCAGGTTTTGGCATTGCGGGCACAGCTGGCAGAGAATGTATAGTCTACAGTTGACCGAGTCACAGTTAGTAGAGCTGCAGAGGCAAAAGGAGGAGATAGAGGCTCAGTTGACTTAGTCGAATGCTGAGATCAAGGCCTTCAAGGAACAGGCTACCTCTACTAACGTGATGGTAGCCAAATTGAATGATGAGATTGTTGCAAGGTCCCAGTTGATGACTGGTTTGCAACACGTCATCCAAAATTTTTCATAAATGGTGCCTTTCTTTTTCCTTAAATTCAGGGCCAGAATCTCCAAAAATTTTGCCCTGTCCAGGGCAAAAAGGGGGGAGATCAGTCTGTGATAGGCCAAATCTCCCAAAATTTTTGCCTATCCAGAATAACAGAGATTGTTCCCTGACTTTGGATGGAACAGTTCAGGAGAAGGGAGCACGACGGCAGTGTAGACAGACCTAAGCCATGCAGGGCAAACATCAGATGTTTTGCATGTGCTGGCTTAGGTCATATAGTGAAACATTGCGAATCAGGTAAGCACAAAACACACAGGACAGATAGCCAAGTCAGGTGTTTCAGGTGTGGGAACAAAGGACACATTGCAAGAAAAATGTCCTTGTGCAAGTAATTGCAATGTGTCCCGTAGCAATAGCCAGGTAACACATTGTGCAGTAGGGCCTAGTTAGCTTGGCCATAAAGGGGTTACCTCTCAGCAGCATAATCCGCTTCGCCCTGCTGATTTGTTTAGTTTGCATTCCCCGCTGTGAGTCCAGTTACTGCTGTTTTTTTAATTTATTCTTGCGTCTCCTTTGAGTAGGACTGTGTTATACTGTGGACTGAGGAAGGTGTTGGTTTGCGGACAGGTAACATTTTCACACGGTATAGCGTGATGTTATTCTGTGCAGCCAAGGTCTCAGATCCGGACAGGTAACACTGTTTTGCTCAAGGTTTTCGGTAGGGCTGTGTTATACTGGGGACTGGGGCGGACAGACAACATTGGTGTGATGTTGCACTATGCACTTACTTTCTAGTCCGATCAGGTAACACAGCTCTGATTGAGGTTGGACTCAGAGTGATTGACAGCAGAGTGTGGCCTGTATTTTGTGTTGTGGAGTCCTAAAGAGTCAAGGCATGGCCTATGCCATGGACTCTACTGGCCTCCACAGGATAGGTTAACAGGGGGAAATCAGCCTGAGTACACATGAGTAAGGCAAAGATACAGTGCCATCAATTACAAGATGGTGCTTTGTCCACAGCTCCCCTCGGATATCCTAACCTATTAGGGTGGTCATCCTTATTTGTTGGTACAGATGGATGTGTAGCAGAGGATGCGATCCTCTGATGGTTGGGTGCTCAGACACCAGTGTTGGGATAACAAGGGGTTCTGTGAGATGAAGGTCAGTCCAATACCTTTCTCTTCACTAGAGTCAAAGGTATTGGTGTGGGTATTTGGCAATTAATTGCACCATGAGGGGAAAATCCCCCCTGGAGCGCAGGGCATTTTATTCTGTCCTAGGAATGGGTACAATATAGCAGAAGGAAAAATCCCGATGACGCCAGAGAAGAGACCTGATAGCCGCCCTGACACCCTCGTGAGGCTCCAGAGGATCCCACTCGGTTTGGCAGTCAGCTCCAGCGACTCTTATTAGACTTCCGCAAAGAAGAAATTATCAGAGGTCTTCAAGAGACTGAGAACTCAGCAACAATCCAGTGGGAGCATTACAGGATAACAGGGATCTCCCATGCCTTAGAAAAGAACTCCAAGGTTTCATGGTGGGAGAGTCTATTCGGCTACAGTCCAAAGGCTTTACAATCTCTTGATACACCCGGTGAAAGTTCTACTGGTTCTGGTTATCATCCTCTACATGGGACTGTGACCGGAGGGTCAAGGGACTTGCTAGCCAGTTACACCAGAACCAGACAGAACTTCACAAAGCTAACCGGAGAAGGAGGCTCAGGACGTAACTACAGTAAAATCCTGAAGACAGGTACCTCATGGACATTAGAAACAGCGAAGGAGTAGGTTCAGGGTCTAACTTCTGAGAAGTCCAGAAGCCTTAGGACTTATATGTATGGTTATGGGTGTTCGGGACAGGATTTCAAACTGGTCCTGAAACCCCATAATGTCGTATTTGTATTTTTTATATCACTGTCATATAGGTTTGGAAGTGTTGGGTGGGGGAGGGATGATGATCTGTTTTTGTGTGAATGGGGAAAAGAGTAGATCCCCTAGGGACAGGCCCCCTCCTCTACTAGTTGTTTGCCACCTTAACCCTAAGAACGGTGAAGTTCGTAAGGGTTGGACTGAATGTGAGTTAGTGCGGTGTTCTTTCCAGCAGTTAGAATTTAGGTACTATGACATCACCTCTTACTCAAGAAATTCTGACCTGCCTTGTAAAGACCCACATATCTGTCCATGGGAGAACCTCCTCAACGAGAGATTCTTCCATCAAGATGAAAGAAGAAGTGTCAGATAAAGCCATCTCAGAAGTAGCGGCTAAAACTTGAAGATCGACACTGACAACTTCCTCAATGCTTCAATCAAGATGAAAGAAGAAGTGTCGAATGAAAGTCGGGTCGATGCCAAATGGAGGCCATTCCATGGTTGACTGTACCCCAGAAAGGAGGAGGTGCTACATGGGTCGACCTAGAGATTGTGAGGGGGAAGCCATTCCCGAGTCAGAAAAAGACTACATTGGGAGTGGCTGAAATCTGAAGGTTGACACTGACAGCAGCCAAGAAAGTTATCCAGAGAGAAGACAGTGTATTCTGTGGATGGAGACGTTTGGTTACGTTGAAGGGCAGGTCGGAGGTGTCAGTCGCGATGGGCGATGTCTAGGTACATAAGGGCCAGATTATACTTCAGTCCTTCCTGAACTGATGCCAACAGTGAGTGGGGTTGAGAAGGCAAAAATATCCCAACCCTTCCCTCTAACTTTATTGTCGTGTTCTCGATAACAGGGGGATATGTATGTATATGTCTAATATATACATATATATGTAAATTGGCCCTGTATGGCCAGTGGGGCTCATTGTATATGGGTATATCCCCTATATTTACACTGCGTGCAGACTTATTAGGCAAATGAGTATTTTGACCACATCATCCTCTTTATGCATGTTGTCTTACTCCAAGCTGTATAGGCTCGAAAGCCTACTACCAATTAAGCATATTAGGTGATGTGCATCTCTGTAATGAGAAGGGGTGTGGTCTAATGACATCAACACCCTATATTAGGTGTGCATAATTATTAGGCAACTTCCTTTCCTTTGGCAAAATGGGTCAAAAGAAGCACTTGACAGGCTCAGAAAAGTCAAAAATAGTGAGATATCTTGCAGAGGGATGCAGCACTCTTAAAATTGCAAAGCTTCTGAAGCGTGATCATCGAACAATCAAGCGTTTCATTCAAAATAGTCAACAGGGTCGCAAGAAGCGTGTGGAAAAACCAAGGCGCAAAATAACTGCCCATGAACTGAGAAAAGTCAAGCGTGCAGCTGCCAAGATGCCACTTGCCACCAGTTTGGCCATATTTCAGAGCTGCAACATCACTGGAGTGCCCAAAAGCACAAGGTGTGCAATACTCAGAGACATGGCCAAGGTAAGAAAGGCTGAAAGACGACCACCACTGAACAAGACACACAAGCTGAAACATCAAGACTGGGCCAAGAAATATCTCAAGACTGATTTTTTTAAGGTTTTATGGACTGATGAAATGAGAGTGAGTCTTGATGGGCCAGATGGATGGGCCCGTGGCTGGATTGGTAAAGGGCAGAGAGCTCCAGTCCGACTCAGACGCCAGCAAGGTGGAGGTGGAGTACTGGTTTGGGCTGGTATCATCAAAGATGAGCTTGTGGGGCCTTTTCGGGTTGAGGATGGAGTCAAGCTCAACTCCCAGTCCTACTGCCAGTTTCTGGAAGACACCTTGTTCAAGCAGTGGTACAAGAGGAAGTCTGCATCCTTCAAGAAAAACATGATTTTCATGCAGGACAATGCTCCATCACACGCGTCCAAGTACTCCACAGCGTGGCTGGCAAGAAAGGGTATTAAAGAAGAAAATCTAATGACATGGCCTCCTTGTTCACCTGATCTGAACCCCATTGAGAACCTGTGGTCCATCATAAAATGTGAGATTTACAAGGAGGGAAAACAGTACACCTCTCTGAACAGTGTCTGGGAGGCTGTGGTTGCTGCTGCACGCAATGTTGATGGTGAACAGATCAAAACACTGACAGAATCCATGGATGGCAGGCTTTTGAGTGTCCTTGCAAAGAAAGGTGGCTATATTGGTCACTGATTTGTTTTTGTTTTGTTTTTGAATGTCAGAAATGTATATTTGTGAATGTTGAGATGTTATATTGGTTTCACTGGTAAAAATAAATAATTGAAATGGGTATATATTTGTTTTTTGTTAAGTTGCCTAATAATTATGGACAGTAATAGTCACCTGCGCACACAGATATCCCCCTAAAATAGCTAAAACTAAAAACAAACTAAAAACTACTTCCAAAAATATTCAGCTTTGATATTAATGAGTTTCTTGGGTTCATTGAGAACATGGTTGTTGTTCAATAATAAAATTAATCCTCAAAAATACAACTTGCCTAATAATTCTGCACTCCCTGTATATATATATATATATATATATATATACAGGGAGTGCAGAATTATTAGGCAAGTTGTATTTTTGAGGATTAATTTTATTACTGTCCATAATTATTAGGCAACATATTTTTACCAGTGAAACCAATATAACATCTCAACATTCACAAATATACATTTCTGACATTCAAAAACAAAACAAAAACAAATCAGTGACCAATATAGCCACCTTTCTTTGCAAGGACACTCAAAAGCCTGCCATCCATGGATTCTGTCAGTGTTTTGATCTGTTCACCATCAACATTGCGTGCAGCAGCAACCACAGCCTCCCAGACACTGTTCAGAGAGGTGTACTGTTTTCCCTCCTTGTAAATCTCACATTTGATGATGGACCACAGGTTCTCAATGGGGTTCAGATCAGGTGAACAAGGAGGCCATGTCATTAGATTTTCTTCTTTTATACCCTTTCTTGCCAGCCACGCTGTGGAGTACTTGGACGCGTGTGATGGAGCATTGTCCTGCATGAAAATCATGTTTTTCTTGAAGGATGCAGACTTCTTCCTGTACCACTGCTTGAACAAGGTGTCTTCCAGAAACTGGCAGTAGGACTGGGAGTTGAGCTTGACTCCATCCTCAACCCGAAAAGGCCCCACAAGCTCATCTTTGATGATACCAGCCCAAACCAGTACTCCACCTCCACCTTGCTGGCGTCTGAATCGGACTGGAGCTCTCTGCCCTTTACCAATCCAGCCACGGGCCCATCCATCTGGCCCATCAAGACTCACTCTCATTTCATCAGTCCATAAAACCTTAGAAAAATCAGTCTTGAGATATTTCTTGGCCCAGTCTTGATGTTTCAGCTTGTGTGTCTTGTTCAGTGGTGGTCGTCTTTCAGCCTTTCTTACCTTGGCCATGTCTCTGAGTATTGCACACCTTGTGCTTTTGGGCACTCCAGTGATGTTGCAGCTCTGAAATATGGCCAAACTGGTGGCAAGTGGCATCTTGGCAGCTGCACGCTTGACTTTTCTCAGTTCATGGGCAGTTATTTTGCGCCTTGGTTTTTCCACACGCTTCTTGCGACCCTGTTGACTATTTTGAATGAAACGCTTGATTGTTCGATGATCACGCTTCAGAAGCTTTGCAATTTTAAGAGTGCTGCATCCCTCTGCAAGATATCTCACTATTTTTGACTTTTCTGAGCCTGTCAAGTCCTTCTTTTGACCCATTTTGCCAAAGGAAAGGAAGTTGCCTAATAATTATGCACACCTAATATATTACAGAGATGCACATCACCTAATATGCTTAATTGGTAGTAGGCTTTCGAGCCTATACAGCTTGGAGAAAGACAACATGCATAAAGAGGATGATGTGGTCAAAATACTCATTTGCCTAATAAGTCTGCACGCAGTGTATATATATATATATATATATATATATATATAAAACGGATGGGTCCTCTGTATATGAGCCCAGTCCATATATGATATATTTGTATGTAATATATATATATATATATATATATATATATATATATATATAGATATGCCCCAATTATCTATATATTGTGGGGTTTCGCTCTGGTAGATAGGGTAAGAGGACGCAGTACAAAGGCAAAATACAAGTTCTTAACTCAAACTTCAGTGTTTATTCACACTTGCGGCAGTTGCACAAAACAACACGTCACATTGCAGTCTTTGATGTTAATTCACACACAAATGGAAAGGTCAATTTGCACAGAACATGTCACTTTGCAGTCTTTGGTGTTAATTCCCACACATTGGAAAGTTTATAGTGCACAAGTCACCTTGTTGGCAGTTCTGCCTCCAGTAGTCCACAGAAGGCTTTAATGGGCATGTTCTCCCTGCACATGGGTCTCAGCCCTGCAGTCCAGCACAAAACCTCAGATCCCAACACAGACTTCTTTCTTCTGAACCCAGCTGTCTTTTAAAGGCAGCTAGGTATTGCCAAACCCAGGACCGGCACCTGAGATCAGGTCCGGTGTTTGACCCCACCTGGCCGCCAATCAGTCCAGCAGCACACACTGGTAGGAAAATACCTGTTTTCCCAGACAATACCCTTCACTGTGTCACAATATATATATATACTTAGATCTAAATGTGGCCAAGATATTCCCCAGTTATGGGTGCCCCCCCAAGCTGAGGAATCCTTCTGCGGGCGCATACCAGCGCGCCTGCAGGGGGGAGGTGCCGATAACTGGACAATTGTGTCCAGTTTCGTCACTTCAAAAGACAGAGGATCAATAGAGATCCGCTGCCTTTTGATAGCACCTCCAGCAGGGCCGGAGATGCTTTGCATTACAAAGACAGGGGAACAAAGGGCTCTTCTGCCCTTGTATGCCGCGTACCTCCGGCGCAGTAATTACCACTCAAAGCAAACCTCCGCCTGGAAGCGCGCACGAGGACGTGCGGGCTGGTGCGGTGATGTCATATCACCGGGCCAGCCCACGTGTACTTGACTGCAGGCGTGATGATATTTATGTGTGTAAGTGAGTATATGTTTAGATAGTTTGTGGGGTGGAATAGTAGATTGTGTTGTGTTAGCATAGTCAGGTTTTATAGTGTTGTTAATGTATTGAGGTTTGTGTCTATATGTACAGTACAGACCAAAAGTTTGGACACACCTTCTCATTCAAAGAGTTTTCTTTATTTTCTTGACTATGAAAATTGTAGATTCACACTGAAGGCATCAAAACTATGAATTAACACATGTGGAATTATATACATAACAAACAAGTGTGAACGACTGAAAATATGTCATATTCTAGGTTCTTCAAAGTAGCCACCTTTTGCTTTGATTACTGCTTTGCACACTCTTGGCATTCTCTTGATGAGCTTCAAGAGGTAGTCCCCTGAAATGGTTTTCACTTCACAGGTGTGCCCTGTCAGGTTTAATAAGTGGGATTTCTTGCCCTATAAATGGGGTTGGGACCATCAGTTGCGTTGAGGAGAAGTCAGGTGGATACACAGCTGATAGTCCTACTGAAACGAGTGGCCATCATTACTTTAAGAAATGAAGGTCAGTCAGTCAGCCGAAAAATTGGGAAAACTTTGAAAGTAAGGGCTATTTGACCATGAAGGAGAGTGATGGGGTGCTGCGCCAGATGACCTGGCCTCCACAGTCACCGGAGCTGAACCCAATCGAGATGGTTTGGGGTGAGCTGGACCGCAGAGTGAAGGCAAAAGGGCCAACAAGTGCTAAGCATCTCTGGGAACTCCTTCAAGACTGTTGGAAGACCATTTCAGGGGACTACCTCTTGAAGCTCATCAAGAGAATGCCAAGAGTGTGCAAAGCAGTAATCAAAGCAAAAGGTGGCTACTTTGAAGAACCTAGAATATGACATATTTTCAGTTGTTTCACACTTCTTTGTTATGTATATAATTCCACATGTGTTAATTCATAGTTTTGATGCCTTCATAGTCATGAAAATAAAGAAAACTCTTTGAATGAGAAGGTGTGTCCAAACTTTTGGTCTGTACTGTATATATATTTATATAACCAGTGATATAAATATATATATAGATATATCAATAATAATAGACTGTAAACTTGTATTTGTTTAATAAATTCCTTTATTGTTCAATATGCAGTTTATAGTTCTTTTGGTCGCCACTGTAATAATCCATCGCACGTAGTTCACAGAAAGGTATAGCAACAGGTAGTTGTACTTATAGTATAAATAGGCGGAGTCATCAATAGATGACTCACGCCTATTTATGAATATAAATTATTGATATTAACCCAAAATATTAATAATTAATATTTCCTTTAACAAGTTTTAACCGTTAAACAACCACATGTGCTAATTCACAAAAAAGTGTCTGGTTATTAAGGCCTTTGCAGGCCTGGCCATTAAAGGGTTAACCAATGAGCGCTTTTCCTGCTAATAAGCAAAAAAAACTTGCTGCTTATAGCAGGGCACTGGTCGCTTAGATTTAACTCTGGCACAGCAGGCGGTAATAACCAATGAGTGCCGTCCTCTGCAGTGAAGGAAAGCACTCATTTATGAATAGGAGGCAGAATGGAAGGAAATCTTGGAACTTAAAGGGTTTGTCTGGTTTTTGGATGAAACTGGACAACCTTCCTGTTCAAGAAGCAATGAATAATAGGTAAGGGCTTACCTGCCAGAGCCCATGCTGCTGCTCCTGTTCTCCCAGCTGGGCTCTATTTTCCTGGCTGCAGCAATGACATTGTCAACAACACGTGGCCGCTGCAGTCAATCATTGGCCTCAGTGGTGCACCCAAAGAAGCCAGTGATTGGCTACAGTGGTCACTTGCTGTCAATATAATGTCACAGCTACAGCCGGGTAAAGAGAGCCTGGCTGGGAGGACTGGAGCTGCAGTGCGGGGTCTGGCAATAAGTACTTACCTGTATTTCATTATAGCTTGATCCAGAGAGTTGTCCTGTTTCATCCAGAAACCGGACAACCACTTTAAGCCTGCATGATTTTCAGGTCAATTACGTGGAATGCTCATTCCTAATAACTGGCCTATATAATCATGCTGCCGATCAGTTGATAAACGAGTAATTACTCATTTGTTGGAAAATTAGCATTTTTCATCAGAATGAAAAATACCCGATTATCAGCAGCACATGTCCTTGAGTAATAAGGGACCTACTGCCAATAATCAATAGATCTGAATGAGGGAGCAATAACTGTAGTAGCAATCATTCCACTCCCTTCACTTTGCATAGGCCTATTACACAGCGTCGATCAACATTTTTTTTCTTGTGGCCCCTTGAAATAGAGCAATGTGACTATGCGGCCCCCAGACTAAAATAGATTGTGCACCCCTAAATATCCCCCTTAGTTTTTATGATTTACTCAATTTAAGCAGCACTGCATTACTGCCATGTTTCTGACCTCTTTCTTACAAAAATTGCTTGCTGGAACTCTTACAAATGCATGCATGAACATTACACCTCACTCATACTCAATCTGTGGATGAGTGGTTTTCTTAAAGGGGTTTTCCATCTTTCTTGTGCTTTTTTTCAGACCCCCGCAGCATGACTGAACTCACAGTGGTGATCATACTTACCTGATCCCCCTGCTGGGTTCCGGCTCCACCACTTCCCCTGTGCACTGCTGGTCCTAGTGTCAGCATCCTGTTTGATGCGGATTAAGTGACCGCTGTCACCCATGTGTCAAGTCACTGAGCCATGTGACACATCAGGGTCGCAATCAGTCATTCGTTGTCACGTGATCCACATCAAACAGGATGTTGATGTGGGTAGCTATGGGACCAGCAGTGCAAGAAGAGGATGGGTGGATCTGGAACCCAGCAGTGAGGATCATGTAAGTATGCTCACCATGGTGGATCCAGCCATACTGGGGGGTCTGAAAAAGCACAAGAAAGGTGGACATCCGCTTTAGGCTACTTTCACACTGGTGTTTCTGGGTCCGCTTTTGTGATCCGTTTCAGGGCTCTCACAAGCGCCCCAAAACGGATCAGTTCAGCCCCAATGCATTCTGAATGATAAGGATCTGTTCAGAATGCATCAGTTTGGCTGCGTTTGGTCTCCGTTGCGTTTTTTAGACGGTCACTAAAATGCAGCTTACCGCGTTTTGGTGTCCGCTTGACTATGCGGAGCCAAACGGATCTGTCCTGACTTACAATGTAAGTCAATGGGGACGGATCCGTTTTTCACTGACACAATAGGGTGCAATTGAAAACGGATCCGTCCCCCATTGACTTTCAATGTAAGTCAGGACGGATCCGTTTTGACGTAGACTTTTTTTCAATGAATAATGCAAACGGTCCGTTATGAACGGATACAAGAGTTTGCATTATCGGTGCGGATCCGTCTGTGCAGATACAAGACGGATCCGCACCGAACGCAGGTGTGAAAGTAGCCTTAGATGACCCACATCTATCAAACATTCATGACCTACTCTACTCAATGTTTCTGTCCTAGGAAACCCAAGTAGTACCTGTTGGCCATTATTTCCAATCTTTTCCTCAGATGCAGAGATTGCTAAGAAAAACTGTATAACACAAGAAGACAGAAAATTGTTTGTCATACCTTTACCTTTAATCTTAATTACACAGAAAACAAGGGCGCAGATGAGAAATGCAACCAATAATCCTCCCAAAAATGCTAAAGCAATATCAACATGACTTCTGCAATGAGAAAGAAGAAAATAATTATTGATAAAAATATTATATAGCTTTAATATTTGCACATTAATGACAAACTCTCTACATTTTATAATGCAGAGGTAAGAACAATTTAACCACTTCTGCACTAGCTGTTCTTATCAATCCATGTGGTATAAATCCATAATATGCATCCACAGAATGCTCTGGTCCTTTACTGTATCTCCATATGACATATTATGGAGATATCTTCACAGCACAAGTCATCCCAATTAAATGTGAAATCTGACCAGGTTACAACTTGATGTTTTTACATACAGGAAAGCCGCCCCTAATATTAATATTGGCAGTAGACTGAATTTTGGACAGTGCCTAAGAGCAAAGAGGGGAACACAACCCGCCATACAGAAAATACACAAATACGAAGAGTTAACTTTGATTAGACATTTGCCCTGTTATAAATGTAGTGTCCTGGAGTCAGGGTACTTTGGACTATGGATGTTTATAGACATTTGCCCCTATTGCTACTATGCAGAGCCATCAACTCACATTTTAGTGCACTTGGGAAGGTTAACTGACATTAGGATTTATGCTGCTGTGTGCACTTACACTGTTTAGTTGAACTGCATTTTATATGTTTATTGTAATATATCCTGTTCATTTACATTGTTATTGTACTGTATTTGCACTGTACTGTGGAAAGGGTTAATGCACAGCCAGCTAATACTGAGAGACTTTGGGACTTTCCACCTATGAAAAAAATTGAAATCTATATTTACTATAAGGGACAATGCAAAGCTTTGGAGGGAACCGACACAGGCGCTGACTGTTTGGCTGTCTAGGTTAGCTTTGTTGTTTGTCTGAAGACCTGTATATAACTGGGAAAGCTGTTTCAATACAAGTCCTAAAGACTTATATTGAAACTCTATGCAGTGGTCGCTCAAGATACAATATTAATTGGTTCCAGGAGGACCATTGTATGTTGAAACCATTGTAAGTTGAGTCATTGGTTTCAAAGCCCCAAAATGTCATCCAAGATAAGAGAAAATGAAGATTTCAGAAAAATAGGCAGATAACTAAGACAAATAAGACAAGTCCTTACATATAACAGTCAGGAAGAGCTGCTAACTAGCAACTAATACAGTATTTTACTAGAGAAGTGGCCTTGGTTTGTTGGATCCAGGTCTGAGACATTGTATGTTGAGTCTAGTTACAACTTACGATGGGTCAGAAAAGACCATGTATGTTAAAAATATTGTATCCTGAGGCCATTGAATCTTGAGAGACCACTGTACCAATCTTTGTCAGACTGAAATTGCAACAATTTTTCTGCTTAGGCTGTGTTTCTCCCAATAGAAGGTTCTAGTTCAGCAAGAATGTGTATATAAAGAGAGCAGTCAGAGCCCCTAGTGGTCTGCAGATAGGAAACAGGGTTTTAGTAGAAGAGACTCTGCCAGACTGCACAAGTTACCAGAAGAAGAAGATGAGAAAATCTGTCACAGAATCTGGGTCACCAGTCCTTTGACCAGAGGGCCAGCCAGACAACTGAGCCACAGACCCTGGAGACTAGCCTTTGGCCAGGGTACCAGCCTTGTGAGAAAGAGAGAGAGGAACAGCTAGCTTAGGCCTTTCCTCAGCACAGAACCTTCTTCTGCCATGGAAAAGACTGGAAAAGCCAGCTCAGTGCCTTGCCTGTATTGAGTTCTTCCAGTAAAGGCTGCTTTCACATGGTCAGTATTTGGTTAGTAATGTGCATTAGTATTTGTGAGTCCAAACCAATAATGAACCCTAGAGAGAAAAGGGGTAATGGACATACACGTATTTATGCCACTCCTGGTTTTGGCTTCAAAATACTGATGAAAAATACTGAATAAATACTGCAAACCCTGACTCTCTGGGCTTATATTCCATTGTGGTGCACTATGGAGAACCCAGCGTAGCGTTAGGACAAGCCTAAACCTGGCCACTGCATAAATAGCCAGCCATTAGTCTGCAAGAGAGAGATGCCCATAGTGTGCGGTTCTGGCTTACAGAGGGGGTCCCCAGTAAGGTGTATGGAAAGTGTTTACAGTGCAGAATATGTTTGTCCCTCTTGATAGCTGACAGTGGAGCAAAACACTTTGCATCTAAATTAAACCGGTAAGAGCATTTGAGAAACGTTTTTATCCAGCTGCTTGGCATGCCCCCTTTATTATCTCTTTGTCATCTACTTACTACTGGTAGTGGTGGTCAACAAATTGTAATATAAACCCTCTCCCCCTTCAGAAGCCAATTCCTCTCCCACCTTTCATTTGCTAATTTGGCGCTGAGTTAGAAGCCACAGTGGCTTGTACGGGAATTATAACTGTCAGTTATAGTCGCTTCCTCTGGGTGAAAATTTTTGAAGGAGTATTGACATTTGGGACATTTATGGCACATTGCTAGGATTCATTCCCTTTAGGGCCCCATTCTGGAGATCAGACGTGGTCTCAGAGGTGGGACCAGCACCTATCTGACATATATGGCATATCCTCCCTTTAAGGAGGAGTTATTGAGGTTACCTGAGAACATTTATAATGCTATGCAGCTAGACAATACATATGATTACTTCATACTTTATACTGTATATAGCTTCTATGGAATATTATAATGAGACATACATCACAGAGCTTTATTCCTATATGTTTATAACCTAGCTTGGTTCTATCACAGAATGATAAGAGGGGAAATCACATTATTGGATATTTCACTGGTTTCATGAACCAAGTTATATTCATAAAGGAAAAGAGTCCTTAGAAGATCTATAGTTATAGGCTATTATTTGAGGCCCACCAGAGGAAATAATTCTACTCCTCGGCAGTCATGTAGGAAATATGTAGGTTCACTTTTAACTTCACAGCACCCTCTGCTGGTAACATATGTACAGACACAGGACATACTGTATCATCACTAAGGACAAATAGGGTATTTGTGATATCATCCATAAAAAGTGATTAACTTCAGTAGTCTACCGCAATGACAGCTTCAGAAAGGATAGTGAAAAGTGAGAATGAGCGATATCATTAAGTCAAAGCCTGTACCTCTTTAAAGGAACCTGTCATCGGGGCTGCAAAAAGTAGTGACAGAGCGAATCAAAGATTCCACAGCACTCCCAAATGGGTAGCAATATACTATTGTATATATACTGTTGTAATTCTAGACTCAAGGATAGTGTTAGACAAAGCAACAGCCAAAGTATTGGCCAAAATTCCCGTCTATTCTGTCATACAGACCTTCCTCAGTGGTGTCATGTGGCTTGTGGCATGTCCAATGCTTTGATTATTGCTTTGCCTAACACTATTAGGCTACATTCACATTATCGTGCCATGTTTTGCGGTCCGCAAATTGCAGATCCACAAAACACGGATACCGGCCATGGGCATTCCGCATTTTGCGGCCATGGTCTATAACAAATCATGTGGCTATACTTGTTCAGGTCAGTTTATCCATGACTATTACTTTGATAATGCATTCCGCATTCCGCATTTTGATAGCCGGACCCCTGCTGTATGCACCGGCAAAAACACTGATGCTGGCGCATTAACCTTTGATGTGCAGCGGTCCGAGCTGACCGCGGCACGTGCGATGTGTGGAGGGAGAGAGCTTTCATTGGGTCCCACGCTGCTGTGACGGGGACCTGATGGCAGGGAGGGCAGCCCAATGCCTTACTTAGGCATCGTGGCTGCCTTCCGTGACAGCCTGTGAGATCCAGACCCCTGGATCTCACAGGCAAGCAAGCTGTAAGTGTATTACACTGGTAATACACTTACAGCCAAAGCATCACAATACAGAAGTATTGTGATACATTGTAAAGGGGATAAGACCCCCAAAAGTTGAAGTCCCAGAGTGGGACAAAAAATAAAGTGAGTAAAAAGTGAAAAAAAATTTAGTTAAAAAAAAAAGAAAAGTTTCAAGTAAAAAAAAAATTTGATGTTCCCATAATAAAGTAAAAATAAAAAAATAAAAAAATACGGAAAAAAAAGAACAGTAGACATATTAGGTATCGCCATGTCCGTATCGACCGGCTCTCTAAAAATATCACATGACCTAACCCCTCAGGTGAACACAGTCAAAAAAATAAAATAAAAACTGTGCTAAAAAAAACCATTTTTTTGTTACCTCACATCACTAAGGTCTCTTGCACACGACCGTATGGCTTTTTCAGTATTTTGCGGTCTGCAAAAAACAGATCCGCAAAAAATACAGATGACGTCCGTGTGCATTCCGTTTTTTGCAGAACGGAACAGCTGGCCCCTAATAGAACAGTACTATCCTTGTACATTATGCGGACAATAGGACATGTTCTATCTTCGAACGGCATGGAAAAACGGAAATACGGAAACGGAAGGCATACGGAGTACCTTCTATTTTTTTTGCGGATCCATTGAAATAAATGGTTCTGTACACGGTCCGTATAGGGAATGCAAATTTTTTTTAAAATTCAACAAAAAACTGTGCTAAAAATACCTTTTTTTAATCACCTTGCATTACTAAAAGTGCAACACCAAGTGATCAAAAAGGTGTATGCCCCCCAAAATAGTACCAATCTAACCGTCACCTCATCTCGCAAAAAATGAGCCCCTACCGAAGACAAGTGCCCAAAAAATATAAAAACTATGGCTCTCAGACTATAGAAAATTAAAAAAAAGTTTACATATTAGGTATTGCCGCGTCCGTAAAAACCTGCTATATAAAAATACCACAGGCCCAAACTCTCAGGTGAACACAGTAAAAAAAGATAAAATAAAAATGGTGTCAAAAAAGCCATTTTTTGTCACCTTATAGCACAAAAAGTGTGATAGCAAGCGATAAAAAATTCATATGCACCCCAAAATAGTGCCAATCAAACCATCATATCATCCAGCAAAAATTATTCCCTACCTAAAAACTGAAAAACTATGGCTCTCAGACTATGGAGACACTAAAACATGATTTTTTTTTGTTTCAAAAATGATATTATTGTGTAAAACTTAAATAAAAAAAGTACACATATTAAGTATTTACACATCCGTAAGGACCTGTTCTAAAAAAAAATATCACATGACCTAACCCCTTAGGTGAACCCCAGTAAAAAATAAAAATGGTGTCAAAAAAGCAATTTTTTGTCACTTTACATCACAAAAAGTGTAATAGCAAGCAATCAAAAAGTCATATGCACCCCAAAATAATGCCAATCAAACCGTCATCTCATCCTACAAAAATTATACCCTAAGACAATTGCCCAAAAACTGAAAAAACTATGGCTCTCAGACTATGGAGACACTAAAACATGATTTTTTTTATTTCAAAAATGCTATTATTATGTAAAACTTAAATAAATAAAAATAAGTATACATATTAGATATTGCCGCATCCGTAAGAACCTGCTGTATAAAAATATCACATGACCTAACCCCTCAGGTGAACACCATAAAAAAAAAAAGTGTGTCAAAAAAGCCATTTTTTGTCACCTTACATTACAAAAAGTGTAATATCAAGTGATCAAAGAGTCATACGCACCCTAAAACAGTACCAATCAAACCGTGATCTCATAACGAAAAAAATGAGCCCCTACATAAGACAGCCACCTAAAAAAATTAAAAGAACTAGAGGTGGGACGACAATCCGTCGAATCCACAAATCCCTCGAATCTTGCTGGATTCAAAGGATTCTTGGACTTGAATCCCGACCTAATTTACAAAATTCGAATCTGACGAATCCCGGGCATAGTCAGACAGCGATACAGATGCTTGCCTGTGCTGCAGCAGAAGAGGGAGATGAGTGTCTGTTGGGACTCGAACCCACGAAATTCTGTATCAGAGGCAAGGCACTTACCCACACAGCTATAAGAGCGGCATAGCTACTGCTGAAAAAATATGGGACTACTGTAGACTCTGTTAGCTGTTATAGCCAGTGTACATCTATATACACATGACAGCTGCCCCAACACACCCAGCTCTGCTATATCTCTATATGACCGCTGCCCCAACACACCCAGCTCTGCTATATCTCTATATGACCGCTGCCCCAGCACACTCAGCTCTGCTATATCTCTATATGACAGCTACCCCAGCACACTCAGCTCTGCTATATCTCTATATATGATAGCTGCCCCAGCACACCCAGCTCTGCTACATCTATACACATGACAGCTGCCCCAGCACACTCAGCTCTACAATATATCTATATATATATGACAGCTGCCCCAGCACACCCAGATCTGCTATATCTCTATATATATATGACAGCTGCCCCAACACACTCAGCTATGCTACATCTATACACATGACAGCTGCCCCTGCACACTCAGCTTTGCTATATCTATATATCTGTAAGTATTACTATATAGTAGATAGATAGATATATAGAGATATAGCAGAGCTGAGTGTGCTGGGGCAGCTGTCATATATAAAGATATAGCAGAGCTGAGTGTGCTAGGGCAGCTGTCATGTGTATATATGTAGCAGAGCTGGGTGTGCTGAGGTAGCTGTTATGTGTATAGATATAGTAGAGCTGGGTGTGCTAGGGCAGCTGTTATGTGTATAGATGTAGCAGACCTGGGTGTGCTGGGGCAGCTATCATATATAGCGATATAGAAAAGCTGAGTGTGCTGGGGGAGCTGTCATGTGTATAGATGTAGCAGAGCTGGGTGTGCTAGGGCAGCTGTTATGTGTATAGAGGTAGCAGTGCTGAGTGTGCTGGGGCAGCTGTCATATAGAGATATAGAAGAGCTGAGTGTGCTGGGGCATGTGTATGGATGTACACTGGCTATCAAAGCTATGACAGAGTCTACAGTAGAAGTCTCATATTGTTTCAGGCAGCTCTTATAGCTGTGTGGGTAAGTGCCTTGCCTCTAATGCAGAAGGTCGTGTGTTCGAGTCCCAGCAGAAACTTTTCTGAAATACACAAGCACTGACTCCATATATGGACATACAGAGTGGGACACAGGCCAGAAGAGGCCTGCATCGCATCGCTGACATGGAGATAAGTATAAGTGTTTTTTTGTTTTGTTTTTAATGCCGAACTTTTGCTGCCACATGGGGGGAGCAGGAGGCACTTGATACTAGCACATTGGGAGGGGGGGGGAGATGGCACTATGATACTGGCACATTGGGGGGGAGATGGCACTATGATACTGGCACGTTGGGGGGGAGATGGCACTATGATACTGGCACATTGGGGGGGAGATGGCACTATGATACTGGCACATGGGGGGGTTTGGCACTATGATACTGGCACTTGGGGGGGTTTGGCACTATGATACTGGCACATGGAGTGGGGGTGGGTGGGAAGGAGAGAGGCACTTGATACTGGCACATTGGGAGGGGGGTGATGGCACTATGATACTGGTACATTGCGCGGGGGAGATGGCACTATGATACTGGTGCATGGAGAGGAGGCACTTGATACTGGCACATGGGGCGGCTGGCACTATGATACTGGCACATGGGGGGGTGGGAAGGAGAGAGGCACTTGATACTGGCACATTGGGGGGGTGGCACTATGAAACTGGCACATGGGGAGGTGGGTGGGAAGGAGAGAGGCACTTGATACTGACACATTGGAGGGGAGATGGGACTATGATACTGGCACATGGGAGGAAGGAGAGATGCACTTAATACTGGCACTTGGGGGGGGCGAGATGGCACTATGATACTGGGACATGGGGGGGGAGAGGCACTTGATACTGGCACATGGGGGGGTTTGGCACTTGATACTGGCACATGGGGGGAATCTATGGGGACACTTACTGGCACATTATTGGGGGGCATTATGGGGGTCCCTTTTTACTGGCACATTATTTGGGGACACTATGGGGGCATCTACTGAGGCCACAATAAAGGGGTATTTTATATGGGGGCTCTGTGTGGTACTAGTATTATCAGGGGGTTTATCTGTTTCTGCAGTATTGTATTGGGGAGCACAGCGGCACAGTATTGTGGTAGGATGATTTGTCCAAAAGATGCGAGAATGATGGAAAAGTAGTAAACTAAGATATTTTTTTTTTGGTCAAACTGCAGAGACGAAAAATGGCTGAAAACTGGTGGTCTGATCTGAAGGTCTGAAAGGAGAAGATGAGGAAAGAGAACATCTACGTCAAAGAGACATCACTGGATGTAAGAGGTATGTGCGCTGTATTACCCTGTATTTCCTATTTTTTTCGAATCCAAATCCGAATACTTTGTTAAAAAAGTAAAGACTCTTTATTTTTTCATATTAAAAGAATTTTGAGTTTGGATCACTTTGTTTCTTACACCGTTCACACAATTCTTATGTACAGGATTCGTAGGATTCGAGATTCGAAAGATTCGAGAACATTTTCAGATTCGGATTCTAAAAAAATTGGATTCGTCCCACCTCTAAAAAGAACTATGGCTTTCAGAATATGGAGACAAAAAAATGCTTTATTATGTAAAACTGAAACAAACAATCAAAAAAAGTTGTCATATTTGGTATTGTCGCGTCCATAACAACCTGCTCTATAAAAATACCACATGCTTTAACCTGTCAGATGAACATTTTAAATAACAAATAATAAAAACGGTGCCAAAACAGCTATTTTTTATTACCTTGCCTCACAAAAAGTGTAATATAGAGCAACCAAAATTCATATGTACCCTAAAATAGTACCAACAAAACTGCCGCCTTATCCTGTAGTTTCCAAAATGGGATCTTTTTTGAGTTTCTACTCTAGGGGTGCATCAGGGGGGTCTTCAAATGTGACATGGCAGCTTAAAATTATCCCAGTGAAATCTGCTTTCCAAAAACCATATGGCGTTCCTTTCCTTCTGCGCCCTACCGTGTGCCCGTACAGCAGTTTACGACCACATATGGGGTGTTTCTGTAAACTACAGAATCAGGGAAATAAACATTGAGTTTTGTTTAGCTGCTTTGTTAGTGGAAATTTTTTTATTAAAATGGAAAGTCTGGCAAAAAAGTGAAATTCAGAAATTTTATCTCCATTTTCCATTAATTCTTGTGGAACACCATTTTTGGGTGGTTTCTATTATGTAAGCCTCACAAAGTGACTTTAGACCTGAATTGGTCCTTAAAAAGTGGGTTTTGGAAATTTTCTGAAAAATTTCAAGATTTGTTTTTAAACGTCCCCAAAAAATAAAATGGCATTCACAAAATGATCCAAACATGAAGTAGACATATGGGGAATGTAAAATAATAACTATTTTTGGAGTTATTACTATCTATTATAAAAGTAGAGAAATGAAAATTTGGAAATTTTTCAAAATTTTTCATAAATTTGGTATTTTTTTTATAATTTTTTTTTTATATATTGACTCACTTTTACCACTGTAATGAAGTACAATATGTGATGAGAAAACAATCTCAGAATAGCCTGGATAATTAAAATCGTTTTAAAGTTATTACCACATAAAGTGACACGTCAGATTTGCAAAAAATGGCCTAGGCAGGAAGGTGAAAACTGGCCTGGGTTGAAAGGGTTAAAGACAGATACTACTTCTCAACTGTTTTACAATCCACTCCTGGTTTTTGCTTCAAAAACTTAATAAAAAATCATGAACATGTGGAACCACCCTTACATCCCTGGCTACCTAACTTTACTTTTGCCTTGTGATCATATCACAGGCATTGTTGATGGGGGGACAAAGGGAGTGGTTTCGGCCACTAATGATCAAATTATCATAGGGATTAAATGAATGATTTAAGAGTTGGCTGTAGGGGCTCATGCACACAAGCGTGTGTGCCCTTTGCCCATATTATGAACCACAAACAGCAGTCCGCAATGCACGGGCACCGTTCGTGTGCTCACCATTTGAGAATGTGGACCCATTGACTTGAATGGATCCGCAGTCCTCAAGATACGGAGCGGTGTGAAGCAGAAGCACAGATTGGAAGCCCACTGAAGCACTACGTAGCACTTCCATGGGCTTCCGAACTCTGCCTCCGCACCTCAAAAAAATTTAACATGTCCTATATAATATGTCCTGTCTCCTGTGGATCACGGACCCATTCAAGTCAATGGGTCTTCATCCGCAAACAGCATGCCAACGGACAGTGCCCTTGCATTATGGACTGCTATTTACGCTTGTGTGCATGAGCCTTTACAGAAATTACTGTCTGAAGTTGCTGTTACTCACAGCCTCCCTCCTGCATGTGATGGCACAGGAACAACGTATGTGCCCACATCATTATGTAATTTTACAGTGCCAGTTCTTAACTGTAGGCTTCAAGCTCCCTAAATTTATGGTGTGTGGTGCCAAAAGGTCCTTGATCCCAATTTCAAGACCTATTATAATTGCTATTCGACGATACTTACTCAGTAACAGGAGTGCTCATTGATAAAGCATCAGAAAAAAAACAAAATCTAACTTTTGATATTTTAAATAAAAGGCTGTTCTGATTATTTATCTGCTGTACGTACTTGCAGTCATCTGTATCATCAGATACAGTCACGGTTTGAAATGTTGATGGAACAGTTGTTGTTGTTGTCAAAGGCATTTCTTCTGTGAAAAGATAGATACAATACAGTGAGTCCACTATAATGTGCTTTATGCTTTCGTCATCTGTCATTCCATATTGCCAGATTCATCTAAGCACCACGGAAGAGACATTTTTAAGTTTTAATAATCTCTAATATAGCAGTGCTAGCCATTGTGCCCATTATGTAGGTCTTGTTGCTTATAACTAGAAATGAGCGAATTTTTCGATTGCAGCAAATCACGTTAAAAACTGCTATTTCCTGGCTGCAGAGAGCCTTTATAGTGGTGTAGAACACTGTGCCTCGCAGTAAAACGCATAGGGAGTCTTCTGTGGTAGTGAAATAATACTGTGAATCAGTACGACATGCAGATGACAGGCGTCGCTCTTAGAATCACAGCACACTTCACTTATTTGGGATGTCATGGGGCCAAAACTGACCAAATAACTTAAGTATGAACTCAGCCTTACAGGTCGATGTTAGCGCTAAGAAGAAGCACACTCCTTTTACACTGTCGTCAGCTGATTCCACATAGATGTCTACAGAACCTGTTCTATTAAACGCTTATACAAGTAAAGCCCCCCTGACAGAGTGCAGAGGGTGTCAGCAGTAAGTTTGTGTTGACGTCACTGATTATTTTGCCCTTCCTCTGATCCATCAAAACAATAACCCCCAAAAAACGGAACCCGTCTGTTGAGCATCCGCCTTCACTTGGTCAGCATCTGGTCAGTAATCCATCAGTATTGCTAATGGCAAAAAAAACAGGAGTGGATCCAAAACAGAGAACCGCTGGGTTGCTGGTCAAGACATGACCGCTAGATGACACCGGGAGCTCAGGCCTCTCGCTGCGACTCCTGCTTCCACGCCCCCTTACTCTGCTGCGACCTGTGCCTGCACCAGAAACATTTAAGACTCTGCCACTCCCCTGTGCAGGGCTGGGCACTCCTCTGTCTGACATACTGTTAGATCAAATAAATAAATAAAAAGGAAATTAAGACATCTCAAAAAAGTCTGTAATTTTCGCACTTCATCACACAATGGCTAATAAGCTCTTTTTTTTCACTAATACATGCCAAAAAGGGCTATAATTTTCTCACTTCACCACACAATGGCAAATACTTTTTTTGTGCCACTAATACACGCAAAAAAGGGCTTTAGAACATATATCTGCACCGCTGAACGGCAAATAGGCTCTTATTTGTTTCCACTTATACACTCCACAAAAGGCTTTAGAACATATAACTGCACCACTGAATGGCAAATATATATTTCTTTTTTCCTCTTATACACTCCACAAAAGGGCTTTAGAACATGTAACTGCACCGCTGAACGGCAAGTATATTTTTCTTTTTTCCACTTATACACTGCACAAAAGGCTTTAGAACATGTAACTGCACCGCTGAACGGCAAGTATATTTTTCTTTTTTCCACTTATACACTGCACAAAAGGCTTTAGAACATATAACTGCACCACTGAACGGCAAATATATATATATTTTTTCCACTTATACACTCCACAAAAGGTCTTTAGAACATATAACTGTACCGCTGAACGCCAAATATATTTTTCTTTTGCCACTAATACATGATAAAAAGGGCTTTAGAACATATAACTGCACAGCTGAACGGCAAATAGGTCCTTATTTGTTTCCACTTACACACTCCACAAAAGGCTTTAGAACATATAACTGCACCGCTTAAAAGGCAAATATATTTTTCTTTTTTCCACTTATACACTCCACAAAAGGCTTTAAAACATACTGTATAACTGCACCACTGAATGGCAAATATATTTTTCTTTTTTTCCACTTATACACTCCACAAAAGGGGCTTAGAACATATAACTGCACTGCTAAATGGCAAATATATCTTTATTTTTTTCAATTATATACACTCCACAAAGGGGCTTTAGAATATATAACTTCACCGTTGAATGGGAAATAGGCCCTTATTTTTTTCCACTTATATGACACAAAAGGCTTTAGAACATATAACTGCACTGCTGAACGGCAAATATATTTTTCTTTTTTCCTCTTATACACTCCACAAAAGGCTTTAGAACATATAACTGCACCGCTGAACGGCAAATATATTTTACTTTTGCCACTAATGCACGACAAAAAGGGCTTTCGAACATATAACTGCACCGCTGAATGGCAAATATTTTTTTCTTTTGCCACTAATACACGAAAAAAAAGGGCAGTAGATTTCGCACTTCACCACACAACGGTTAATAAGACCTTTTTTTCCCCACTAATGTAAGCCAAAAAATGCTTTAGAACATATAACTGTACCGCACAAGGGCGAAGACGTAGAAATACTATATTTCCTTGTAATAAACCCTGTTAATGGCTGTATCAAACAGCACTTGCACCCCAATAACAAGAAAAGTTTGCAGGAATTACAGAGCTGTATAATGGCAATTTGGGTCCCCAGTCAGTGCAGCAAGGATTGTTCCTATTACCCAGGCTGTAACCTCCCCTACCGAACCCTGTTCTACATAAATGCTGTGAAATTATTCCTCCCTATCCTTTCCCCACACCTTGAATAATCTTTCCCCTGCACTTGTAAATAATTTTTAGCACAATTAAGTTTTTCCTAGTACTGTCCCTATCGCCTGCTGACAGCTCTATCTGCACTGACGACATCCTGGTAAGTACAGTAGACTTAATACTGTGATACCGTACAAGTTTACACCATAGGACCAAGCAGATAATGAGGCTTAAAGGAAACCTGTCAGCAATATTTTATAACTAATGCTAAACTACTGTTGTGCTCTCAAACATGAGTTTAAACCACACACCTCTTGATGGAACAGTTGTTGCTGTTGTTGTCAAAGTCATTTCTTCTGTGAAAAGATAGATACAATACAGTGAGTCCACTATACTGTGCTTTATGCTTTCGTCATCTGTCATTCTGGATTGCCAGATTCATCTGTAACGCCCCAGAGTGGCATAACCACCTTTGCGCCTTGCTACTATCTCCTATGGTTAACCATGTGTCATCACATGTATTAATTTCCAGATCCTGCAAAGTGTGTATTCATATTTCTTATTATGTGACTGTTTAAGTGTAATGTGTCTGGTTCACCAGTAGATGGCGGCAAGCATGGCAGAGCTAGTTTACCTAGAGCGAGTGAAGCTTACCGCCTGCTTGGGGAAGGAAGCAGGAGTCATTCCTCATTTATGAGCCTTGCCTAGAATAGCTAGAGCACCTTTAGCTCAGCTGCATCTGACAGACACAGCTAAAAACCAGGAGTAAAGTTCCCTGGATAAAGTTAGAGACCAGATTACCAAACAAATTACAGCCTACATCTACAGCAAAGTTATACAGTAAGCTTGTCAGCACAGCAGAGCCAGAGAGCAACAGATGTAGCAGAGTTGGTTTGTTTGCCTGCCAGAGTTAATGCTAACGTCTGCTGGGAACCAAGACAAAGCCTGAAACTGTTGGAGAAATGTTTATTCGAGTAAAACTGTTATTGAACTTCATCACAAAGTTTGGACTCGATTTATTTCTTCGAATCACTCAATTATTCACCCTATTTACTCTGCTTCGGACGACAACGCCTGGGTTCCAGCGTATCCAGGGAAGAGCACTGTGACATGTGCACAAAACATTAAGGGACATTATAGGCTACCCTACACCACTCTGGCACTCCTACACCTGGGTACCATCTACCACAGTGTCACCAAAAAGGGTCCCTGTGCCCTTGTTGCTTTACTGCAACTGGCGTCACGACAAACTATGTATTTTTTAAAATGAAAAACCCAAGGCAGTGCGCCCCCTGTTGATTGCACATCTAAGAACCATGGAAGAGACATTTTTAAGTTTTAATAATCTCTAATATAGCAGTGATAGCCATTGTGCCCATTATGTACAGTACAGACCAAAAGTTTGGACACACCTTCTCATTCAAAGAGTTTTCTTTATTTTCATGACTATGAAAATTGTAGATTCACACTGAAGGCATCAAAACTATGAATTAACACATGTGGAATTATATACAGTCGTGGCCAAAAGTTTTGAGAATTACATAAATATTGGAAATTGGAAAAGTTGCTGCTTAAGTTTTTATAATAGCAATTTGCATATACTCCAGAATGTTATGAAGAGTGATCAGATGAATTGCATAGTCCTTCTTTGCCATGAAAATTAACTTAATCCCAAAAAAACCTTTCCACTGCATTTCATTGCTGTCATTAAAGGACCTGCTGAGATCATTTCAGTAATCGTCTTGTTAACTCAGGTGAGAATGTTGACGAGCACAAGGCTGGAGATCATTATGTCAGGCTGATTGGGTTAAAATGGCAGACTTGACATGTTAAAAGGAGGGTGATGCTTGAAATCATTGTTCTTCCATTGTTAACCATGGTGACCTGCAAAGAAACGCGTGCAGCCATCATTGCGTTGCATAAAAATGGCTTCACAGGCAAGGATATTGTGGCTACTAAGATTGCACCTCAATCAACAATTTATAGGATCATCAAGAACTTCAAGGAAAGAGGTTCAATTCTTGTTAAGAAGGCTTCAGGGCGTCCAAGAAAGTCCAGCAAGCACCAGGATTGTCTCCTAAAGAGGATTCAGCTGCGGGATCGGAGTGCCACCAGTGCAGAGCTTGCTCAGGAATGGCAGCAGACAGGTGTGAGCGCATCTGCACGCACAGTGAGGCGAAGACTTTTGGAAGATGGCCTGGTGTCAAGAAGGGCAGCAAAGAAGCCACTTCTCTCCAAAAAAAACATCAGGGACAGATTGATCTTCTGCAGAAAGTATGGTGAATGGACTGCTGAGGACTCGGGCAAAGTCATATTCTCCGATGAAGACTCTTTCCGATTGTTTGGGGCATCTGGAAAAAGGCTTGTCCGGAGAAGAAAAGGTGAGCGCTACCATCAGTCCTGTGTCATGCCAACAGTAAAACATCCTGAGACCATTCATGTGTGGGGTTGCTTCTCATCCAAGGGAGTGGGCTCACTCACAATTTTGCCCAAAAACACAGCCATGAATAAAGAATGGTACCAAAACACCATCCAACAGGAACTTCTTCCAACAATCCAACAACAGTTTGGTAAAGAACAATGCATTTTCCAGCACGATGGAGCACCGTGCCATAAGGCAAAAGTGATAACTAAGTGGCTCGGGGACCAAAACGTTGACATTTTGGGTCCATGGCCTGGAAACTCCCCAGATCTTAATCCCATTGAGAACTTGTGGTCAATCCTCAAGAAGCGGGTGGACAAACAAAAACCCACTAATTCTGACAAACTCCAAGAAGTGATTATGAAAGAATGGATTGCTATTAGTCAGGAATTGGCCCAGAAGTTGATTGAGAGCATGCCCAGTCAAATTGCAGAGGTCCTGAAAAAGAAGAGCCAACACTGCAAATACTGACTCTTTGCATAAATGTCATGTAATTGTCGATAAAAGCCTTTGAAACGTATGAAGTGCGTATAATTATATTTCACTACATCACAGAAACAACTGAAACAAAGATCTAAAAGCAGTTTAGCAGCAAACTTTGTGAAAACTAATATTTGTGTCATTCTCAAAACTTTTGGCCACGACTGCACATGTGTGAAACAACTGAAAATATGTCATATTCTAGGTTCTTCAAAGTAGCCACCTTTTGCTTTGATTACTGCTTTGCACACTCTTGGCATTCTCTTGATGAGCTTCAAGAAGTAGACCCCTAAAATGGTTTTCACTTCACAGGTGTGCCCTGTCAGGTTTAATAAGTGGGATTTCTTGCCTTATAAATGGGGTTGGGACCATCAGTTGAATTGAGGAGAAGTCAGGTGTATACACAGCTGATAGTCCTACTGAATAGACTGTTAGAATTTGTATTATGGCAAGAAAAAAGCAGCTAAGTAAAGAAAAACGAGTGGCCATCATTACTTTAAGAAATCAAGGTCAGTCAGTCAGCCGAAAAATTGGGAAAACTTTGAAAGTAAGGGCTATTTGACCATGAAGGAGAGTGATGGGGTGCTGCGCCAGATGACCTGGCCTCCACAGTCACCGGACCTGAACCCAATCGAGATGGTTTGGGGTGAGCTGGACCGCAGAGTGAAGGCAAAAGGGCCAACAAGTGCTAAGCATCTCTGGGAACTCCTTCAAGACTGTTGGAAGACCATTTCAGGGGACTACCTCTTGAAGCTCATCAAGAGAATGCCAAGAGTGAGCAAAGCAGTAATCAAAGCAAAAGGTGGCTACTTTGAAGAACCTAGAATATGACATATTTTCAGTTGTTTCACACTTGTTTGTTATGTATATAATTCCACATGTGTTAATTCATAGTTTTGATGCCTTCATAGTCATGAAAATAAAGAAAACTCTTTGAATGAGGTGTGTCCAAACTTTTGGTCTGTACTGTAGGTTACAATAAATGAGCTTTATCCCCATGTTGCTTATAACAATACTAAACTTTGACACTTTGTTTAGTTATAGGCACAATTTAATGAAATTTGAGAAATCACACAACATATGTTAAACGTGTTCCTTGCATCATGTCTGTCATTTCCAAACGACATCCTGGTAAGTACAGTAGACTTAATACTGTGACACCGTACAAGTTTACATCATAGGACAAAGCAGATAATGAGGCTTAAAGGGAACCTGTCAGCAATATTTTATTATTAATGCTAAACTACTGTTGTGCTCTCAAACATGGTTTTAAACCACACACCTCTTGATGGAACAGTTGTTGCTGTTGTTGTCAAAGTCATTTCTTCTGTGAAAAGATAGATACAATACAGTGAGTCCACTATACTGTGCTTTATGCTTTCGTCATCTGTCATTCTGGATTGCCAGATTCATCTGTAACGCCCCAGAGTGGCATAACCACCTTTGCGCCTTGCTACTATCTCCTATGGTTAACCATGTGTCATCACATGTATTAATTTCCAGATCCTGCAAAGTGTGTATTCATATTTCTTATTATGTGACTGTTTAAGTGTAATGTGTCTGGTTCACCAGTAGATGGCGGCAAGCATGGCAGAGCTAGTTTACCTAGAGCGAGTGAAGCTTACCCCCTGCTTGGGGAAGGAAGCAGGAGTCATTCCTCATTTATGAGCCTTGCCTAGAATAGCTAGAGCACCTTTAGCTCAGCTGCATCTGACAGACACAGCTAAAAACCAGGAGTAAAGTTCCCTGGATAAAGTTAGAGACCAGATTACCAAACAAATTACAGCCTACATCTACAGCAAAGTTATACAGTAAGCTTGTCAGCACAGCAGAGCCAGAGAGCAACAGATGTAGCAGAGTTGGTTTGTTTGCCTGCCAGAGTTAATGCTAACGTCTGCTGGGAACCAAGACAAAGCCTGAAACTGTTGGAGAAATGTTTATTCGAGTAAAACTGTTATTGAACTTCATCACAAAGTTTGGACTCGATTTATTTCTTCAAATCACTCAATTATTCACCCTATTTACTCTGCTTCGGACGACAACGCCTGGGTTCCAGCGTATCCAGGGAAGAGCACTGTGACATGTGCACAAAACATTAAGGGACATTATAGGCTACCCTACACCACTCTGGCACTCCTACACCTGGGTACCATCTACCACAGTGTCACCAAAAAGGGTCCCTGTGCCCTTGTTGCTTTACTGCAACTGGCGTCACGACAAACTATGTATTTTTTAAAATGAAAAACCCAAGGCAGTGCGCCCCCTGTTGATTGCACATCTAAGAACCATGGAAGAGACATTTTTAAGTTTTAATAATCTCTAATATAGCAGTGATAGCCATTGTGCCCATTATGTACAGTACAGACCAAAAGTTTGGACACACCTTCTCATTCAAAGAGTTTTCTTTATTTTCATGACTATGAAAATTGTAGATTCACACTGAAGGCATCAAAACTATGAATTAACACATGTGGAATTATATACAGTCGTGGCCAAAAGTTTTGAGAATTACATAAATATTGGAAATTGGAAAAGTTGCTGCTTAAGTTTTTATAATAGCAATTTGCATATACTCCAGAATGTTATGAAGAGTGATCAGATGAATTGCATAGTCCTTCTTTGCCATGAAAATTAACTTAATCCCAAAAAAACCTTTCCACTGCATTTCATTGCTGTCATTAAAGGACCTGCTGAGATCATTTCAGTAATCGTCTTGTTAACTCAGGTGAGAATGTTGACGAGCACAAGGCTGGAGATCATTATGTCAGGCTGATTGGGTTAAAATGGCAGACTTGACATGTTAAAAGGAGGGTGATGCTTGAAATCATTGTTCTTCCATTGTTAACCATGGTGACCTGCAAAGAAACGCGTGCAGCCATCATTGCGTTGCATAAAAATGGCTTCACAGGCAAGGATATTGTGGCTACTAAGATTGCACCTCAATCAACAATTTATAGGATCATCAAGAACTTCAAGGAAAGAGGTTCAATTCTTGTTAAGAAGGCTTCAGGGCGTCCAAGAAAGTCCAGCAAGCACCAGGATTGTCTCCTAAAGAGGATTCAGCTGCGGGATCGGAGTGCCACCAGTGCAGAGCTTGCTCAGGAATGGCAGCAGACAGGTGTGAGCGCATCTGCACGCACAGTGAGGCGAAGACTTTTGGAAGATGGCCTGGTGTCAAGAAGGGCAGCAAAGAAGCCACTTCTCTCCAAAAAAAACATCAGGGACAGATTGATCTTCTGCAGAAAGTATGGTGAATGGACTGCTGAGGACTCGGGCAAAGTCATATTCTCCGATGAAGACTCTTTCCGATTGTTTGGGGCATCTGGAAAAAGGCTTGTCCGGAGAAGAAAAGGTGAGCGCTACCATCAGTCCTGTGTCATGCCAACAGTAAAACATCCTGAGACCATTCATGTGTGGGGTTGCTTCTCATCCAAGGGAGTGGGCTCACTCACAATTTTGCCCAAAAACACAGCCATGAATAAAGAATGGTACCAAAACACCATCCAACAGGAACTTCTTCCAACAATCCAACAACAGTTTGGTAAAGAACAATGCATTTTCCAGCACGATGGAGCACCGTGCCATAAGGCAAAAGTGATAACTAAGTGGCTCGGGGACCAAAACGTTGACATTTTGGGTCCATGGCCTGGAAACTCCCCAGATCTTAATCCCAT
Source organism: Bufo bufo (assembly GCF_905171765.1). NCBI lineage: Eukaryota > Metazoa > Chordata > Amphibia > Anura > Bufonidae > Bufo > Bufo bufo. The sequence continues at coordinate 192,562,440 of NC_053391.1, read as the reverse complement.
TGAGAACTTGTGGTCAATCCTCAAGAAGCGGGTGGACAAACAAAAACCCACTAATTCTGACAAACTCCAAGAAGTGATTATGAAAGAATGGATTGCTATTAGTCAGGAATTGGCCCAGAAGTTGATTGAGAGCATGCCCAGTCAAATTGCAGAGGTCCTGAAAAAGAAGAGCCAACACTGCAAATACTGACTCTTTGCATAAATGTCATGTAATTGTCGATAAAAGCCTTTGAAACGTATGAAGTGCGTATAATTATATTTCACTACATCACAGAAACAACTGAAACAAAGATCTAAAAGCAGTTTAGCAGCAAACTTTGTGAAAACTAATATTTGTGTCATTCTCAAAACTTTTGGCCACGACTGCACATGTGTGAAACAACTGAAAATATGTCATATTCTAGGTTCTTCAAAGTAGCCACCTTTTGCTTTGATTACTGCTTTGCACACTCTTGGCATTCTCTTGATGAGCTTCAAGAAGTAGACCCCTAAAATGGTTTTCACTTCACAGGTGTGCCCTGTCAGGTTTAATAAGTGGGATTTCTTGCCTTATAAATGGGGTTGGGACCATCAGTTGAATTGAGGAGAAGTCAGGTGTATACACAGCTGATAGTCCTACTGAATAGACTGTTAGAATTTGTATTATGGCAAGAAAAAAGCAGCTAAGTAAAGAAAAACGAGTGGCCATCATTACTTTAAGAAATCAAGGTCAGTCAGTCAGCCGAAAAATTGGGAAAACTTTGAAAGTAAGGGCTATTTGACCATGAAGGAGAGTGATGGGGTGCTGCGCCAGATGACCTGGCCTCCACAGTCACCGGACCTGAACCCAATCGAGATGGTTTGGGGTGAGCTGGACCGCAGAGTGAAGGCAAAAGGGCCAACAAGTGCTAAGCATCTCTGGGAACTCCTTCAAGACTGTTGGAAGACCATTTCAGGGGACTACCTCTTGAAGCTCATCAAGAGAATGCCAAGAGTGAGCAAAGCAGTAATCAAAGCAAAAGGTGGCTACTTTGAAGAACCTAGAATATGACATATTTTCAGTTGTTTCACACTTGTTTGTTATGTATATAATTCCACATGTGTTAATTCATAGTTTTGATGCCTTCATAGTCATGAAAATAAAGAAAACTCTTTGAATGAGGTGTGTCCAAACTTTTGGTCTGTACTGTAGGTTACAATAAATGAGCTTTATCCCCATGTTGCTTATAACAATACTAAACTTTGACACTTTGTTTAGTTATAGGCACAATTTAATGAAATTTGAGAAATCACACAACATATGTTAAACGTGTTCCTTGCATCATGTCTGTCATTTCCAAACGACATCCTGGTAAGTACAGTAGACTTAATACTGTGACACCGTACAAGTTTACATCATAGGACAAAGCAGATAATGAGGCTTAAAGGGAACCTGTCAGCAATATTTTATTATTAATGCTAAACTACTGTTGTGCTCTCAAACATGGTTTTAAACCACACACCTCTTGATGGAACAGTTGTTGCTGTTGTTGTCAAAGTCATTTCTTCTGTGAAAAGATAGATACAATACAGTGAGTCCACTATACTGTGCTTTATGCTTTCGTCATCTGTCATTCTGGATTGCCAGATTCATCTGTAACGCCCCAGAGTGGCATAACCACCTTTGCGCCTTGCTACTATCTCCTATGGTTAACCATGTGTCATCACATGTATTAATTTCCAGATCCTGCAAAGTGTGTATTCATATTTCTTATTATGTGACTGTTTAAGTGTAATGTGTCTGGTTCACCAGTAGATGGCGGCAAGCATGGCAGAGCTAGTTTACCTAGAGCGAGTGAAGCTTACCCCCTGCTTGGGGAAGGAAGCAGGAGTCATTCCTCATTTATGAGCCTTGCCTAGAATAGCTAGAGCACCTTTAGCTCAGCTGCATCTGACAGACACAGCTAAAAACCAGGAGTAAAGTTCCCTGGATAAAGTTAGAGACCAGATTACCAAACAAATTACAGCCTACATCTACAGCAAAGTTATACAGTAAGCTTGTCAGCACAGCAGAGCCAGAGAGCAACAGATGTAGCAGAGTTGGTTTGTTTGCCTGCCAGAGTTAATGCTAACGTCTGCTGGGAACCAAGACAAAGCCTGAAACTGTTGGAGAAATGTTTATTCGAGTAAAACTGTTATTGAACTTCATCACAAAGTTTGGACTCGATTTATTTCTTCAAATCACTCAATTATTCACCCTATTTACTCTGCTTCGGACGACAACGCCTGGGTTCCAGCGTATCCAGGGAAGAGCACTGTGACATGTGCACAAAACATTAAGGGACATTATAGGCTACCCTACACCACTCTGGCACTCCTACACCTGGGTACCATCTACCACAGTGTCACCAAAAAGGGTCCCTGTGCCCTTGTTGCTTTACTGCAACTGGCGTCACGACAAACTATGTATTTTTTAAAATGAAAAACCCAAGGCAGTGCGCCCCCTGTTGATTGCACATCTAAGAACCATGGAAGAGACATTTTTAAGTTTTAATAATCTCTAATATAGCAGTGATAGCCATTCTGCCCATTATGTACAGTACAGACCAAAAGTTTGGACACACCTTCTCATTCAAAGAGTTTTCTTTATTTTCATGACTATGAAAATTGTAGATTCACACTGAAGGCATCAAAACTATGAATTAACACATGTGGAATTATATACAGTCGTGGCCAAAAGTTTTGAGAATTACATAAATATTGGAAATTGGAAAAGTTGCTGCTTAAGTTTTTATAATAGCAATTTGCATATACTCCAGAATGTTATGAAGAGTGATCAGATGAATTGCATAGTCCTTCTTTGCCATGAAAATTAACTTAATCCCAAAAAAACCTTTCCACTGCATTTCATTGCTGTCATTAAAGGACCTGCTGAGATCATTTCAGTAATCGTCTTGTTAACTCAGGTGAGAATGTTGACGAGCACAAGGCTGGAGATCATTATGTCAGGCTGATTGGGTTAAAATGGCAGACTTGACATGTTAAAAGGAGGGTGATGCTTGAAATCATTGTTCTTCCATTGTTAACCATGGTGACCTGCAAAGAAACGCGTGCAGCCATCATTGCGTTGCATAAAAATGGCTTCACAGGCAAGGATATTGTGGCTACTAAGATTGCACCTCAATCAACAATTTATAGGATCATCAAGAACTTCAAGGAAAGAGGTTCAATTCTTGTTAAGAAGGCTTCAGGGCGTCCAAGAAAGTCCAGCAAGCACCAGGATTGTCTCCTAAAGAGGATTCAGCTGCGGGATCGGAGTGCCACCAGTGCAGAGCTTGCTCAGGAATGGCAGCAGACAGGTGTGAGCGCATCTGCACGCACAGTGAGGCGAAGACTTTTGGAAGATGGCCTGGTGTCAAGAAGGGCAGCAAAGAAGCCACTTCTCTCCAAAAAAAACATCAGGGACAGATTGATCTTCTGCAGAAAGTATGGTGAATGGACTGCTGAGGACTCGGGCAAAGTCATATTCTCCGATGAAGACTCTTTCCGATTGTTTGGGGCATCTGGAAAAAGGCTTGTCCGGAGAAGAAAAGGTGAGCGCTACCATCAGTCCTGTGTCATGCCAACAGTAAAACATCCTGAGACCATTCATGTGTGGGGTTGCTTCTCATCCAAGGGAGTGGGCTCACTCACAATTTTGCCCAAAAACACAGCCATGAATAAAGAATGGTACCAAAACACCATCCAACAGGAACTTCTTCCAACAATCCAACAACAGTTTGGTAAAGAACAATGCATTTTCCAGCACGATGGAGCACCGTGCCATAAGGCAAAAGTGATAACTAAGTGGCTCGGGGACCAAAACGTTGACATTTTGGGTCCATGGCCTGGAAACTCCCCAGATCTTAATCCCATTGAGAACTTGTGGTCAATCCTCAAGAAGCGGGTGGACAAACAAAAACCCACTAATTCTGACAAACTCCAAGAAGTGATTATGAAAGAATGGATTGCTATTAGTCAGGAATTGGCCCAGAAGTTGATTGAGAGCATGCCCAGTCAAATTGCAGAGGTCCTGAAAAAGAAGAGCCAACACTGCAAATACTGACTCTTTGCATAAATGTCATGTAATTGTCGATAAAAGCCTTTGAAACGTATGAAGTGCGTATAATTATATTTCACTACATCACAGAAACAACTGAAACAAAGATCTAAAAGCAGTTTAGCAGCAAACTTTGTGAAAACTAATATTTGTGTCATTCTCAAAACTTTTGGCCACGACTGCACATGTGTGAAACAACTGAAAATATGTCATATTCTAGGTTCTTCAAAGTAGCCACCTTTTGCTTTGATTACTGCTTTGCACACTCTTGGCATTCTCTTGATGAGCTTCAAGAAGTAGACCCCTAAAATGGTTTTCACTTCACAGGTGTGCCCTGTCAGGTTTAATAAGTGGGATTTCTTGCCTTATAAATGGGGTTGGGACCATCAGTTGAATTGAGGAGAAGTCAGGTGTATACACAGCTGATAGTCCTACTGAATAGACTGTTAGAATTTGTATTATGGCAAGAAAAAAGCAGCTAAGTAAAGAAAAACGAGTGGCCATCATTACTTTAAGAAATCAAGGTCAGTCAGTCAGCCGAAAAATTGGGAAAACTTTGAAAGTAAGGGCTATTTGACCATGAAGGAGAGTGATGGGGTGCTGCGCCAGATGACCTGGCCTCCACAGTCACCGGACCTGAACCCAATCGAGATGGTTTGGGGTGAGCTGGACCGCAGAGTTTCACACTTGTTTGTTATGTATATAATTCCACATGTGTTAATTCATAGTTTTGATGCCTTCATAGTCATGAAAATAAAGAAAACTCTTTGAATGAGGTGTGTCCAAACTTTTGGTCTGTACTGTAGGTTACAATAAATGAGCTTTATCCCCATGTTGCTTATAACAATACTAAACTTTGACACTTTGTTTAGTTATAGGCACAATTTAATGAAATTTGAGAAATCACACAACATATGTTAAACGTGTTCCTTGCATCATGTCTGTCATTTCCAAACGACATCCTGGTAAGTACAGTAGACTTAATACTGTGACACCGTACAAGTTTACATCATAGGACAAAGCAGATAATGAGGCTTAAAGGGAACCTGTCAGCAATATTTTATTATTAATGCTAAACTACTGTTGTGCTCTCAAACATGGTTTTAAACCACACACCTCTTGATGGAACAGTTGTTGCTGTTGTTGTCAAAGGCATTTCTTCTGTGAAAAGATAGATACAATACAGTGAGTCCACTATAATGTGCTTTATGCTTTAGTCACCTGTCATTCTGGATTGCCAGATTCATCTGTAACAACCCAGAGTGGCATTACCACCTTTGCTCCTTGCTACTATCTCCTATGGTTAACCATGTGTCCTCATATGTATTAATTTCCAGATCCTGCAAAGTGTGTATTCATATTTCATATTATGTGACTGTTTAAGTGTAATGTGCCTGGTTCACCAGCAGATGGTGGCAAGCATGGCAGAGCTAGTTTACCTAGAATGGAACCCGTCTTTCCATTCTTTTCTCTCACTCTAGGGAGGAGTTTAGTCATTGAGAGGTGAGTTAAGCTTACCCCCTGCTTGGGGAAGGAAGCAAGAGCCGTCCCTCCTGGACGAGCCTTGCCTAGAACAGCTAGAGCACCTTCAGCTCAGCTGCATCTGACGGTCACAGCTAAAAATCAGGAGTAAAGTTTCCTGGATAAAGTTAGAGACAAGATTACCAAGAAAATTACAGCCTACAGCTACAGCAAAGTTATACAGTAAGCTTGTCAACACAGCAGAGCCAGAGAGCAACAGGTGTAGCTGAGTTGAGTTTGTTTGCCTGCCAGAGTCAATGCTAACGCCTGCCGGGAACCAAGACAAAGCCTGAAACTGTTGGAGAAAAGTTTATTCAAGTAAATCTGTTATTGAACTTCATCACAAGGTCTGGACTCAATTTATTTCTTCAAATCACTCAATTATTCATCCTATTTGCTCTGCTTCGGATGACAATGCCTGGGTTCCAGCGTATCCAGGTAGGAGCACTGTGACATGTGTACAAAACATTAAGGGACATTATAGGCTACCCTACACCACTCTGGCACTCCTACACCTGGGTACCATCTACCACAGTCTCACTAAAAAGGGGCCCAGTGCCTTTTTTGCTTTACTGCAACTGGCGTCACGACAAACTATGTACTTTTAAAAATGAAAACCCCCAGGCAGTGCGTCCCCTGTCGATTGCACATCTAAGCACCATGGAAGAGACATTTTTATGTTTTAATAATCTCTAATATAGCAGTGATAGCCATTGTGCCCATTATGTAGGTTACAATAAATGAGCTTTATCCCCATGTTGCTTATAACCATACTAAACTTTGACACTTTGTTTAGTTATAGGCACAATTTAATGAAATTTAAATGAAAGATAAATCATTTCAGAACTTTTTCCACCTTTAATGTGACCTATAAACTGTACAACTCAATTGAAAAACAAACTAAAATCTTTTAGGTAGAGGGAAGAAAAAATATAAAAATAAAATAATATGGTTGCATAAGTGTGCACACCCTTAAACTAATACATTGTTGAAACACCTTTTGATTTTATTACAGCACTTAGTCTTTTTGGGTATGAGTCTATTGGCATGGCACATTTTGACTTGGCAAGATTTGCCCACTCTTCTTTGCAAAAACACTCCAAATCTGTCAGATTGCGAGGGCATCTCCTGTGCACAGCCCTCTTCAGATCACCCCACAGATTTTCAATCGGATTCAGGTCTGGGCTCTGGCTGGGCCAGTCCAAAACTTTAATCTTCTTTTGGTGAACCCATTCCTTTGTTGATTTGGATGTATGCTTTGGGTTGTCATGCTGAAAGATGAAGTTCCTCTTCATGTTCAGCTTTCTAGCAGAAGCCTGAAGGTTTTGTGCCAATATTAACTGGCATTTGGAACTGTTCATAATTCCTTCTAGCTTAACTAAGGCCCCAGTTCCAGCTCAAGAAAAACAGCCCCATTGGCATGATGCTGCCACCACCATGCTTCACTGTGGGTATGGTGTTCTTTTGGTGACGTGCAGTGTTGTTTTGGCACCAAACATATCTTTCGGAATTATGGCCAAAAAGTTCAACCTTGGTTTCATCAGACCATAACACCTTTTCCCACATGCTTTTGGGAGACTTCAGATGTGTTTTTGCAAAATGTAGCCTGGCTTGGATGTTTTTCTTGGTAAGAAAAGGCTTTCGTCTTGCCACTCTACCCCATAGCCCAGACATATGAAGATTACAGGAGATTGTTGTCACATGTACCACACAGCCAGATATTCCGGCAGCTCCTTTAATGTTGCTGTAGGCCTCTTGGCAGCCTCCCAGACCAGTTTTCTTCTCGTCTTTTCATCAATTTTGGAGGGACGTCCAGTTCTTGGTAATGTCACTGTTGTGCCATATTTTCTCCACTTGATGATGACTGTCTTCACTGTGTTCCATGGTATATCTAATGCCTTGGAAATTCTTTTGTACCCTTCTCCTGACTGATAACTTTTAACAATCAGATCCCTCTGATGCTTTGGAAGCTCTCTGTGGACCATGGCTTTTTCTGTGGGATGCGACTAAGAAAATTTCAGGAAAGACCAACTAGAGCAGCAGAACTTTATTTGGGGTTAATCAGAGGCACTTTAAATGATGGCAGGTGTATGCTGACTCCTATTTAACATGATTTTTTTATGTGATTGCTTATTTCTGAACACAGCTACATCCCCAGTTATAAGAGGGTGTGCACACTCATGCAACCACATTATTTGAGTTTTTTTTTGTTTTCTTCCCTCCACCTAAAAATTTCAGTTTGTTTTTCAACTCAGTGGTACAGTTTATAGGTCACATTAAAGGTGGAAAAAGTTCTGAAATGATTTATCTTTATCAAATTTTTTTACAGCACAGAAACCTGACATTTTAATAGGGGTGTGTAGACTTTTTATATCCACTGTATGTTAAACGTGTTCTCTTGCATCGTGTCTGTCATTTCCAAATGACATCCTGGTAAGTACAGTAGACTTAATACTGTGACACCGTACAAGTTTACATCATAGGGCAAAGCAGATAATGAGGTTTAAAGGGAACCTGTCAGCAATATTTTATAGCTAATGCTAAACTACTGTTGTGCTCTCAAACATGGTTTTTAAACCATACACCTCTTGTATCCTTCTGTGCATTTGTGATCACAAGAAAATGAAGGTTATTATACATGCAAATGAGCCACAAGGTGCCCACAGGGGTCTGAGGTTTCCAATCTTCCAATGAGGCCAAGCCTGCCATTTCAATGAGCCCAAGCCTGCCTCTTCAATGAGCCCAAGCCTGCCTCTTCAGAGAGTCCAGTACCTCCCCATACACTCCCAACTATATGCAGCGTCATTGACACCCTTTCCCATCTGCCTGGGCCTGCACAACACAGTACACAGTGTGAACATCGGCCTGACTATATCTACTGTACATGTGCCGCGCCGCTGGCATTGTCACTGCAGGAGCACCGTGGTCCTGCAGTGACAGAGCCAGCACTCTAATTATGAAAGACCATAGGTCTCTAGAAATTGCCCTTTGGGCATCCTTATCCAAACAGGGAGGCAAAAGTTTAAAATGAGGGTGCATAAACTTTTTCAGTACTTCTACCTGGTCAAAAGTGCTTATGTGGGAGTGCTGCAGTCCTGCAGTGATGGAGCAAGCAGCATTAAGGCCAATGTCTGCACTATGTACTGTGGTGTGCAGGCCCAGGCAGAGGGGTCATCACCGGCAGAAGGAGAAGGCTTTGATGATGTCACTTGGAGTTAAGAGTGCATGGGGGAGGTACTGGGCTTGGACTCATTGAATAGGTGGGCTTGGGCACTTTGGAAGGTTGGAAACGCCCTGCTGGGCACTTTGTGGCTCATTTGCATATAGAACAAACTTCATTTTCTTGCGATGGTTTAATACAAGGTATGTATTAAACCATGTTTGAGTTCACAACATCACCTTAGCATTAGTTATATAGGCGAAATGTTGCTGACAGATATCCTTTAAAACTCTAAAGGAAATTACTAAAAAGTTACACTGAACTGCAACTATAACCTCGTTACATAACTCCCTATCCTGAAATTCTGATCTGTTTTGTATTTGAGTCCTGATTCTGATCTGTGCATTTGTCCTGGAGGGGGGAGGCTATAACACTGTGTTTCCGTATACGCTGGTTGATTGTGTTCTGTGTGCTGGCTGTGGACTTCTGTGGGTGTATGTGAACTGTTAACTGTGACTTGTAAGCACCTTGTGTTTGATGATGCAAGGGTTCCCTTTATTCTTTGATCGTAATTCTGTGTCTTTGGTCAAGTTTGTTTGGGATCTTTGTTCATGTCTTGGGTTCCTACCAAGTAGTCATGTGTGAACAGGTTTTTCTCTCTAAAGTCAGTTTACAGACCTTTTTAAAATATACTTTTTATTATTTATATTTAAAATAAATGTCCCTTAGTGGTGGCTAGATGTCATACATAGAGTGCAGGCCTCCAACCGGCTACTCATATTGTATGATAGCATCCGCCACAGTTATGACATACAGACAATACAGACTTACACTATAATGTGAATTGGAAGGTAGATGGTTGGTGTAGGAAATCTTTCCCTAGTACACACTCTTTCTAACCTTTGCCCAGGGGTCGCCCCTGATGGTGGGGTTCCCTGTCCGCGTACCTTCCCTCCTTTCCCTATAACACCCTAACAGTGATAGTGTAGTGTAAACAAATAACATATATGCGATACTGCCACAACATAGATAATTGTAGTACAAAGCAATGCCCAAACGCGTTTCGCCCATTCAAGGGCTCCTCAGGGGGTCTCGGTTCCAGTGATACAGATAGTATAGTGACACCTGTTAAAGTGTTTGTCCCAAGATATATACAATAACACTTTTTGCAGTGTCTAGGTAGATGGTACAATCACCATATATACATTATCCCTATCGTCGTCTCAAATAGGTATTGCAGATACTACAGGCCTATCAGATGAGGGCTGGGTATCGCGCTAGCTCCTATATTGATGGTAGGTGCTGCTACCTGTAATCCAACATATATAGTAAAAAGCAAGTACTAGATGCAGATAGGGATGTATACAGAGAGACCCTTAGTCGAGGTCATACTCTTTACTTAAACATACAAGAACATTCAAGTACACTTACATTTTAGCTCCCAGCTCCTGACGTGACTGCCTCCTCCCAGGGTCGATATGGCAGTGGCATACATGGGAAATTCTGTTCTTTTAAAATCGGCGCTCCACAGGCACTTCCGGCCCGTGGAACGTCACTTCCGCTTCTGCGATTCACCAGAACATCGGCCTCTAGCGATTGTTAGAGGTAGGAAGACACGATAGCACTTCTTTAAAGCCAAGCACTGAACAGTTTAACTCCTAACTGCAAGCTAGATGGTTCAACGACTAAAAACTCTATTTTGTTCAAAAAGTCCATTGTATCTCTTGTGTACGATGCCAATGAGAGAACAAAATCTCTCATCACTTGATCTATGTATATCCCACTGTTTTGGGAGAGGGAATTGATACTAGACACTATCGGGCGGCCCTTAAGGGGATTTGTCCACTTATGGACCTTTGGGAGGCTATAGAAAGTAGCTATTTGAGGAGCTGTAGGTAACAAAAATTCATACTCGGCCTTGCCAATGGTCTTATTGCCCAGGCCGAATTGAAGAATAATCCTCAGTTTTTCCCTAAACGTATCAGTCGGGTCTCCCGACAGGATCCGGTACCCCCCTCCATCTTTCAGAAGGTCCAGACACATCTCAGAATAAGATTTGTGATCCATGATCACCAAGTTTCCACCCTTGTCGGACTGCTTGATGACCATGGATCTATCAGATTCCAATATCTTCAATGCCTCTGCCTCTGCTTTATTTCTGTACTCAAATAAATACAAGATGACTCCACCAGAGTCACGATTGTGATCTGTTATGAATCTGGATCTGTATATAAGGATCCGAGATTCCCCTATGTCCTAATCATAGGATGAATAAATAGAATTATAGCATCAGAAGTCACTGGGGGACCGCTCTCCCCATGTAGGAGGCGTATTAGGGGTTAAACTGTTCACTGCTTGGCTTTAAAGAAGTGATATTGTGTCTTCCTACCTCTAACAATCGCTAGAGGCCGGTGTTCTGGTGAATCGCAGAACCGGAAGTGACGTTTACGTTCCACCAGACCGGAAGTAAGGCCGCGGCGTGCGTTCCACGGGCCGGACGTGCCTGTGGAGCGCCGATTTTAAAAGAACAGAATTTCCCATGTATGCCACTGCCATATCGACCCTGGGAGGAGGCAGTCACGTTAGGAGCTAAATTGTAAGTGTACTTGAATGTTCTTGGATGTTGAAGTAAAGAGTATGACCTCGACTAAGGGTCTCTCTGTATACATCCCTATCTGCATCTAGTACTTGCTTTTTACTATATATGTTGGATTACAGGTAGCAGCACCTACCATCAAAATAGGAGCTAGCGCAATACCCAGCCCTCATCTGATAAGGTCTGTTGTACTATTTCTTTATGACGTCCGCAATACCTATTTGAGACAACGAATGGGATAATGTATATATGGCGATTGTACCATCTACCTAGACACTGCAAAAAGTGTTATTGTATATATCTTGGGATAAACACTTTAACAGGTGTCACTATACTATCTGTATCACTGGAACCGAGACCCCCTGAGGAGCCCTTGAATGGGCGAAACGCATTGGGGCATTGATTTGTACAACAATTATCTATGTTGTGGCAGTATCGTATATATGTTATTTGTTTACACTACACTATCACTGTTAGGGTGTTATAGGGAAAGGAGGGAAGGTACGCGGACAGGGAACGCCACCATCAGGGGCGACCCCTGGGCAAAGGTTAGAAAGAGTGTGTACTAGGGAAAGATTTCCTACACCAACCATTTACCTTCCAATTCACATTATACACTGTGTAAGTCTGTATTGTCTGTATGTCATAACTGTGGCGGATGCTGTCATACAATAAGAGTAGCCGGTTGGGGGCCTGCACTCTATGTATGACATCAAGCCACCACTAAGGGGCATTTATTTTAAGTATAAATAATAAAAAGTATATTTTAAAAGGGTCTGTAAACTGACTTTAGAGAGAAAAATATTGATGAGAGGACCCATAATATCTCAAAACATAAGAATGAACGTGTTGACATGTGTGAACAGGTCCCTGCACTTAGCTAGTATAGGGACTGTCAACCAGTTGGGGTATGCCGTTTAGGTCAGATCGTCCAAGTAAATAGGGATAGTGGTTGAGTGGAAATTAGGTTTGCACTGCTCCCTGCCTGTATGTCCAGTTTGATTCTGATTATGTTTATGTCTTGTAACTATAGTTGAACAAACCGTTCGTTTTTGCCTATTCTGTATCCTTAAGTCTTGTCTGCGAATGGTTATCATATGTTCATATGGCTCCCCTTAATACCAGCCAGGGCCGTCTTTACCAAGGGGCAAAAGGGGCAGCTGCCCCGGGCCCAGTTGCTCCTGGGGGGCCCAAGGCAGCTGCCTCTTGAGCCCTGCTAGCTACTGCCCCGGGTGTCAAGCTGTCAGCTACACAGGCATTGTACTGTGAAAGCTGTGATCTAGGACCTTAATGACATCATCACCATGTGACCAGTAGCCTAGCACTTACTGGTCACATGGCTATGAGGTCATCAGAGGTCCTAGCAGGAATTAACTGTGGAGCTTTTTTGTGTGAAGATTACATCAGAAAAAGGTGACAGGGGCTGTTATGTTAATATACTGTAAACTACTGTATAGTGGGGTGCTGTATACTGTGTGGGGGCCTGTATACTGTGGGGGGCTGTATATTGTGTGGGACTGTATACTGTGTGGGACTGTATACTGTGGGGGGGGCTGTATACTGTGTGGTGGGCTGTATACTGTGTGGTGGGCTGTATACTGTGTGGTGGGCTGTATACTGTGTGGGGCTGTATACTGTGGGGGGACTGTATACTGTGGGGGGGCTGTATACTCTGTGGTGGGCTGTATACTGTGTGGGGCTGTATACTGTGTGGGGCCTGTATACTGTGGGAGGCTGTATATTGTGTGGGACTGTATACTGTGTGCTGGGCTGTATACTGTGGTGGGCTGTATACTGTGGGGGGCCTGTATACTGTGGGGGGCTGCATACTGTGTGGGGGCCTGTATACTGTGTGGGGGCCTTATACTGTGTGGTGGGCTGTATACTGTGTGGTGGGCTGTATACTGTGTGGGGGCTGTATACTGTGTGGGGGTGTTGTATACTGTGTGGGGGCCTGTATACTGTGGGGGGCTTATACTGTGTGGGGGGGCTGTATACTGTGTGGGGCCTGTATACTGTGTGGGGGGGCTGTATACTGTGTGGGGCCTGTATACTGTGTGGGGGGCTGTATACTGTGGGGGGGCCTGTATACTGTGTGGGGGCCTGTATACTGTGTGGGGGGCTGTATACTGTGTGGGGGGCTGTATACTGTGTGGGGGCCTGTATACTGTGGGGGCCTGTATACTGTGGGGGTCTGTATACTGTGGGTGCGGTATAGTGTGGAGTGCTATACTGCTGTACTGTATAGTGTAGGGGGCTGTATCGTGTATATTTTGGGGTGCTGTATACAGTGAGGTGTTGTATACTGTGAGGTGTTGTATACTGTGGGGTGCTGTATACTGTGGGCTGCTATACTGCTCTACTGTATACTGTGAGGTGTTGTATACTGTGGGGTGATGTATACTGTGGGCTGCTATACTGCTCTACTATATACTGTGGGGTACTGTATAGTGTGGGGTGCTATACTGTATACTGTGTGGTGCTGTATACTATAGGGTGCTATACTGCATACTGTGGGGTGCTGGGGTGCACTGTAACACTAGAGTGAGCCGAGCCCTGGTCTCCTTCCAGCCTGAGCCCAGCTGCCCAGAGCACTGATTCTGAGCCGCTGGAGTCTTCAGAACTGGAAGTATTTACAGTCATTCACTGGACTCTACCAGATATGTGGAATTTTTGTGTGTGTGTTGTGGTGGAGGGCGTGATTGCCTGCTAAGGTGTGTGAAGGCAGGATCCAGGGGGCCCAAGTAAATTTTTGCCCAGGGTCCAATCAATATTAAAGACGGCCCTGATACCAGCATGTGACACTTGCGGCCAGAGCCATTATCGCTTTTTTCCTCCACTCCAGCTTCTCCTGGGCCACGGCCTCTGTCAGCCATCGGTATTGCTGCAAACGAGATAGTGGGGTGCCGATGTATTCACAATGGAGCTGGGGGGTCTAAAGAAGGCCTACCTTCAGGCTGTGGCAGAGTGCCTGTCAGTACCATATTGACAGTATAGAACACTGCACTACAAAAGCAGTACAGTATATTATGGAAGTAATCAGTGGATTGCATGGCAAAGTTCCATTCTGGGACTAATAAATAGCAAAAGTAAAAATGAAATAAAGTTTTGGCACAAAATACCACCCCAGCAAAGCCAAATACCTCAACACAACACAATAAACTGCCCCAGCAGCATCAAAAAGGTACATAACTACTTGACGCCCCCAGTGTTAATTAACTCTGGCAGTGATACATCATTAGTTAACTGGCTGGAAGCAGTGAGGAGGGCTCAGGCGACCCACTAGGACATTTCCCTGTAGAGTCTATGGCCAATCTGCCCCTGAACATACATAGCTGCAACAGTCTCTACCAGGGCACACTTGGCTACTCACAGTCAAACGCTCTCTACAGCACCACTCCTTAAAGGGATTGTAAACATAGTTACTACTGAATACGCTACTAATACTTCTGCACGACAGCAGTTTTAATTGTTTATTTCTCGGGGGGGGGGGGGGGGGATCTTATTTTCTTTATTTTTTGGACTGTTTACTTTTAAGAGAAATAATAAAATGAACATTTTAAATCTAATAGTGTGAACAAACAGGATATATAATCCTAGGATAACTGTTGTACATCTACAATGTACGATATACATCCTAATCAGCTCCTACTTTCTCATTATTGTATATATCCAGTCTTTTCATTGAGCAAGATTACAAGCACCAAGTTGTTCTGCAATGAATACATTGAAGTCAGTTAGTACCTGCGAATGTATGGAGTAATAATCTTGGTTACATGTTTAAATCAAGTGGCAAGAAAATTCACTTGACTCAGAATCTAGTTCCTGTGACATAAGCAGGATGGAAGGACACATATTGTGAGTTTTGTCATCATTGCACCATTTCGTCTTAAACTTCCACATTGGGTAAGACAGCTCAGACTGATAGATAGCGACTGCATCTGTTCCGATGTCAAGATGGTAGCAGACAAGTTTATAATCTTAGATTCTTCTGATTTACATTATCCTACTTACTATACATTTTGACTTCTATACAGCTGAAATGTATTCTTAATCTTTTGTCGCTCTTTTTTTAGAATAGAAGGTGGTGTATGTTTATTACTAAGTATCTACATAAAGTAATGTAATTGATTTTATAATTATCCTTCTCCCTAGCAAATTTACACTTTTATGATATGCACAATCCATGTATGCGAAAGTATGGCATACTTCTGGTATACTGCCTATTTTGGCAACTGGTTATTTTTTCTTTTGAAATTACATTTTTAGGAAAAAAAGCAACAGTCTGTCCATTGACTTCTGTTTTGAGAAAAGCTAATTATACTTGCAGTGCTTAATAGCATAACAGGCTATGCTTCTATTTCAAGTTTTTGTGAATAGTGTTGAGCGTGAATATTCTAATCGCAAATGTTTATCGCGAATATCGGCACTTCGAAAACTCGCTAAGATCTAGAATATAGTGCTATATCTTCGTAACCACAAATATTCTAGTTGTGGCGAAACCAACCTCGCCACTGAGTTTTGGAGGGGCCTGGCTACCAGCCTCTTGCCCCAGGATTATGTGCCCTCTCATCAGCCAGGCTTCCTTTGTTCACAAAGGACTTGTACTAACTTGAACCCCTGGTCTAATTCGTGCCATTTTGGGATGTTAAATGACTATGTGTATTGAAAAGGGTGGGACATTGTATACGTTGAGTAGTGAGGTCTGTTCCATTGTCTCTCTGTGTGTATTGGCAATGTCCTTTGTCCTGAGAGATAATTGAATTACGTCTCGGTTGTCTCCAGGACAGAGGACATTGTGTATTCTCCTGCCTGTGATGATTGCATCAACCCAGAGTGAGGTAATTGTATCGCGAGCAGAGGGGAGGATTTTGTGTGGGAGTGTCTGAGTGTATTGTACGTGGTTATTGGCTGTTTTTACAAAACTCTGTGGGTGGTAACCTTGTTGGAAAATGCTTGTGTGTTCAAATAAAGAGTTCCTGTTTTACCCTTCATCATGTTGAGGCTGGTGTTTGGAGTGCTTGGAGTCCTCGGGAAACGCTAGGAGCATCATTCGACGGAGGTACCCGGTCGGGGTGCCAGGAGATCCGTTACACTAGTATTTTCCTACCTATCATTAATATTTTTTTTTATAGAAGCTATATTATTTTATTTTTAAAATAATTCATTACCTATAACATACAGTAGACAACATATAACACACAATCACACAAAGACTGTATGCTAAAAGCCGGGTATGTGCAAGCTGACAACCCCATCCATAAGACAGATACAGTCAGCATACCTTACAATCGCAGCCTTGTATGCAATGAGACATTCAAGACCAGCTCTCATCTGACTGAGAGCCAGTTAGCCTCAAAGTTGCTTGATTTAAATTTGATGGCTTGGGGGACCTGCGCCCCTAGATAATTATCATTAGGGTGACAAAAATTGGATGCCAGCTAACTCTTCTCTCACTGAATAGGAGGACTGCATAAACATTTTCAGTTTTCTAATTGTCCTAACATTTATATTCAGTAACCTTTCTATACTGTTTTGTCATGTAAACTAATGTGCATAAACATGGGCATATGGGAAAGACATGCAAGTTAGCAGAATCTGCCTTGTTTTTCAGCTAAAACACTATTTGCATGTCTTTCCCATATGACCATGTTGTGGTGGAGGGCGTGATTTCATGCTAGGGTGTGGGAAGGCGGGATCAAGGGGCCCAAGTAAATTCCTTGCCCATGGTCCAATCAATATTAAAAACGGCCCTGCATATATATATACAGTACAGACCAAAAGTTTGGACACACCTTCTCATTCAAAGAGTTTTCTTTATTTTCATGACTATGAAGGCATCAAAACTATGAATTAACACATGTGGAATTATACACATAACAAACAAGTGTGAAAACAAGTGTGAAACAACTGAAAATATGTCATATTCTAGGTTCTTCAAAGTAGCCACCTTTTGCTTTGATTACTGCGTTGCACACTCTTGGCATTCTCTTGATGAGCTTCAAGAGGTAGTCCCCTGAAATGGTCTTCCAACAGTCTTGAAGGAGTTCCCAGAGATGCTTAGCACTTGTTGGCCCTTTTGCCTTCACTCTGCGGTCCAGCTCACCCCAAACCATCTCGATTGGGTTCAGGTCCGGTGACTGTGGAGGCCAGGTCATCTGGCGCAGCAACCCATCACTCTCCTTCATGGTCAAATAGCCCTTACTTTCAAAGTTTTCCCAATTTTTCAGCTGACTGACTGACCTTCATTTCTTAAAGTAATGATGGCCACTCGTTTTTCTTTACTTAGCTGCTTTTTTCTTGCCATAATACCAATTCTAACAGTCTATTCAGTAGGACTATCAGCTGTGTATCCACCTGACTTCTCCTCAACGCAACTGATGGTCCCAACCCCATTTATAAGGCAAGAAATCCCACTTATTAAACCTGACAGGGCACACCTGTGAAGTGAAAACCATTTCAGGGGACTACCTCTTGAAGCTCATCAAGAGAATGCCAAGACGGTGCAAAGCAGTAATCAAAGCAAAAGGTGGCTACTTTGAAGAACCTAGAATATGACATATTTTCTGTGGTTTCACACTTGTTTGTTATGTATATAATTCCACATGTGTTAGTTATATATATATATGGCACTTGATCATATGCTTTACTCTGGAGCACCACATAAATACTGCGCTCTGATTGGGCAGGCTCAGGAGTTGCTGGTAAAAACTCAGATGCCAGCAGATTAACCGGTCAGATGCTGTGGTCAATCCTGACCACAGCATGTAAGGGGTTTACAGAGGGAGCAATCTCCCTCTCTCCCCCATCTGGCCCCTGTAATGCAATCTCATGGTCCTGATGGCTGCTATGGCATTCCAAAGCCTCACACAGGCTTCAGAGCCTACTATTTACAGAAGCCTATAAGGCCCAGTCCCCAGGCTTGCTCATCTAGGCAATTGTCAGAATACTACTGATAGTATGTTTTGCACTGCATTGTAAAAGGGATCCCCAAAAGTTGAAGTCCAATAGTGGAACAAAAACAAAAAGTTAAAAAAAGTAAATTATAGTAAGCAATACAATTCTAGTAAAAAAAAAGTGCCCTTTCCCCTCATCAAGCAATTTACAATGGAAAAAAAGTGAAACGTAACTGCCGTCTCTATAAAAAAAAATCGCATGATCTACCCTGTCAGGTGAATGCTGTAAAAAAAAATAATAATAAAAAAAAAATAAAGTGCCAGAACAGCCATTTATTGGTCACATTGCCTCACAAAAAACATAATATCAATCAATCAAAACGCTGCACAAACTGCAAAATGGGACCAATGAAAACATCCTCTCAAACCATAAAAAAATGAACCCTCAAACAAGACTATCTCTGGAAAAAAAACATATGGCTCTCAGAAAATGGTGACAAAAAAAAATAGGAAAATGGTACCAATGAAAATCCTGCAAAACAATGAGCCTTCATACAAAACCATCATTAAATGCGTTGTGTAAGACATTGTGCAAAACGTAAAAAAAAACAACTAAAAAACTTTTAAATTGGTATCTTTGTAAGGCCTCATGCACACGACCGTTGTGTGCACCCGTGGTCATTGTTCCGTTTTCCGTGATTTTCTGCGGACCCATTGGCTTTCAATGGGTCCGTTGAAAACTCGGAAAATGCACCGTTTGTCATCCGCCTCCGTGATCTCCATGACCTGTCCTATTTTTTTGACGGACAACGGTTCACGGACCCATTCAAGTCAATGGGTCCGTGAAAAAACACGGATGCACACAAGATTGGCGTCCGTGTCCGTGATCCGTGTCCGTAGGCTACTTTCATACAGACGGATCCAAAGATCCGTCTGCATAAAAGCTTTTTCAGAGCTGAGTTTTCACTTCGTGAAAACTCAAATCCGACAGTATATTCTAACACAGAGGCGTTCCAATAGTGATGGGGACACTTCTAGTTAGAATATACTACGAACTGTGTACATGACTGCCCCCTGCTGCCTGGCAGCACCCGATCTCTTACAGGAGGCTGTGATCCGCACAATTAACCTTTCAGGTGCCGCACCTGAAGGGGTTAATTGTGCGTATCATAGCCCCCTGTAAGAGATCAAGGGCTGCCAGGCAGCTGCGCCCCCCCCCCCCCGACACCCCCTCCCCCTATTGTATTAATATCATTGGTGGCCAGTGCGGCCCCCCCAGCCCCCCTCCCTCCCTCTATTGTATTATCATTGGTTGCCAGTGTGCGCCCCCCCCCCCCCCCGGCCCCCCCTCTATTGTATTAATATCATTGGTGGCCAGTGTGCGGGGAGGGAGGGGGCTCTGCCCCCTGTTGCCTGGCAGCCCCTGATCTCTTACAGGCGGCTATGATACGCACAATTAACCCCTTCAGGTGCGGCACCTGAGGGGTTAATTGTGCTGATCACAGCCCCCTGTAAGAGATCGGGTGCTGCCAGGCAGCAGGGGGAAGTCATGTACACAGTTCGTAGTATATTCTAACTTGAAGCGTCCCCATCACCATGGGAACGCCTCTGTGTTAGAATATACTGTCGGATATGAGTTTTCACGATGTAACTCAAATCCGATGGTATATTCTAACATAGAGGCGTTCCCATGGTGATGGGGACGCTTCAAGTTAAAATATACCATCGGATTGGAGAAAACTCCGATCTGATGGTACAGTGGGATGCGAAAGTTTGGGCAACCTTGTTAATCGTCATGATTTTCCTGTATAAATCGTTGGTTGTTACGATAAAAAATGTCAGTAAAATATATCATATAGGAGACACACACAGTGATATTTGAGAAGTGAAATGAAGTTTATTGGATTTACTGAAAGTGTGCTATAATTGTTTAAACAAAATTAGGCAGGTGCATAAATTTGGGCACTGTAGTCATTTTATTGATTCCAAAACCTTTAGAACTAATTATTGGCTTGGTAAGCTCAGTGACCCCTGACCTACATACACAGGTGAATCCAATTATGAGAAAAAGTATTTAAGGGGGTCAATTGTAAGTTTCCCTCCTCTTTTAATTATCTCTGAAGAGTAGCAACATGGGGGTCTCAAAACAACTCTCAAATGACCTGAAGACAAAGATTGTTCACCATCATGGTTTAGGGGAAGGATACAGAAAGCTGTCTCAGAGATTTCAGCTGTCTGTTTCCACAGTTAGGAACATATTCAGGAAATGGAAGACCACAGGCTCAGTTCAAGTTATGGCTCGAAGTGGCAGACCAGTGGCGTAGGGATCGCCATAGCAACCATAGCAGTGGCTATGGGGCCCTACGCCACTAGGGGGCCCGTCCGACCGCATTCAAATTTTTTTTTTTTTTTTTTTTTTTATTAACACACACAGACACTACACACAGGCAGCCAGGAGGTGGCGTAACTACCGGGGAAGCAGCTGCTTCGGGGCCCGACAGTTTATTTTCAAGTTAGTTAAATATCGATGTCTTACTGTTCAGGGCCCCTTCACAGCAGCGGTCTTAATGTTCCCTCGCTAATGTGCTCTAATCTTACTGTATATACTAAAGTCTCCTGATGTGTCTGGGATTCGAACCCACAACCTCCAATGTATCAGTGTATCAGAGGCAAAGCATTAACCCTCACAGCCATAAAGAAGGCATTGCAACTGACTGAAAAAATTTGACACTTCTACTGTTATAGCTGGCTAAGTGTACATCTATACACATGACAGCTGCCCCAACACACCCAGCACTGCTATATCTCTATATGACAGCTATCCCAGCACACTCAGCTCTGCTATATCTCTATATATGAGCAGCTATGTGTATAGATGTACACTTAGCCAGCTATAACAGTAGAAGTCTCATAATTTTTCAGTCAGCAGCAAGGCAGCTGTTATGGTCTTGAGGGTAGGTGCTCTGCCTCTGATACAGAAGGTCGTGGGTTAGAATCCCAGCAGAAACCTTTTCTGAAATACAAGCAGTGACTCCATATATGGACATACAGGGCGGGACACAATACAGGGAGGGACACAGGAAGAGGCTGCATCGCATCGCTGACATGGAGGTAAGTAGAAGTGTTTATTTTTTTTTTAATACCCGACTGTTACTGCCATGGGGGGAGCGGGGGGGGGGGGGGGCACTTGATACTGGCACATGGGGGGAGGGGGGTTGGCACCTGACCTGATACTGGCACCTGGGGGGGGGGGGGTTGGCACCTGATACTGGCACATGGGGGGGGGGGAGGGAGAGAGAGGCACCTGATACTGTGGATGGCACTGTTCAGGGGAGGGGGGTCTGTGTATGGCACTATTTAGGGGAGTGTGGATGGCACTATTTAGGGGAGGGGGGATCTGTGGATGGCACTATTTAGGGGAGAGGGATCTGTGGATGGCACTATTTAGGGGAGAGGGATCTGTGGATGGCACTATTTAGGGGAGGGGGGATCTGTTGATGGCACTATTTAGGGGAGGGGGGGGATCTGTGGATGGCACTATTTAGGGGAGGGGGGATCTGTTGATGGCACTATTTAGGGGAGGGGGATCTGTATATGGCACTATTTAGGGGAGGGGGATCTGTGGATGGCACCATTTAGGGGAGAGGGATCTGTGGATGGCACTATTTAGGGGAGAGGGATCTGTGGATGGCACTATTTAGGGGAGAGGGATCTGTGTATGGCACTGTTTAGGGGAGGGGGATCTGTGGATGGCACTATTTAGGGGAGGGGTGATCTGTTGATGGCACTATTTAGGGGAGGGGGATCTGTGTATGGCACTGTTTAGGGGAGGGGGATCTGTGGATGGCACTATTTAGGGGAGGGGTGATCTGTTGATGGCACTATTTAGGGGAGGGGGATCTGTGTATGGCACTATTTAGGGGAGGGGGAACTGTGGATGGCACTATTTAGGGGAGGGGGGATCTGTGGATGGCACTATTTAGGGGAGGGGGATCTGTGGATGGCACTATTTAGGGGAGGGGGATCTGTGGATGGCACTATTTAGGGGAGGGGGGATCTGTGGATGGCACTATTTAGGGGAGGGGGCATCTGTGGATGGCACTATTTAGGGGAGGGGGGATCTGTGTATGGCACTATTTAGGGGAGGGGGATCTGTTGATGGCACTATTTAGGGGAGGGGGATCTGTGGATGGCACTATTTAGGGGAGGGGGGATCTGTGGATGGCACTATTTAGGGGAGGGGGATCTGTGGATGGCACTATTTAGGGGAGGGGGGATCTGTGGATGGCACTATTTAGGGGAGGGGGATCTGTTGATGGCACTATTTAGGGGAGGGGGATCTGTGGATGGCACTATTTAGGGGAGGGGGATCTGTGGATGGCACAGAGGGGGGGGGGCCCATAATTTTTTTTTGCTATGGGGCCCATGCATTTCTAGCTACGCCCCTGTGGCAGACCAAGAAAAATCTCAGATAGACAGAAGCGATGAATGGTGAGAACAGTCAGAGTCAACCCACAGACCAGCACTAAAGACCTACAACAACATCATCTTGCTGCAGATGGAGTCACTGTGCATCGTTCAACCATTCGGCACACTTTACACAAGGAGATGCTGTATGCGAGAGTGATGCAGAGGAAGCCTTTTCTCTGCCCACAGCACAAAAAGTGCCGCTTGAGGTGGGCTAAATCACATTTGGACAAGCCAGCTTCATTTTGGAATAAGGTGCTGTGGACTGATGAAACTAAAATTGAGTTGTTTGGCCATAACAAGGGGCGTTATGCATGGAGGAAAAAGAACACAGCATTCCAAGAAAAACACCTGCTACCTACAGTAAAATATGGTGGTGGTTCCATCATGCTGTGGGGCTGTGTGGCCAGTGCAGGGACTGGGAATCTTGTCAAAGTTGAGGGACGCATGGATTCCACTCAGTATCAGCAGATTCTGGAGACCAATGTCCAGGAATCAGTGACAAAGCTGAAGCTGCGCCGGGGCTGGATCTTTCAACAAGACAACGACCCTAAACACTGCTCAGAATCCACTAAGGCATTTATGCAGAGGAACAAGCACAACGTTCTGGAATGGCCATCTCAGTCCCCAGACCTGAATATAATTGAAAATCTGTGGTGTGACTTAAAGAGAGCTGTCCATGCTCGGAAGCCATCAAACCTGAATGAACTAAAGATGTTTTGTAAAGAGGAATGGTCCAAAATACCTTCAACCAGAATCCAGACTCTCATTGGAACCTACAGGAAGCGTTTAGAGGCTGTAATTTCTGCAAAAGGAGGATCTACTAAATATTGATTTCATTTATTTTTCGTGGTGCCCAAATTTATGCATCTGCCTAATTTTGTTTAAACAATTATAGCACACTTTCTGTAAATCCAATAAACTTCATTTCACTTCTCAAATATCACTGTGTGTGTCTCCTATATGATATATTTAACTGACATTTTTTATCGTAACAACCAACGATTTATACAGGAAAATCATGACGATTAACAAGGTTTCCCAAACTTTCGCATCCCACTGTATATTAACTCCTGACTTTACATTGAAAGTCAATGGGGGACGGATCCGTTTGCAATTGCACCATATTGTGTCAACGTCAAACGGATCCGTCCACATTGACTTGCATTGTAAGTCAGGACGGATCCGTTTGGCTCCGCACGGCCAGGCGGACACCAAAACGACTTTTTTTTCATGTCCGTGGATCCTCCAAAAATCAAGGAAGACCCACGGACGAAAAAACGGTCACGGATCACGTTCCAACGGAACCCCGTTTTGCGGACCGTGAAAAAATACTGTCGTGTGCATGAGGCCTTATTGTACTGTCCAGCAGAACAAAGTTAACATGACATTTTTCCTGCATTGTATATGCCGCAATAACAAACCCAAAAAGCAGTGATGGAATAGCTGCATTGTTTTCTCCTGCTTCCCAAAATTCTAAATAAAAAGTGATCAAAAGGTCATATGTACCCGAATATAAAAACAATGATAAAAGCAACTAATCCTGTAAAAAATAAACCCTCACACATCTCCCTTGTGAGAAAAATAAAAAATGTATGGTTGTCAGAAAAACTGCTGTACTGGCACCCAGAGGCTGTAATCCAATTCAGCAAAGTCAGCACTCCAAAAGCCAAATGGCGCTCCTTCCCTTGTAAGCCCTGTCATGAGCCCATACAGCAGTTTACGTCCACATTTATGACATTTCCATACCCAGTAGAACCCACCTGACAATTTAAGAGGCGTGGTGTGTCTCAGATGGCACCAGCTAGGCACAGCATATTGTGCACTGAAATGCCATATCTGTAAAAAATCAGCAATTTACACTTTGCACAGTCCACTGCACATTAACTTCTGAAAACTAAAGCCGAATGCACAAGGCCATGTTTCACGGCCGTGATCGGTCCGTGGTAACCCGGCCTGGATTCGAGCTGAGAGCAGGAGCGCACAGCGTCATTGGTTGCTATGACGCCGTGCGCTTCATGCCGCCGCTGCACTACTGTAATACACTCGTATGATCTAACACGGCCGTGTGCATTCGGCTTAACTGTGGTGTCAAAATGCTGACTCCACCCTTAATACCTTGAGGGGTGAAGTTTCAAAATAGGGTAACTTCTCAGTGGTTCCATTTATTTCACCCCACAGATTTTACTGCACAAGCGGTGTAAATAACCACATAGGGCCTCAAACGCACATGGTATTCTGTTACTCCTAAGCAAAAGATTAGGACCACACTAGAGTGTTTTTAAAGCCAGAAAGCACAGCATAATAGTAAAAGGGCTGACTTTTCACACTGGCATACGCTGGGCAGTGAAATGGAATATCTGTGAAAAATTTCAATTTTCACTTTGCACTATTATTATTATTATTTATTTTAAAGCACCATTAATTCCATGGTGCTGTGCTGTACATCCAGCTGGGGTTACACAGAAATAAAAAACCCTGCCCGAAAGAGCTTACAATCTATAATCATCTGCTGTGCATTAATTTTTGCAAAACCTGTGGGTTCGAAATACTTACTAAATTCTGAGATAGGTGTGTTTTCTAAAATGGGGTCAATTCTTGGGAGTTCAGCTAGTGTTGTGTAAATCACCAAACTAGGCCTCAAATGCACATGGTGCTCTTTCTCTTCTGAACCTTGCAGTGTTCCCAAACATCTCAAAATTAGGGATAATTTTTCTGATATTACCACTTGTGAAAAAGGAAACATTTGAAACTAAAACTACACATAATTGAAATGCAATGTAATTTTATATTTCATGGTCTCATTTACAAACAAAATTCTGTGAAACTCCTGGGGGGTCAAAGCACTTCATACATCTCTCAAAAAATTCCTAAAGGTGTGCAGTTTCCAAAATTCGGTTGTTTTTGCTCCTGCTCCGTACAGTATTTGAACAGAGTTTTATGCGAATCGACTTCAGATGTTTCATCCGAAGTCAATTTGCTCATCCCTAATTATACCTAATAAAAGGTATTTGGTAATGTATTCAGAATAATGCAATAATCATTCATTTTATTATATTAATTCCCAGAGAACCCATTTAAAGAAAGGATTTGTATGGTTCACAACACAAGGTGCTTACCTTCAGGTTTAGAAGATCCTAACCCCATTGTTCTACTATTGCTTCTGGGGGAAAAAAAAGATTTGTATCACTGTCAAGTATTGTATCATTTATATATGCTCATATATGTTCATGATTGCTATTTACAAAGTGCTAAAAATGTGCAAAGGCAATTGTTTTTATATGTTGGGAAAAGCTAATAAGATATATAATGCTATGATATACAGTCAGGTCCATAAATATTGGGACATCGACACAATTCTTACATTTTTGTCTCTATACACCACCACAATGGATTTGAAATGAAATGAACAAGATGTGCTTTAACTGCAGACTGTCAGCTTTAATTTGAGGGTATTTACATGCAAATCAGGTGAATGGTGTAGGAATTACAACAGTTTGCATATGTGCCTCTCACTTGTTAAGGAACCAAAAGTAATGGGACAATTGGCTTCTCAGCTGTCCCATGGCCAGGTGTGTGTTATTCCCTCATTATCCCAATTACAATGAGCAGATAAAAGGTCCAGCGTTCATTTTAAGTGTGCTATTTGCATTTGGAATCTGTTGCTGTCAACTCTCAAGATGAGATCCAAAGAACTGTCACTATCAGTGAAGCAAGCCATCATTAGGCTGAAAAAAACAAAACAAACCCATCAGAGAGATAGCAAAAACATTAGGTGTGGCCAAAACTGTCTGGAACATTCTTAACCACTTGCCATCTGGGCCATTTCCCCCCTTTCTGACCAGGCCTAATTTTGCAAAACTGACATATCTCACTTTATGTGGTAATAACTTTGGAACGCCTTTACTTATCCAAGTCATTCAGAGATTGTTTTCTCGTGACACATTGTACTTCATGATAGTCATAAATTTGAGTCAATATATTTCACCTTTTATTTATAAAAAAATCCCAAATTTACAAAAAATTTAGAAAAATTCGCAATTTTCTAAATTTCAATTTCTCTGCTTTTAAAACAGAAAGTGATACCTCATAAAATATTTATTACTTAACATTCCCCATATGGCTACTTTATGTTGGCATCATTTTGGAAATGTCATTTTATTTTTTTAGGACGTTAGAAGGCTTAGAAGTTTAGAAGCAATTCTTCAAATTTTTAAGAAAATTGCCAAAACCCACTTTTTAAGGACCAGTTCAGGTCTGAAGTAACTTTGTGGGGCCTACATAGTGGATACCCCCATAAATGACCCCATTGTAGAAACTACACCCCTCGAGTTACTTAAAACCGATTTGACATTTTTATAGAGCAGATTGTTACGGGCGTGGCGATACCTAACATGTACACTTTTTCTTATTTATTAAAGTTTTACACAATAATAGCATTTTTGAAACAAATTTTTTTTTTAATGTGTCCATGTTCTAAGAGCTATAGTTTTTTTTTATTTTTTGAGAGATTTTCTTATGTAGGGGCTCATTTTTTGCGGGATGTGGTGACGTTTTTTTTGGTACCATTTTGTGGGACATATGCGTTTTTGATCACTTGGTGTTGCACTTTTTGTGATGTAAGGTGACAAAAATTGCTTGTTTTGACACAGTTTTTTTTTTTTTTAAGGTGTTCACCCGAGGGGTTAGGTCATGTGATATTTTTATATAGCTGGTTTTTACGGATGCGGCAATACCTAATATGTATACTTTTTTTTATTTATTTCACTTTAACACAATAATAGCATTTTTGAAACCAAAAAAATGATGTTTTAGTGTCTCCATGTTCTAAGAGCTATAGTTTTTTTTTATTTTTTGAGAGATTTTCTTATGTAGGGGCTCATTTTTTGCGGGATGAGGTTACGGTTTTATTGGTACTATTTTGTGGGACATACGCGTTTTTGATCACTTGGTGTTGCACTTTTTGTGATGTAAGGTGACAAAAATTGCTCGTTTTGACACTGTTTTTTGTTTTTTTTACGGTGTTCACCTGAGGGGTTAGGTCATGTGATATTTTTATCGAGCTGGTTTTTTCGGACGCGGCAATACCAAATATGTCTATTTTATTTTTAACATTTTTTTTTATTCCTTACTTGGGGAATTTTTTTTTTTACATGTGAAACCTTTTTTTTTTTTTTTTTTTTAACACTTTATTTTATTTTTTTTTATTTTACACTTTTCGTCCCCCATAAGGTCATACAAGACCTCTGGGGGACATTTACTTCACTTTTTCTTTTTTTTTTCACTGTTGATTTCTCCTGTAACTGGGGCTGACATAGTAGCCCCAGTTACAGGAGAAACGCACCCCCCAGAGAGGCTGTACAGCGCAATACAGCACTGTACAGCCTCAGTGCAGGGCTGATCGAGGTCTCTGAAAGACCTCACACAGCTCCTGCACTCTCCGGTCCCGGCGGTCACACGACCGCCGGGCCGGAACAGGAAGCTTCCTGCTCTGCATACACAGCGCTCGGTGAGCGCTGTGTATGCAGCGATCCAGAAGGCAGGGACACCTGGGCACTGTCCCTGCCTTCTCTCTGGGTTGCCCTGCTGTCACTGACAGTGGGCAACCCGATCAGCAGCTGCACGATTAGCGTTCAGCAGCAGTTTCTGAACGGACGTTCTGGAACATCCATTCAGAAATAGAGATCCACCTCCCGGACGTTTATATATCCTATGGGCGGACGGGAGGTGGTTAAAAAGAAGGAACGCATCGGTGAGCTCAGCAACACCAAAAGACCTGGAAGACGACGGAAAACAACTGTGGTGGATGACCGAAGAATTCTTTCCCTGGTGAAGAAAAGACCCTTCACAACAGTTGGCCAGATCAAGAACACTCTCCAGGTGTATGTGTGTCAAAGTCTACAAACAAGAGAAGACTTCACCAGAGTGAATGCAGAGGGTTCACCACAAGATGTAAACCATTGGTGAGCCTCAAAAACAGGAAGGCCAGATTAGAGTTTTCCAAACGACATCTAAAAAAGCCTTCACAGTTCTGGAACTACATCCCATGTACAGATGAGACCAAGATCAACTTGTACCAGAGTGATGGGAAGAGAAGAGTATGGAGAAGGAAAGGAACTGCTCATGATCCTAAGCATACCACCTCATCAGTGAAGCATGGTGGTGGTAGTGTCATGGCGTGGGCATGCATGGCTGCCAATGGAACTGGTTCTCTTGTATTTATTGATGATGTGACTGCTGACAAAAGCAGCAGGATGAATTATGAAGTGTTTCAGGCAATATTATCTGCTCATATTCCGCCAAATGCTTCAGAACTCATTGGACGGCGCTTCACAGTGCAGATGGACAATGACCCAAAGCATACTACAAAAGCAACCAAAGAGTTTTTTAAGGGAAAGAAGTGGAATGTTATGCAATGGCCAAGTCAATCACCTGACCTGAATCCGATTGAGCATGAATTTCACTTGCTGAAGACAAAACTGAAGGGAAAATGCCCCAAAAACAAGCAGGAACTGAAGACAGTTGCAGTAGAGGCCTGGCAGAGCATCACCAGGGATGAAACCTAGCGGCTGGTGATGTCTATGCGTTCCAGACTTCAGGCTGTAATTGAATGCAAAGGATTTGCAACCAAGTATTAAAAAGTGAAAGTTTGATTTATGATTATTATTCTGTCCCATTACTTTTGGTTCCTTAACAAGTGGACGGCACATATGCAAACTGTTGTAATTCCTACACCGTTCACCTGATTTGGATGTAAATACCCTCAAATTAAAGCTGAGAGTCTGCAGTTAAAGCACATTCATCGTTTCATTTTAAATCCATTGTGGTGGTGTATAGAGCCAAAAA
This sequence comes from Bufo bufo, assembly GCF_905171765.1. Classification (NCBI taxonomy): domain Eukaryota; kingdom Metazoa; phylum Chordata; class Amphibia; order Anura; family Bufonidae; genus Bufo; species Bufo bufo. Next base: position 192,532,897 of record NC_053391.1, on the reverse strand, counting down.
TTTTAGAATTGTGTCGATGTCCCAAAATTTATGGACCTGACTGTATAATGTATTTAAGAGGTTATCCAACCCCTATAATGACCCCCCTAATGCCCGGGCACCTCATATAGGTTATATTTACCCTGCTCCCTGGCACCCACGTCGCTCCTGCTCCCCGAATTATAGAGGCTGGATAACCCCTTTATGGCTTGAATAATACATGCAGTTTTTGGTGCAGTGTTTGATGCAGTTTTTTTTTTAAAGCAAAGCAAGATATACACTTAAAAGGAATGTGAAATATAACAATACTTAGGGGGTCATTTATTAGGACCAACATTTTAGAAGCCTTTAGCTGGTGGTGGATGCGCCGAATGTTAAGGCGTCGGCAATAACTTCGGCGTATCCACCGCTGTCGAAATCTATGTCAGCTCCCTTGCTGGCGTAGAATTAGACAAATTTCTATGCCAAAAAGACGCATGTAAAATGATAAATAAGACAGGCCGGCTGGCCCGTCCCCTTCCCCTCTCACACCACGCCCCCTTTTTTTAGACCTGAAGTGAGTGGGGAAAAGTTGCAGATTACAGCGCAAAAGATATACGCCATAAAGTGACATACACTCACCTAAAGAATTATTAGGAACAATATACTAATACGGTGTTGGACCCCCTTTTGCCTTCAGAACTGCCTTAATTCTACGTGGCATCGATTCAACAAGGTGCTGATAGCATTCTTTAGAAATGTTGGCCCATATTGATAGGATAGCATCTTGCAGTTGATGGAGATTTGAGGGATGCACATCCAGGGCACGAAGCTCCCGTTCCACCACATCCCAAAGATGCTCTATTGGGTTGAGATCTGGTGACTGTGGGGGCCATTTTAGTACAATTTGAAATTATTCGAGCTTTGTGACATGGTGCATTATCCTGCTGGAAGTAGCCATCAGAGGATGGATACATGTTCTCATTCTGTTTACGCCAAATTCGCACTCTACCATTTGAATGTCTCAACAGAAATTGAGACTCATCAGACCAGGCAACATTTTTCCAGTCTTCAACAGTCCAATTTTGATGAGCTCGTGCAAATTGTAGCCTCTTTTTCCTATTTATAGTGGAGATGAGTGGTACCCGGTGGGGTCTTCTGCTGTTGTAGCCCATCCGCCTCAAGGTTGTGCGTGTTGTGGCTTCACAAATGCTTTGCTGCATACCTCGGTTGTAACGAGTAGTTATTTCAGTCAACGTTGCTCTTCGATCAGCCTGAATCAGTCGGCCCATTCTCCTCTGACCTTTAGCATCCACAAGGCATTTTTGCCCACAGGACTGCCGCATACTGGATGTTTTTCCCTTTTCCCACCATTCTTTGTAAACCCTAGAAATGGTTGTGCGTGAAAATACCAGTAACTGAGCAGATTGTGAAATACTCAAACCGGCCCGTCTGGCACCAACAACCATGCCACGCTCAAAATTGCTTAAATCACATTTCTTTCCCATTCTGACATTCAGTTTGGAGTTCAGGAGATTGTCTTGACCAGGACCACACCCCTAAATGCATTGAAGTAACTGCCATGTGATTGGTTGACTAGATAATTGCATTCATGAGAAATAGAACAGGTGTTCCTAATAATTCTTTAGGTGAGTGTATATCTGTTAGTAAATTACCCCCTTAATCTTCTCTATTCTGCTAGATCAATTTCTGGCTTTGAGGGCGGGGGGGGGGGGGGATCATTACAAACATCACCAAAAACTGCACAATTAAATAAATCAAAACCTGCATGTGTGGGTCCAGCCTTGAGGAAATGTATAATCGGAAAAGTGAAATAATTTATAAACTTAGTCACTTCCACTTAAAGAGGCATTCCAGTTGATTAATGTTATTCCCTATCCGCAGATGGGGGGGGAGGGTCATACCGCTGGGATCCTCACCGATCAAGAGAACAGGGGCACATGCGGTTGGAGAATGGAGTGTCCGGTCGCACATGCGGTTGGCCACTCCATTCATTTCTATGGGAGTTCCAGAGATAGTCGAGCTCCAAGTGTCAATATCTGCATTCTGTTCAACTATGTAATTAACATTCTGCAGCGGAACAAAACGCAAATAAACCTTTGTTACAGATTTCATATAGCTGAATGTCTCCATTAATTTCGATAGAGATGTAATGTGCACTGAAATCACACAAAAAATTACCCATCCTATTCTGTTGCGGAAAATCCGAAACAAAATTCTACCACATGTGAGTGCACCAGAAAAGAGGCTAATCATCAAAGTGGGGGACCGCGCTGCTGTACTTTTACGGTACAAGGTTAATTGGTGACACAGGGAAAGACCTTTAAGCTCAACACCTAGGAAACTCTCCTCTATCCGACACTCCTGTAGGTAATCAAGACTTTTTAGGTAGTGTTTTTTAGTCACACAATTTTCCCCCACAATTTTTTGCTATACAGAAGACTGTGGGAAAACATCTGAAAAAAACACCACATCCAAAGCATTCTAAGATTTAAAAAGAAAGTAACTGGAACAAAATAATGTAAGGCAACAGAAACAAAGAATTGTGTTTTAGATAGCATGTAACATCAACGTGTCTTTTTCTCCAAAAATAAACAAAGTGCCATTGTTTTTTAAAGATGCATTATGAAACCACCCAATGCAGTTTTCTAACTCACATAAGTATACTGGATTCATATATAGTGCTTTCCAGTATTTCACATCTTTTTAATGGCTTTTTAGGTCAAAAACAGTGTGGCTAGATGTTAGAAGCACTTCCACAAAAAATATATTCTCTAACCTTTTAGAAAAGAACATGATGTAAACTGTAGTGAAGGTCATTTTCTTACCAGTGACTGTATTTGTGAGTATTTGTGAACAGTTAAGCAAGTTGAAGATAAAAGTTATTATTTTGATTCTGTACAATTTTAGAATTAAAAAAGGAAAGGAGTACTGTACCTTGTAAAAGTATGGGAACCCAAGGAGATTTGAGCGTTCAGATATCTTTGACCGAGGACTTAAACCTTAAATAGCCTGTAAGGGTTAAGGCCTTTTCACAATCAGCATAAGGAAAGGCCAGGTGATGCAAATTTCAAAGCTTTATAAATACCCAAACTCCTCTAACCTTGTCCCAAAACACAGCAGCCATGGGTTCTTCTAAGCATCTGCCTAAGACTGGTTGAGGCCCACAAGGCAGGAGAAGGCTATAAGAAGATAGCAAAGCGTTTTCAGGATGCCATTTCCTCAGTTCAAAATAAAATTAAGAAATGGCAGTTAATAGAAACAGTGGAGGTCAAGAGATGGTCTGGAAGACCAAGAAAAATTTCAGAGACAGCTGCTTGTTGGATTGCTAGAAAGGCAAATCAGAAACCCTGCTCGACTGCAGAGCAGACTCTGGAGTTGTGGTTTTACTGTTCTACGACACCTGCACAAATATGGGCTTCATGGAAAAGTCATCAGAAGAAAACCTCTCCTTTATCCTCACTACAAAATTCAACGTCAGAAGTTTGAAAATCTAAATAAGTCTGCTGCATTTTGGTAACAAGTCCCGTGGACCCTTTGGCCACAATGGGCAAAGGTATGTTTAGAGAAAAAAAGGACACAGAATTTCATGAAAAGAACACCTCTATTAAGCATGTGGGTGGATCAATCATACTTTGGGGTTGTGTTGCAGCCAATGGCACGGGGAACATTTCACAGGTAGAGAGAAGAATGGATTTAATGAAATTCCAGCAAATTCTGGAAGCAAACATAACACCAACTGTAAAAAAAAGCTGAAGTTGAAAAGTGGATGGCTTCTACAAATAGATAATGATCCTAAACACACCTCAAAACCCAATAGACTACCTTAAAAGACGCAAGATTAAGGTTTTACCATAGTCCTCACAGTCTCCTGGTGGATGGAGACAGCGGTGAGGTAGAGGGCTTATGGGCCCCATCGGATGATGAGGAGTTCGCCGATCCCCGCCGTGGCTCGGTGGGAGAGCCAGCAGATGGAGAGGAGTGATGGACCCAGCAGGGAGAGTTGCTTTCTGTGGACGGCAGAAGTGGGGATGCTGGTGGTAGCAGGTGAGACGGCAGGAAGATGCCATAACCCGTGCCGTCTGCTTCTTTATCGAAGAAGAACTCCAACTTGCCCTGTTTTTGGGGAGGTCTCTTCCCTCTAGGCATCTTGAAGGAATTTTTTAGGGCTGTTGTGGGGGTAATCAAGTCAGCGGGAGGTGAAGGACCACGCTAATAATACGCTGTGTGCCGGAGCTGAAGGATCATGCAGCCATTCCATTCCCACGCCCCCGGTCCTCACAGTCTTCTGATCTGAACATCATTGAAAATCTGTGGGTAAACCTCAATGGGCAGTGCATGCAAGACGGCCCAGGAATCTCACAGAACTGGAAGACTTTGCAAGGAAGAATGGATGAAAATTCCTCATAGAGAATTGAAAGACTCTTGGCTGGTTACAAAAGTGTTTCAAGTTGTGATACTTGCCAAAGGGGGTGCTAATAGGTACTAATCATGCAGGGTGCCCAAAGGTTTGCTTCAGGCCTTTTCCCTTCTTTGTAGTTTTGAAAATGTAAAAGATGGAAATACAAAAAAATAGTTTTTGCTTAAAATAAAAAAAAGGAAATGTGTCATTTTAAACTTTATGTCTTATGGAGATCATTTCATCTTCAACTTCGATAACTGTTCACAGTAGGAGTAATTTTGACCAGGGGTGCCCAAACTCTTGCATGTGCATGTGTGTGACAACATGAAGCCAGTTTCTCTATGTATTCCTATCGAAGCCCAAATGTCTGTCTCATAGGAATGAATAGAGAAGTAACAGACTTCCTTTCCTATGTCAGTTGGAGAGGCAGAGTATTGGTCACATGACACAGCTGAGGATCAGAGGGGAGGTTGTAACTCACAAATACAGTCACTGGTAAGAAAATGACCTTCACTACAATTTACACCATGTACCTTTCTATTGGGCCAGAGAATAAATATTTTTTGGGAGTGCTTGTTTAAAGGGAGTCTGTCGCCAGGAAATTTACTTTTAGGGTCCTGCTACATGCCAAAATGTGTCTTGCGACAAGAAAGTTGTGCAAGTTTTCATGTAATGTATTTTAATTATGTCACAATGCGACATGCTACGAAAAAATCCATTCTTTTTTTTGCGTCTGTTGCATCGCAGATGCATGTCAACATCATCGAAATACATTATATGAAATGCTGCACGACATTCATGTAGCCATACACTTTTGTATTGCGCAAATATTCTGCGACTTGTCATAGGACACGTCGCAGTGTAGCCATACCAAAAAACTAGCACAATGCCTTATAGGATTAGCTCAGCTGAATGTAATGATACCTTTCACTTAGGCTACATCAGTCAAGGTCAGATATCCGGCAGGCTGTTCTGATAGCCTGTTCCAGAGAAAAGTATGGCTGTTGGCCAGACAACGGAATTCCGAAACCCGGAATTTATGTCTGAAAGCAGTCGGATCACTGCCAGACCCCATTATAGCCTATAGGGATACAACCTGCTGGATACATTCACCAGAGATGTGAACGAAGGCTTAGTGTTCCTTTGCTTTATTCTAGAGAAAAAGAGTACTTCTAATCCAATTGCAAATGAGCGGTTAAAGGGCTTGTCTCATCTGGGCATTAATGGCATATCGAGCACATCTGTCTCAAAAACAGGGTCGTGCTGTTAATGGAGAGCACATTGTGCTTGTGCGGCTTTCTGCTTTCATTGCTATGGGACCTCTAAAACTGGTGAAGCACTGGCTTGGCTATTTTACCATTTACTGCTAAGAGACTTCCAAAAATAGCCGAGCCAGTGCTCTCCATTCATGGTGGAGCCCTGTTCTTGAGGTAGGAGCAGGTCCCTGAGGTGAAGAAGAGAAGTCATATCTAGGGATGAGCGAACTTCTGTTTTCAAGTTCGGGGTACAAGGTTCAGGTTATCTAAGAATTCCGTTATGGATTCTGCTACCATGGACTATAAGTTATGGTCCGTGGTAGCGGAATCCATAATGGAATTCTTAGATATCCTGAACCCGAACCTTGTATGCCCAACTTGAAAACAGAAGTTCGCTCAACACTACTCCTTTATATTTTCCCTCCTTTTATAATCCACTCCTGATTTTGGTTTCAAAAACTGCAAGCAGAAAACATATTGTGTGGCCTTACCCTAAAGAAAAGAAGGAGGCAGCACAACTTGTAGGTGATCAAATAGGGAAGAACCTTTAATCCATAGTAATCAATCCAATAGATGAATCTGGATTGATCACTATGGATTTAAGTATGGACCCAGGTCCACAATAGGTGTGCACTGATTTTCTGCATATATCGTCTTGGAGACCCGTCCAGTTGGAATTGTAGTGGTTTTCCATTGTAAAAATCAATTACCCAAGTTATTCAACAAAGTCTCGCGCGACTTCGCTAATAACTGACTTCGGCTCATCGGAGCCCATACATTTTAATACTGTACGGAGAGATGTATATTCATACAGTATTAATCCGAATGCTATGGGCAACTTAGCCAGTTTTCCTCTATAGCAGTTTTGTTAAATCACCCCCTTTGTCTTTCACAGATATTTCAGATACATAGTCAGTATGCTTCTGCTTTTAAACTCCTCTCTGCTTGAGATGGAGTAATTGATCTCCCTCACCGTCTGCTATTGCTACACAGTGTCACTAAGTGTCATATAAGCAATACAATGTCCTCTTTCCACCAGTCTGTTTTCTCCCACCAGGGCCGGCGCGACCCAAAGCAGAGTAGGCAACCCCGTAGAGCGCACTCTGCCTGCCTGGGGGCAACGGCCGCCGCCTCCGCCCCCCCCCTACTTATGATCCATCTGACATCTTCGGGCACAGCGAGTGGCACGCAGCTGACACACAGCTACGGAGTATTTAAATCTCATTTAGCCTGTCTTTCAGAGAAGTTTCTCCTGGGATTCGAACTCACAACCTTTACACATCAGAGGCAAGGCATTGACGCACACAGCTATGAAAGCTGCATGGCCAGTTACTTAATAAAAATAATAAAAATAATAATAATAATAATAATAATAATAATAATAATAATAATAATAATAATAATAATAATAATATAAGACTTCTAATGTAGGTAACTTTGATACCTAGTGTACATCCATACACATGACAGCTGCCCCAACACACCCAGCTCTGCTACATCCATACACAGTGTACTGGGGCAGCTGTCATTTGTATGGATGTACACTAGGTATCAAAGTTATCTACAGTAGTCTTATATATATATATTTTTTTAAGTCACTGGCTATACAGCTTTCATAGATGTGTGGGTAAATGCCTTGCCTCTGATGTCAAAGGTCGTGAGTTCGAATCCCAGGAGAAAGTTTTTTTTTTTTTTAAATACCGGACTGTTACTTTACTGCCACGGGGGGGGGGGGGGGGGGGTGGGGCTATTGGCGCCATGATACTGGCACATGGAGGGGGGAGGAGAGAGGCACTTGATACTGGCAGATTAGGGGGCAGGGGGAGAGGATGGCACTATGATATTAGCACATGGGGGGGCAAGAAATGGACATGAATCGTGATGGGGAGAAATGTGAAATGATGGGGGGGGGGCAAGAAATGGACATGAATCATGAGGGGCAGAAATGTGAAATGATGGGGGGGCAAGAAATGGACATGAATCATGAGGGGCAGAAATGTGAAATGATGGGGGGGGGCAAGAAATGTAGATTCGCTTGTGTTGACAAAAATCCTTGCACTGTTATATGTTGCCCTGGTGACACAGGATTTCAGACAGTGGCTGAATGGCGCCTGGCAGTGAATAGGTGGCACTGCTCGTGTTTGGTGTGCCAACCTGCTGAACAGCGCAGAGTGATTGGCATCAATGGGATGGTACTAGGTGGCAGACAATGGCTGGATATTATATATACATGACCATAGTCAGACTGGCACAGGGTACATGACCATAGACTGGCACAGGGTACACGACCATAGTTAAATGTTGCATGCAATAGGTGGCTGAAAAATGGGCAGGTAAAAGGGTGTGGTCAATGGGCGGAGTCAAGGGGGCGGCAAAATTAGCTTTTGCCTAAGGTGGCAAAAATCCTTGCACCAGCCCTGTCTCCCACTCATACAGTACAGACCAAAAGTTTTGACACACCTTCTCATTCAAAGAGTTTTCTTTATTTTGATGACTATGAAAATTGTAGATTCACACTGAAGGCATCAAAACTATGAATTAACACATGTGGAATTATATACATAACAAACAAGTGTGAAACAACTGAACATATGTCATATTCCTGGTTCTTCAAAGTAGCCACCTTTTGCTTTGATTACTGCTTTGCACACTCTTGGCATTCTCTTGATGAGCTTCAAGAGGTAGTCCCCTGAAATGGTTTTCACTTCACAGGTGTGCCCTGTCAGGTTTAATAAGTGGGATTTCTTGCCTTATAAATGGGGTTGGGACCATCAGTGGCGTTGAGAAGTCAGGTGGATACACAGCTGATAGTCCTACTGAATAGACTGTTAGAATTTGTATTATGGCAAGAAAAAAGCAGCTAAGTAAAGAAAAACGAGTTGCCATCATTACTTTAAGAAATGAAGGTCAGTCAGTCAGCCGAAAAATTGGGAAAACATTGAAAGTAAGGGCTATTTGACCATGAAGGAGAGTGATGGGGTGCTGCGCCAGATGACCTGGCCTCCACAGTCACCGGACCTGAACCCAATCGAGATGGTTTGGGGTGAGCTGGACCGCAGAGTGAAGGCAAAAGGGCCAACAAGTGCTAAGCATCTCTGGGAACTCCTTCAAGACTGTTGGAGACCATTTCAGGGGACTACCTCTTGAAGCTCATCAAGAGAATGCCAAGAGTGTGCAAAGCAGTAATCAAAGCAAAAGGTGGCTACTTTGAAGAACCTAGAATATTACATATTTTCAGTTGTTTCACACTAGTTTGTTATGTATATAATTCCACACGTGTTAATTCATAGTTTTGATGCCTTCATAGTCATGAAAATAAAGAAAACTCTTTGAATGAGAAGGTGTGTCCAAACTTTTTGGTCTGTACTGTACATTTTATAAAAAATCTATTTTCTGAATATCTCTCATATGAACAATCCTGCTAATGTGAATGTAAGAACCTGAAGTGAAAAGAAAAGCTATAAAAGTAACAGGAGCACGCGTTTACCGAGGTTTTTAATAGTGTTTTCTACACTTTTGCGGTGTTAGTGGTGCTTTTTTAATGGTAAAAATGCAAACTCCAGATGTTAGCTGAAAATCTATGACAAATATGAAAAGCAGGACTCACAAGCTTTTTTGCTACCAGCATTTTTGATAATTAGTTGGCTTTTTTGGGTCTATGATGCATTTTGAAAAATGCAGCATGCTGAAGCTTATGGTGTGTCCTTCTGCCATTTTCACATCTATTTTTATATAAGGGGAAAAACACCAGAAATAAATGTGATTCACACAAATTTATAAGCCTTAAAAAAATTTATGTCATATAGAAAAAAACGGGAAAAACGCCAGTGCAAATTCATCTGTTTAGAGACGATAACGTATATGGCAGTATAGAGGAAAGAAGAGAGCATATGTTTCTTACCGATTAGTGCCTGAAATCACTTTCCAGAGAAGAATCTTGACAGCTTGAAGATTAAAAGGTCATTTTTGAAGAGAGGAATTTTTACCGCATTAGAAGTGTCTGAAACCAGTGTGTATGTATGTGTGTGTATATGACGGTACTTTTTATATACTTTAGCAACTTCCCATTTCTGCATTACACTCAGTCACTCATGTTTTCCTGTTGTCACTAGGAATCATTTGCATTTGTTTTCTATACAAATTATTTCCTAATCAGACAAGCTTCTATTAACTGGGTTACACATTACACCATGTAACAAAGCAGTAAAAAAAAAATGACATAAGGGGAGCTACAGGAGTATTCGTCTTATATACAGTCAGGTCCATAAATATTGGGACATCGACACAATTCTAACATTTTTGGCTCTATACACCACCACAATGGATTTGAAATGAAACGAACAAGATGTGCTTTAACTGCAGACTGTCAGCTTTAATTTGATGGTGTTTACATCCAAATCAGGTTAATGGTGCAGGAATTACAACAGTTTTCATATGTGCCACCCACTTGTTAAGGGTCTAAAAGTAATGGGACAATTGGCTTCTCAGCTGTTCCATGGTCAGGTGTGTGTTATTCCCTCATTATCCCAATTACAATGAGCAGATAAAAGGTCCAGAGATCATTTCAAGTAGCTATTTGCATTTGGAAACTGTTGCTGTCAACTCTCAAGATGAGATCCAAAGAGCTGTCACTATCAGTGAAGCAAGCCATTATTAGACTGAAAAAAACAAAACTATAATAACACAACCAATTATAGTGGGTCAGACTACAGTTACTAAATAGTGGGCTAAACCCTTTTAATCCAATGTAAATTCACAACTGATGGGTAGCTTATTTAATTCAAAACTTAACATTTATTAATGTCTAAGAGTAAAATAATGGGCCCTGCTATAATAAACACTCAAATTTGTAACCACCGGTTACACTATTCTCCTTCAAAAAGATAAAGGAGATGGGAGAGGACCAAATATAGGGATAGCATAAAAAAGTGCAGATAGGATGAGAGGCACCAAGGTACCAAGGCAGAAAGACACAGCGCTGGGTCCAGACCCTGGGTGTCCCTGTCTCTACCTCTCCTCCCCCCTATCTAATGCAATGACCCTATTATCACCCTCCCTAAATGTGGACTGCCCAGCTTTGCCCGATAGACAGGTAGACAGGACCAAGGTGGGTCAGATTTTTTAGAGACACCATACCCTCTGCGCAACCGAGGGTTTCAGAAATCACCACCTCAGACCAACAGGCCGCTAGGCAACGCAACCAAATAGTTAACCTTTCCAACCAGCAGGTTCAGGATTCAGAAATGTGTGTGCTTAGTAAGGGCCTTTCTTTTGTCCCTACCTCTAGTTTCAATCTCTTCAATTGGGTTAGAGATATCCACCTCTTCGCTAGAAAACTCAGATGGTGAAAACACTTTGCGCTTATTGAAAACGAGAGAGCAAAGAGATGGGTATCTCACCTGACATCCTTCAAGATGTCCGCCTTCTATATAGCTTAAGTGATAGTACCCCTCAAGAAGGCAAAAGCCCCTTTACTTCTCTTAAAAATAAGAGCCTCAAAATGCCTCCTTTGGGGGATCCCACGTGTATCGACGTCTTTGTCAATCAAGTCTGCCGGGATCTGTCTAATTTTACCTCCTTTCATGGTGGTTTTAATTGTAGTAAAAGTGAATACAAAGCATTGCTAGATTTGGAGAAAAAGAAAAATCTAACCATCAAATCCTCGGACAAGGGGGGCAACATCGTTCTGATGGACACCAATGACTACAAAAATATGTGCCAGGCCTTGCTTGATGATAAAGAAACATATGAGAGACTAGGTGGTGATCCCACCGTCACTTATCAGAAAGACTTAATTGACATACTGCGACAAGCTAAGACTGAAAACCTCATCTAAGTGGATGAATTTGACTATTTGTATAAAAAACATCCCACTGTAGCTACATTTTATAGTTTACCCAAAGTCCACAAGGGTGGTACCCTGGTTAAAGGACGCCCGATTGTATCAGGTGTGAACAGCTTGACCCAAAACTTGGGGATTTATTTAGATTATATTCTAGCACCATTTGTCAAAACACTGCCCTCATACCTGAGAGACACGAGTGACCTTCTCGGTCGCCCCGAGGGAATAAGTTTGGAGGAAGGAACGTTTTTGGCCTCAATTGACGTAGAGGCCCTCTACTCCTCCATACCCTATGAACTGGGAATGAGGGCAGTGGAATCATTCCTCTTCACTAGAGGACAACAGTTCTATCCACATAATGGCTTTGTCTTCCGTTTGCTTAATTTTGTCCTGACAAGGAACTATTTCTTGTTTGACGGGGTCCTCTACCACCAGCTCAGGGGCACTTCGATGGGGAGTTTGTGTGCCCCGTCGTATGTTAATTTTTTTCTGGGCTGGTGGGAGAGGACTCTGGTCTTCAGTGATGTACCCAGCAGATATACCCCATGTATTACCACTTGGGCAAGATTCATAGACAACGTCTTTGTTGTATGGAAAGGGGGAGAAAAGGACTTCTTTGACTTTGTAAAGGGGTTGAATGTCAATGGTATCAACATGAAATTCACCTCAGTTTTTGAAGAAAATACTCTGCCTTTTCTTGACATTCTGATCTCAAGGGGGAAGGATGACTTGATACAAACAAGCACCTTCAGGAAGCCCACCTCCACAAACTCACTTCTACACTGGAGTAGCCATCATCCCTATCCCCTTAAAAGGGGAATACCAGTGGGACAGTACCTGCGGATCAGGAGGAACTGCTCCACTTGGGATGCCTTTAAAGAACAGGCCAATGACCTAAGAAGTCGATTTCGGGAGAGGGGCTACCCCGATGCAGTCCTCAAATCTGACTTTAAGAGAGCATGTGAGAGTAAGCGAAATGACCTTCTCTACTCTAAACTTAAAAAAACTGAGAGTGGTCTTATGCGCCTCATAGGCACTTTTGATGATGCCTGGGATGAGGTCAAACAGATACTGAGAAGACATTGGGAGGTTCTCCTCATTGACCAAGACATCAGGAAGGTGGTCTCCGAAACAGTACAGGTCACCTACCGTAGGGGTCTCAGCCTTAGGGACCGTCTAGTACACAGCCACTACAGTGAGACACGAGATCTAAAAGAGACATGGCTCAAACGTCCGGTCGGCTGTTTTCGCTGTAGTGGCTGTGTGGCGTGTCGACATATTACACAGGGACGGTCGTTCTGTGCTAATGTCACCGGTGAAAGTTACTAAATTAGACACTTTGTTAATTGTCGCACCAAGGGAGTGATCTATAGGGCAAATTGTAAATGCGGCCTTGAATATACAGGGAGTGCAGAATTATTAGGCAAGTTGTATTTTTGAGGATTAATTTTATTATTGAACAACAACCATGTTCTCAATGAACCCAAAAAACTCATTAATATCAAAGCTGAATATTTTTGGAAGTAGTTTTTAGTTTGTTTTTAGTTTTAGCTATTTTAGGGGGATATCTGTGTGTGCAGGTGACTATTACTGTGCATAATTATTAGGCAACTTAACAAAAAACAAATATATACCCATTTCAATTATTTATTTTTACCAGTGAAACCAATATAACATCTCAACATTCACAAATATACATTTCTGACATTCAAAAACAAAACAAAAACAAATCAGTGACCAATATAGCCACCTTTCTTTGCAAGGACACTCAAAAGCCTGCCATCCATGGATTCTGTCAGTGTTTTGATCTGTTCACCATCAACATTGCGTGCAGCAGCAACCACAGCCTCCCAGACACTGTTCAGAGAGGTGTACTGTTTTCCCTCCTTGTAAATCTCACATTTGATGATGGACCACAGGTTCTCAATGGGGTTCAGATCAGGTGAACAAGGAGGCCATGTCATTAGATTTTCTTCTTTTATACCCTTTCTTGCCAGCCACGCTGTGGAGTACTTGGACGCGTGTGATGGAGCATTGTCCTGCATGAAAATCATGTTTTTCTTGAAGGATGCAGACTTCTTCCTGTACCACTGCTTGAAGAAGGTGTCTTCCAGAAACTGGCAGTAGGACTGGGAGTTGAGCTTGACTCCATCCTCAACCCAAAAAGGCCCCACAAGCTCATCTTTGATGATACCAGCCCAAACCAGTACTCCACCTCCACCTTGCTGGCGTCTGAGTCGGACTGGAGCTCTCTGCCCTTTACCAATCCAGCCACGGGCCCATCCATCTGGCCCATCAAGACTCACTCTCATTTTATCAGTCCATAAAACCTTAGAAAAATCAGTCTTGAGATATTTCTTGGCCCAGTCTTGACGTTTCAGCTTGTGTGTCTTGTTCAGTGGTGGTCGTCTTTCAGCCTTTCTTACCTTGGCCATGTCTCTGAGTATTGCACACCTTGTGCTTTTGGGCACTCCAGTGATGTTGCAGATCTGAAATATGGCCAAACTGGTGGCAAGTGGCATCTTGGCAGCTGCACGCTTGACTTTTCTCAGTTCATGGGCAGTTATTTTGCGCCTTGGTTTTTCCACACGCTTCTTGCGACCCTGTTGACTATTTTGAATGAAACGCTTGATTGTTCGATGATCACGCTTCAGAAGCTTTGCAATTTTAAGAGTGCTGCATCCCTCTGCAAGATATCTCACTATTTTTGACTTTTCTGAGCCTGTCAAGTCCTTCTTTTGACCCATTTTGCCAAAGGAAAGGAAGTTGCCCAATAATTATGCACACCTGATATAGGGTGTTGATGTCATTAGACCACACCCCTTCTCATTACAGGGATGCACATCACCTAATATGCTTAATTGGTAGTAGGCTTTCGAGCCTATACAGCTTGGAGTAAGACAACATGCATAAAGAGGATGATGTGGTCAAAATACTCATTTGCCTAATAATTCTGTACAGGGTGTATAGGGAAAACGACCCGTGAACTGCGACGACGGGTGGGTGACGTTAGAAATGATAGAGACACACCCCTGGCAAAACATGTCAATATGGTACATGGTGGTGACGCGTCGGATTTGAGATTCATGGGAATTGAAGTGGTCGCAAGACCAAAAAGGGGAGGTGACTGGGACCGGAGGATTTTGCAGAGGGAGACGTGGTGGATTTTCCACCTTCAGACTGTGGTCCCCACGGGTCTGAATGAGCAATTGTCATTCAGCTGTTATATAGAACCATAATGTTTCCCTCTGCTAACCAGTACTATGAACGGGTTTCACCCACCACCCCTGGTGAATGAATTGCATTGATACATATGTGGAATGGCACGTCATGCCATTCCATCCTAAATCTGGCTGGGATATCTATAGAGGATGAGCGCTGACCTAGGGGGCGTTACAGCGATTAGTTAGGAGCAACAGTTATTTGAGGAACAGCCTTATAAACTCTGACATTCTATTTGGTGATCTGCAGACCTGGCAGACCAATGGAAAATAGATTAGAACGTAAGTGGTAGCAAGGGTTGAGCAGACTTGCCCTCTGACTTCACCTCTGCACCACAATATACCCGCCTCACACATGCGCAGGAGAGAGCGTGCACCGTTCGACACATAACAAGTGACGACAGTTGGTTGCTTGGTTACCTTAAATGTTTGGGCCTCGGCTTCACTGAGAAGGCTGAAGACCCGGATGGTTACCTGGCAACAGCAACACGCCTCTACATTAAGCGTCTTAGGAAGGAGCATGGCCATGTGACTAAAGGCTGAACAGCTGATGCATCACGTGATAACTCCATCGACGCCGCATGGCGCTGAGGGGGCGTGCAATATGGGCGGAGCTACATGGCTTTTTAAATGACCCGCGAATGTGGCTCCATTGCCACTGCTACACGCGGGATGCCGAGGAGCATTATCCACCTATCTATATCTGGGGACAGTTATCATCTAGAACTGGACAGATAAGTTCATTATGTTTACATGCTTGCACATCAAAATGATTTAGCTTTGATGAACATATAGCATTGAACAGGCCTTCAACTTACACTGGTGACATTACCACCAGGAGGACTGTTACAATGTGTACTAAATAGACATCTTGAATTAATGAGATACATTTGTAACCTGATCCGGGGTTTGTTCACTATACTTGGATAACAGTCTCACTGACGGATATACCTTTTGATCAGTGGTGACTGGTGACCTAGGATTTAGCTTGGTCATTTACTTGGGTTGCGATACCTGCACCTGGATAACAACTTATATTAAATGTAAACCATACTAATTTAATCTTTATGACCAGGCATTATTCTAGGCCACGTGAACAAGAGGGCAACTTGGCCGTACATTTTTGTGATTGAAACGTTTGTTTGGCCAAAGTTCACACTGAAACCTATTTGTGATTTAATAACCATTGTGCAGTCGTCTGTAAAAAGATGGATCGTGATGTTTAATCAGATATGGTAAAACAGTGAGCTTTCTGTGACCCCTAATTTTGGCTAAGGAAGTGACCCCATATCAAGGGGCCTTGTGGATACAATTTTTGTCCCCTGATGAATCAGACATCACTGAGGAAACGCGTCGGGACACTGTGTCTATCTGATAATAATTTTAATTTATATACGTGTGTGGATTGGACCAAGTGCCGCAGGCTATTCACGGTTATCCTGCGACAATACTTGCTCTAACTCACCACGCATCTTTTGCCAGTTCAAGTGCCCTCCTTGTAACCCGTGGATGTCCTTGTCACCTACGGGACCATATTCTGTCTATCGGGCAAAGCTGGGCAGTCCACATTTAGGAAGGGTGATAATAGGGTCATTGCATTAGATAGGGGGGAGGAGAGGTAGAGACAGGGACACCCAGGGTCTGGACCCAGCGCTGTGTCTTTCTGCCTAGGTACCTTGGTGCCTCTCATCCTATCTGCACTTTTTTATGCTATCCCTATATTTGGTCCTCTCCCATCTCCTTTATCTTTTTGTAGGAGAATAGTGTAACCGGTGGTTACAAATTTGAGTGTTTATTATAGCAGGGCCCAGGGGCGTAGCTAACGGCTCATGGGCCCTGGTGCAAGAGTTGAGCTTGGGCCCCCCTTCTCTCAGTGCGTTGTGTGTCTTCTTATGTGGCACAAGGGTCTTTGGGCCCCCTCAGGCTCCTGGGCCCGGTAGCGACTGCTACCTCTGCACCCCCTATAGCTACATTATTATTTTACTCTTAGACATTAATAAATGTTAAGTTTTAAATTAAATAAGCTACCCATCAGTTGTGAATTTACATTGAAAAAAACAAAACAAACCCATCAGAGAGATAGCAAAAACATTAGGCGTAGCCAAAACAACTGTTTGGAACATTCTTAAAAAGAAGGAACTCACTGGTGAGCTCAGCAACACCAAAAGACCCGGAAGACCACGGAAAACAACTGTGGTGGATGACTGAAGAATTCTTTCCCTGGTGAAAAAAACACCCTTCACAACAGTTGGCCAGATCAAGAACACTCTCCAGGAGGTAGGTGTATGTGTGTCAAAGTCAACAGTCAAGAGAAGACTTTACCAGCATACCACCTCATCAGTGAAGCATGGTGGTGGTAGTGTCATGGCGTGGGCATGTATGGCTGCCAATGGAACTGGTTCTCTTGTATTTATTGATGATGTGACTGCTGACAAAAGCAGCAGGATTTTTGCATTTTTTAAGGTCTGCGCATGCACATTCCGGCAAGTGATCAGTATTTTTGACCGGAGAGAAAGCTGTAGCATGCTGCTGTATTTTCTCCATCCAAAAAACGTAAGAGGGACTGAACTGATGCATCCTGATGCATCCTGAACGGAATGCTCTCCATTCAGAATGCATTAGGATAAAACTGATCAGTTTTTTTCCGGTATTGAGCTCCTGTGACAGAACTCAATACCGGAAAACAAAAACGCTAGTGTGAAAGTACCCTAAGCATTAATGTTTACTTTTAAGAATTCATCTAAACCCTTTTTAAAACTGTCCACTGTTCCTGCTGTGACCACGTCCTGAGGAAGTCTATTCCACAGCTTCACAGTTCTTACAGTAAAGAAGCTTTGACGCTTTCGGAGACTCAACTTTTTCTTCTCCAGTCGGAGGCAGTGCCCCTTGTCTTTTGAGCGCATTTTACATGGAACAGTTTTTCACTGTATTTTTTGTATGGCCCATTTATATATTTGTATAGGTTAATCATGTCCCCCCTTAGACGTCTCTTCTCAAGACTAAATAAATTCAATTATTTTATTCTTTCTTCATAACTAAGACCCTCCATGCCCCTTATCATTTTAGTCGCTCTCCTCTGTACTTTTTCCAGCTGTAGTGCGTCCTTTCTATGGCTTGGTGCCCAGAACTGAACTGCATATTCCAGATGAGGCCACACTAACGCTTTGTAAAGTGGTAGTATTACATCCCTGCCCCACGAGTCCATGTCTCATTTAATGCATGACAATATCCTGGTGGCCTTAGAAGCAGCTGATTGAAATTGTATGCTGTAATTTAATCTACCATCCACAAGGACACCCAAATCCTTCTCTTTAAGTGACTCCCCCAGTGCTACATCACCTAGGACATATGAAGCATAGAGATTATTACTACCAAGATACATAACCTTACATTTGTCCACATTGAAACTCATTTGCCAAGTTGATGCCCAATCACTCAGAGTGTTCAAGTCAAATTGTAGTTTATGGACATCTTCCATAGACCGTACAGTTCTACACAGCTTAGTGTCATCTGCAAAAATAGAAATGGTGCTATTATACCCGTCCTCAATATCATCATTAATAAATAAATTAAATAATAAAGGGCCCAGCACTGAACCTTGGGGTACACCACTTAAAACCCGGGACTATTCTGAATAGGAATCATTGACCACAACTCTCTGGACACTGTCCTTCAGCCAGATTTCAATCCAATTACAAACTATACTTTTAAAGCCTATAGACCTTACTTTACCTATTAAACATCTACTAGGAACAGTATCAAAAGCTTTTGCTGAATCCAGAAACACTACATCCACAGCCGCCCCTCTGTCCAGGCTTCTACTCACCTCCTCATAAAAACAAATCAGGTTAGTCTGACAACTTCTGTCCTTGGTAAACCCATGTTGGTTATCACTAATAATATTATTTACAGTCACATACTCCTGTATGTAGTCCCTTAAGAGTCCTTCAAACATTTTTCCCATAACAGAAGTTAAACTAACTGGTTATAATTACTTGTGAAGGACCTTGATCCTTTTTTGAATATGGGCACCACGTTTGCCTTGTGCCAATCACTTGGCGCTGTACCAGTACCTAGAGAATCTTTAAAAATTATAAACAGGGGCAACAGCAATGACTGAACTGAGCTCTTTAAGCACTCTTGGGTGTAATCCATCTGGACCCGGAGCCTTGTTAACATTTACCCTATTTAACACTTATCTTGGACTATATCTACAGTTAGCCAATTGAGTATATTACTGAATGTACTAACAGACCCAGCACCACAGATATCAGCTTCTTTCTCTTCTTTTGTATATACAGAGCTAAAAAAAAACATTTAGTAACTCTGCCTTTTCCTTATCTTCAGTGACTACCACCCACATTACCATTATTTAGGGGACCTACTTGCTCAGACCTTGTTTTTTTTAGCATTTATATATTTAAAGAATTTTTTGGGATTTGTTTTGCTCTCTTTTGCTACCTGCTGTTTGTTTTGTATTTTTGCTAATTTTATCTCCTTTTTACAGATTTTATTATGCCCTTTGTAATCTTATAATGCTACAGCTGACCCCTCAGATTTGTATTTTTTAAATGCCCTTTTTTGTCTTTTATTGCCCCTTTTACAGTAGTAGTAAGCCACGGGGGGTTTAATTTTAGCCGTTTATACTTGTTACCTAAAGGAATACATTTTTTAGTTCAATTACTCAATGTGGATTTAAAGCTCTCCCATTTATCCTCAGTATTATTATACTATATTAGGCTACATTCACACTCGCGTTTTGTGTGGCTCCGTCTTGTATCTGCACAGACGGATCCGCACGAATAATGCAAATGCTTGTATCCGTTAATATCGGCTCCGTTTGCATTATTCATAAAAAAAAAGTCTAAGTCAAAACGGATCCGTCTTGACTTACATTGAAAGTCAATGGGGGACGGATCCGTTTTCAATTGCACCATATTGTGTCAGTGAAAAACGTATCCGTCCCCATTGACTTACATTGTAAGTCTAGATGGATCCGTTAGGCTCCGGAAAGTCAGACGGTCACCAAAACGCTGCAAGCTGCGTTTTAGTGACCGTCTAAAAAACGTAACGGACACCAAACGCAGCCAAATTGATGCATTCTGAATTGATCCTTATCCATTCAGAATGCATTGGGGCTTAACTGATCCGTTTTGGGCTGCTTGTGAGAGCCCTGAAACGAATCTCACAAGCGGACCCAGAACGCCAGTGTGAAAGTAGCATTATTAGTTCACATCACCATTTATTTTTCCGTTTCTTCTGATCCGTCAGAAGAACAGAAAAACAAAACAAAAAAAACGACCCAAGTAACAATGAAAAAATGGCTGGCTCAGAGTAATTTTTACTAAATCTTATACATAATATAAAATCCAATTCATAAAAAAAAAGCCTTTACATTTACATAAATAACAAAGTTCATACAATCTATTTCATAGACACGGTCCCTTTAAATGCGGAACTCTCGCATATATAAAAGATAAAAAAAACTAAAATGCAAAAAATGCTGTTTCCTTATAATTTCTTTGTTTTGGGCATGTGGTTAGTAGTGTAAGTTTGTATTTAGTTTTGTTAGCTGGATTGCTCAAAACTTGTAACACTGCTACAATGTGTCCATATCCTTAGATGAGTTATTGCGCAGGTTTACAGTTAGTTCGTATTTCATGCACACATATTGTTAGTGAGATCTTTACTTAGTCCACAATTTTCACCAACGGATTCAATTGCCATAAATTTCAAATGTATGATGTATTCTAAAATGATTGGATAATGTATGTTTCTCATATCCCTTTTTGATGTTATTAATGTGTTCAGCAACTCTTGTTTTAAGGGCCCTCTTTGTTCTCCCCATATATTGTTTTTGACACTAGCATTCTATTAAATAGATGACCAACTTACAATTACATGTGAGCATTTCCTTTATTTGCCATTTAAAATTGTTTGTTGTAGATTTTATTATACTAGTTTTTCTTAGAAAATTGGTTTGTTTGCAATTTTGACATTGACCACATCTATAGAAGCCATTTAGGGTCATCAATTTATTTAGAGATACTTTCGTTTTATTATTCCTAACCGTTGGTGCTATCTGAAGGCCCAAATTGGGTGTATATTATCGCGGGGCTGGGTAGGGATTACGGGCTCTTTTATCCTCAGATGCCAATGTTTTTGGATTACCTTTTCTACTTATGTTTATAATTTACATTAAATGGTAGTACAATCATACATTTGCTTTACCCTTGTTTGTTTGAGTGAAAAACAAAGTTCCGTCAATCCTTTTCACTATACTAAGAGATTTATCCAGTAATTCTAATGGATATTGTTTTTCCAAAAATTGGGTTTTCAACAGCTCAGCTTCTTTTTCAAATTGTTCTACCTGTGTACAGTTTCTTTTAAGACGCCGAAATTGGCTCGTTGGAGCATTTAGCAGCCATCTTGGTAGATGGCAACTTGTTCTTAAAATAAAACTATTTTTGGCCACTTCTTTTTGGTATGTCCTACAGATAAATGCTCCATCCCGCATCTCTACTTTTCAATCCAAAAATTCCACCATTTTAGAGTTAATGTTAGGAGTAAATTTTAAATTGAACTGGTTACTATTAATTAAATCTACAAACTCTAGTAATGACTGATGTGAACCCCCCCATATAATTGAAATGTGATCTATGTATCTACGCCAGAGCACCAGGTTCGACCCCAGTTTGGGGATGATGGCATCCTGTTCCCATGCTGCCATGAATAAATTAGCATAGCTGGGGGCGAACCTGGTGCCCATGGCTGTCCCTGTTGTCTGTAAATAATACCCAGAACTATAATAAAAATTATTGCGGAAAAGTACTAAATTAATTCCATCTAATATAAACTGTATCTGTTCTTCCCTGAGTTTACCTTCTTGCCTTAAAATTTTGGAAATGATTCCGTGGTCAGTAGGAAGGGCTCCAGAGTAACTGGTGAGCATCCTCTAGAAAAAAAAAAACAGATCCTGTATTTTAAGCATTCGTTATGCTCATTTATGCACATTTGGCATCTGTTTTAGCCATTTTTGTCTGAGATCTGTTATTTTAGGGTACTTTCACACTAGCGTTATCCTTTTCCGGTATTGAAATCCGGTAAAAGGTCTCAATACCGGAAAAAAACGCATCAGTTTTGTCCTAATTGATTCTGAATATAAAGCAATCCATTCAGTATGCATCGGGATGTTTTCCGTTCCGTACCTTGTACGGTATTTGACCGGACAAAATTCCACAGCATGCTGCAGTATTTTTTCCAGCCAAAATCCTGGAACAATACCGCACTTGCCGGATCCGGCATTAATTTCCAAAAATATGTATTAATGCCAGTTCCGGTACCAAGTGTTCCGGAAAATGCTGCATCGCCGGATACATTTTTATGGTCTGCGCATGCGCCAGAACATAGGAGGAGCTAGTTTTGCTTTTGATCTTTAAATACCGGATCCATTATTCTGGATGATATGGATCCAGTATTTCACCGGATCCGTCTAACAGATCCGGAAAAACAAGCTGTTTGTACATGGATTGCCGATCCTGCATGCAGAATAAACTGGAGAATAACACAGCAATCTCCTAGAAGCCTTCAGTGAAAACAGATTGGATCCAGATGCCATCCGTGTTCTGTCAGTTTTTTTCACTGGCCCTTTGAATGAACCTGTCCTTAGCAATGTTCCCTCTAAGACTTTGCAGTTGCTGAGCGGAGCAGTTAGGATGCCTTCACGCTGCAAAATTGTCAGCGAGTCCGTGACCGAAAATCAGTTCCATTAATTTCAATGGGATGGCAAGCACATGGATTTCTGCAAGCCCTATTCAGGTGAACTGATTTTTAGTCGCGGGAAATTGTGGAACAAAGGGTAGCTGGGTGATACATCGTGAAATGTGGGTAATCTGTTAATAAGAGTGCATTCCCACAGAGTAAACCTGTTATACTGTGTGTCAATCATTTAAAGGGGTATTCCCTTCTCTGGCTTTTCTGTGGACATACCATAAAAGTCTGATAGACGCAGACTCTATCTTGAAAATAGAGCTTCATTTGCCTTCTGCAGTCTATAGAGAGGTGGCTCCACATGCATGGCTCTATTCACTTCTATGGGAGAATGGGACCCATGGTGGGTCCTGCATCTATCGGATATGTCATAAAAGTCTTACCTGCAGCCCTACATAATACCACAGATAACAAAGGGATAACTCTCTGAGTGCAGATAATGTAGATGGGCATACCTCCCAACTTTTAAAAAGCCTGAGGAGGGACATTATTAGCAATCTCTTTTTACACTAAGGCTAGTTTCACACTAGCAGCAGGGGACTCTGGCAGGCTGTTCCCGCAGGTGAACAGCTTGTCGGATCCGTCCTGCTGCTAGTTCACGTGGGCCCCCGGACTGCAGCTCCGTCGAGATTGACTATAATGGGGGCAGGGGCGGACTACCGGCGGCAGCACGGCAGCGCACGCCGAGTGGCGGCCGGACTAAAAGTACTGCATGCACGTCCAGGGGCACACATGAACTAGCGGCAGGACGGATCCGACAGGCTGTTCACCTGCCGAAACAGCCTGCCGGAGTCCCCTGCCGCTAGTGTGAAAGTACCCTAAGCCACGCCGCTTAATATCTATCTGTAAACACCCGAATCCCACCATGTCCCCTTTTGTGCACCCACAAAGTAATTATGCCCCCTTACAGTAGAATGCCTTCTTTTAGTGTCCCCAGACAGTTTAATGTCCTCTTACAGAAGTTCTGGCACCTGAGTTGTTAATAAAATAAAACTCACCTCGACCCATTCCCCTGGTGAATAGAGCACACTGACATCATTGTGCCTGCTGCGCTGGGCACAAGAGCGCAGGGATTTGCGAATCATCATTATTCCCAGGCACCGACACTCTTTTATTCAGCTCTGCAGGCTGGTAGCTGAATGGTGATGGCTTCACCATTGCACCCAACTGTCTCTGCATCCTAAAGATTGGTTGGGAGGTATGCATAGTACATATGTGGGCAATTTTGGGGGAATTTTTATTACTGTGCACACACTGTGACGCAGATATATATTAGGCCTCTCACACGGGCGAGTTTTCCGCACGGGTGCAATGCGTGAGGTGAACGCATTGCACCTGCACTTAATCCGGACCCATTCATTTCTATGGGGCTGTGGACACGAGCGGTGATTTTCACGCATCACTTGTCGCAGCATGCTCCTCTTTGTGCGTTTTCCACGCAACGCAGGCCCCTTAGAAGTGAATGGGGCTGCGTGAAAATCACAAGCATCCGCAAGCAAGTGCGGAGGCGGTGCGATTTTCACGCACGGTTGCTAGGAGACGATCGGGATGGGGACCCGATCTTTATTATTTTCCCTAATAACATGGTTATAAGGGAAAATAATAGCATTCTTAATACAGAATGCATAGTACAATAGGGCTGGAGGGGTTAACATTTTTTTTTAAAAATTAAACTTACCTTAATCCACTTACTCGCGCAGCCCGGCTTCTCTTCTGTCTTCTTCTTTGCTGTGCATAGGAAAAGGACCTGTGGTGACGTCACTGCGGTCATCACATGGTCCGTCACATGATCCATCATTGGTGATGGATCATGTGATGGACCATGTGATGAGCGCAGTGACGTCATCAAAGGTCCTATTCCTCAAAGAAGAAGACAGAAGAGAAGCCGGGCTGCGCGAGCAAGTGGATTAAGGTGAGTTAAATTATATATATATATATTTTTAACCCCTCCAGCCCTATTGTACTATGCATTCTGTATTAAGAATACTATTATTTTTCCTTATAACCATGTTATAAGGGAAAATAATAAAATCTACATAACACCTAACCCAAACCCAAACTTCTGGGAAGAAGTCCGGGTTCGGGTCTGGGTACCAAACATGCTGAGTTTTCTCACGTGCATGAAAAACACATTACAATGTTTTGCACTCGCGCGGAAAAATCGCGCATTTTCCCGCAAAGCACCCGCATCTTAGGCTACTTTCACACTAGTGTTCGGGTGTCCGCTTGTGATCGAAGGGGCTCACAAGCGGCCCCGAACGCATCCGTACTGCCCTAATGCATTCTGAGTGGAGGCGGATCCGCTCAGAATGCATCAGTCTGGCAGCGTTCAGCCTCCGCTCCGCAAGCGGACACCTGAACGCTGCTTGCAGCGTTCGGGTGTCCGCCTGGCCGTGCGGAGGCAAACGGATCCGTCCAGACTTACAATGTAAGTCAATGGGGACGGATCCGTTTGAAGATGACACAATATGGCTCAATCTTCAAACGGATCCGTCCCCCATTGACTTTCAATGTAAAGTCTGGACGGATCCGTCTGAAGCTACTTTCACACTTAGAATTTTTTCTAAGATATAATGCAGACGGATCCGTTCTGAACAGATCCGTCTGAGCAGACATCAGACGGACCCGCTCTGAACGGTAGTGTGAAAGTAGCCTTATCCGGGCCAAAAACATGACGCCCGTGTGAAAGAGGCCTTACTGTTGTTATTATGTACTTAAAGGGGTTATCCAATATCAAAAACTGCCACCCCATGTGCCAGACCCCTCACCAGTAATATACTTACCCCACTCCCCGCACCACTGCTGCTTCTTCTTAACGTGCGCCGACGAAAACACCCGGTGTCGGGGGGGAAGGGGGTAAAGCCAATGGCAGGCGGGAATGGGGATACACCTCCCTAGCGTCACCCGCAATGCTAGGGAGGCTTGTGTCCGTCGATGTTTTCATCCCTGCACGGGGAGAAGCAGCAGCGGCGGTGCGGGGTCCAGGAGAGGCGCAGGGAGCGGGGTAAGTATATTACTGGTGAGGGGCCCGACACATGGGGGGGGACAGTTTATGATATTGGATAACCCCTTTAATCTTTTCATTATTTGTTTGGTATGTTATCATTGCATATTTAGTCTTAATATGCCAGTTTAGACCATAAGTGTGTTGGATTTCTATTTGACACAGTAGGGGGTTTATATATAATATATGCATTTTTTACACTGTCCCTGGTACCGTATGTGACATTTTTTTCCATTTTTCATGCCTTGTATATTTAAGTGGGAACATTATTGGTGTCAAATATTAGAATTCCCCTGTGTTGATACAGTTGTAGCGCTGTAGGCAAGTATATTTGGTGGTTACAGGTACCGGATATGTTAAAACTGGCATTAGCCAGGTACCTATTACTTTGAGATTTAGGGAGGACCTGTCACCACTCCTGAAAAACCTGTTTTAATAGCTTCATGCATTCCCCACATAATAACAATTCTGGAGCATCTATTCTTATGGCTCTTGGTTGTGCCTTTCTTTTGTTATTTCTACTAGAAGTTATGAATGAATTGCTAGCAGTCTGCAGTAAGGGTACAGAGGGGTGGTAATAAGTTGGGGGGGGGGAACCTGCACAGATTCACTCTATCCAATCAGTACTGCCATTGTCAGACTGTGCAGGGACACCCCCCCCCCCCAACTGGTTACCACCCCTCTGTACCCTTACTGCAGACTGCTAGCAATTAACTCATAACGTCTAGTAGAAATAATAGAGGAATGGCACATGGAGCTATAAGAATAGATGCTCCAAAATTCATATTACATGGGGAATGCAAGGAGCTATTAAAATAGGCATGTCAGGAGTGGTGACAGGTCCTCTTTAACATTTATATATCACTACTGCATTGGACTGCTTATGTCTGGCTAGATGTGTCTCTGGCTATATCGTTTTTATTCCATCTTAACCCATGTGCTGCTATCTCCTGTTGATTTTATTCTGATTTGGGATGTAATTTGTGATCGCTGAATAAAGGTTTTGGATTTTTGGTATTATTTAGTGGTTTTTGGTTTTAATATGATAGTACTAGTCATAAAGGTAAACATAACATCAGTCATAGTTCCTACCAAATATAGTCACTTATGCCAGTGTCCATACCAAATACTGCAGCACATACCGTATACAGCAACACAATTATATGAACTATAGCTTCTTTGAACCAATCACTGCGCAACAATGATTTTGCTACTGAGAGAAAAACATGTGATTTATACTAAAATGAGCACGCTGATTTCAAATATGAACTCAGAATTTGCCTGACACGTCTAGATTTTAACCCCTTAGGGATCCTGGGATTTTCCATTTTAGCGTTTTCGTTTTTCACTCCCCGCCTTTCCATAGTCCTAACTTTTTTATTTTTCTATTCACATAGCCTTATGAGGGCTTATTTTTTGCAGGACAAGTTGTAATTTCTAATGGCACCATTTACAGTTGCATACTATGTAGTAGGAAGCGGGAAAAAAATTCCAAATGGGGTAGAATTGGGAAAAAACGCAATTCTGACAAAGGTTTTTATTTTTGTTTTTTTACACTGTACACTATGCTGTTATCTTCATTCTCCAGGTCAGTACGGTTCCAACGATACCACACTTGTATAATTTTTCTTGCGTTTTAATACTGAAAAACCATATTCGGACCCCTATAACTTTTTTATAGTTATGTGTACGGGGCTGGGTGAGTGCTCATTTTTTGCGGTACGATCTGTTCTTTTCAGTAAAACCAATTTGAAGTGTGTGCGACTTTTTAATCAGTTTTTCTAAAAAAAAAATTGGGTAGTTGAAGTGACCAAAATTGGCAAATTGGCTGTTTTTATTTTTTCCCCGTTACGCCATTTGCCGTATGCCATTAACTCCTTAAGGACACAGCCTTATTTCACCTTAAGGACCAGGCCATTTTTTGCAAATCTGACCAGTGTCCCTTTAAGTGCTGATAACTTTAAAACGCTTTGACTTATCCAGACCATTCTGAGATTGTTTTTTCGACACATATTGTACTTCATGACACTGGTAAAATGAAGTTAAAAAAAAATTATTTTTATTTATAAAAAAAATACCAAATTTACCAAAAATTTGTAAAAAATTGCTAATTTCCAAGTTTCTATTTCTCTACTTCTATAATACATAGTAATACCTGCAAAAATAGTTATTACTTTACATTCCCCATATGTCTACTTCATGTTTGGATTATTTTGGGAATGATATTTTATATTTTGGGGATGTTACAAGGCTTAGAAGTTTGGAAGCAAATCTTGAAATTTTTCTGAAATTTTCAAAAACCCAATTTTTAGGGACCAGTTCCGGTCTGAAGTCACTTTGTGAGGCTTATATAATAGAAACCACCCCATTCTAGAAACTACACCCCTCAAGCTATTCAAAACTGATTTTATAAACTTTGTTAACCCTTTAGGCGTTGCACAAGAGTTATTGGCAAATGGGGATGAAATTAGAAAATTTCTTTTTTTTGCCACATTTTCCATTTTAACCCATTTTTTCCAGTAACAAAGCAAGGGTTAACAGCCAAACAAGACTATATCTTTATTGCCCTCACTCTGCCGTTTACATAAACACCCCATATGTGGCCGTAAACTACTGTACGGGCACACAGTAGGGCGTAGACGGAAAGGTGCGCCATATGGTTTTTGGAAGGCAGATTTTGCTGGACCGGTTTATTTACACCGTGTCCTGTTTCAACCCCCCTGATGCATCCCTGGAGTAGAAACTCCCTAAAATTGACCCCATCTAAGAAACTACACCCCTTGAGGTATTCAAAACTGATTTTACAAACTTTGTTAACCCTTCAGGTGTTGCACAAGAGTTATTGGCAAATAGGGATGAAATTAGAAAATTTCTTTTTTTTTGCCAAATTTTCCATTTTAACCCATTTTTTCCACTAACAAAGCAAGGGTTTACAGCCAAACAAGACTGTATATTTATTGCCCTGACTCTGCTGTTTACAGAAACACCCCATATGTGGCCGTACAAAGGAGCGCCGTGTGGTTTGTGGAGGGCTGATTTTTATTGACCGGTTTATTTACACCGTGTCCTGTTTCAACCCCCCTGATGCACCCCTGGAGTAGAAACTCCCTAAAAGTGACCCCATTTTGGAAACTACGGGATAAGGTGGCAGTTTTGTTGGGACTATTTTTAGGGTACAGAAAAAAAGAGAGGTTTTGTCCAGCTTGTAGTTGTGGTAATCCAAAGGCTTCTTTATTGAATGTTCAGTATAAAATCCAGGTACAGAAAGCAGAGTCTACATGTTTCGGGCACAATGCAATCTTAGCCCTTACTTATGACTGTTTCAGATACACTGTGAGTTACCTTTGTAGAGAGGAGGGGGATGTTCTCTCACCTGAAGTAATCAGGCTGAAATTCAACCCCTCCCTTCCACAAATGTGTACATAGGTAAAAACATGCCAAAAGACAATTCATATGGTCCATAAAACAATAGATTGAAGGAAATGGGAAATAAAGGAAGAAAAGGAAAGAAATAAACCATTGGTTAGTACTGCAAGATTAGATCCAGTTTCTTATTTAAACCTTGAGGCTGGCGACTTTCAAGTCGGAAAATCCAATATGATTCTCTGTTTAAGAGTTTCCTTTTTCTGTCGCCACCTCTTATTGGTTTTTTAACCTTTTCAATGCCTTGTACTGACATATAGGAGACATCACCACCATGTACCATGGCAAAATGGAGTTACAATATGTGGGATGTACCACAAATGCAATAAAAACACGCATCAGAAAACATATATCAGACATACCGCACCATGAGAACCGCAACATATCTGCGGCAAGTCTCCATTTTGCCATGGTACATGGTGGTGATGTCTCGCATATGTCAGTACAAGGCATTGAAAAGGTTAAAAAACCAATAAGAGGTGGCGACAGAAAAAGGAAACTCTTAAACAGAGCATCATATTGGATTTTCCGACTTAAAAGTCGCCAGCCTCAAGGTTTAAATAAGAAACTGGATCTAATCTTGCAGTACTAACCAATGGTTTATTTCTTTCCTTTTCTTCCTTTATTTCCCATTTCCTTTAATCTATTGTTTTATGGACCATATGAATTGTCTTTTGGCATGTTTTTACCTATGTACACATTTGTGGAAGGGAGGGGTTGAATTTCAGCCTGATTACTTCAGGTGAGAGAACCTCCCCCTCCTCTCTACAAAGGTAACTCACAGTGTATCTGAAACAGTCATGAGTAAGGGCTAAGATTGCATTGTGCCCAAAACATGTAGACTCTGCTTTCTGTACCTGGATTTTATACTGAACATTCAATAAAGAAGCCTTTGGATTACCACAACTACAAGCTGGACAAAACCTCTCTTTTTTTCTATACTTCCGTATTTCTCCTGATTCGGGTAAAGGAGTTGTTTCGTGCTATAACAGTGGAATCCCTGACAGGCGAGAGCTGCTCAAAATCTCTGTTTTCTATTTTTAGGGTACATATGATTTTTGGTTGCTTTATATTACATTTTTGTGAGGTAAGGTTACCAAAAATTTAAATTTTGAAATTTCATCTCCATTTGCCATTAACTGTTGAGGAACACCTAAAGGGTTAATAAAGTTTGTAAAATCAGTTTTGAATACCTTGAGGGGTATAGTTTCTTAGATGGGGTCACTTTTAGGGAGTTTCTACTCTAGGGGTGCATCAGGGGGGCTTCAAAAGGGACATGGTGTCAATGAAAAAAGGCCATCAAAATCGGCCTTCCAGAAACCATGTCGGTCCTTTCCTTTTGCGCCCAGACTTTTAGTGATACAGCAGTTTACGACCACAAATGTGGCGTTTCTGTAAACTGCAGTATCAGGGTAATAAATATTAAGTTTTGTTTGGTTGTGTTAACCCTTGCTTTGTTACCGGAAAAAACGGATTGAAATGGAAAAGTGCCAAAAATAGCTCTTTTGGCTTTTTTTTTTTTGACCGTTGTTAATCTGGGGGGTTAGGTCATGGGGTATTTTTATAGAGGAGATTCTTACGGACGCGGTGATACCTAATAAGTCTACCTTTTTAGAATCATTTAGGTTTTAGACTATATTATCCTTTTTGATACAAATTTTTTTTTGGTATCTCTAAAGTCTAAGAGTCATTTTTTTTAACCGATTATCTAATGTAGGGGCTAATTTTTTGCGGGATGAGAGGATGGTTTTATTGGCACTATTTTGGGGGCTATATGACTTTTTGATGGCTTGCTATTAAACTTTTTGTTATGTAAGGTGACTATGTTAATCTGGGGAGTTAGGTCATGGGGTATTTTTATAGAGGAGATTATTTACCGACGCAGCGATACCTAATTTGTATACTTTTTTTTTTATTATTTTAGTTTTTACAATTTTTTTTGGTGTCTCAAGTCTGAGAACCAGTTTTTTTATCCGATAGTCAGTGGCTAAATTGGAATATAAATTTAGTACTCCATGGAAGTGTGATACTCCCTGAAGCAACCGTCAATGCAGAGGCCCGGTTGATCGGGGCACGTGTCGCACTGAGTAGTGGTGTCCTTCCGTATCCCCCTCCTGTGACACACTCTGCACTTTTTTTGGGTTCGTCCCTTCTTTCCAGTATGGGGGACCACACCTGGAAAGTGTTGGCCAGGGACGATCCGGGCGCCTCCAGTTCCCGAGGTACTCCGGCCTGCTCTTTCCCGGTCCAAAAAGATCAGGGTCTTGAGGACTGCCTCATAGAACTGAAGGAATGTCCCTGTGCTGCCAGCGCTCCGGGACAGCACAAAAGAGTTGTGCTCTTGCAACCTGCACCAAGTAGACCGCAAATTTTTTGTACCATGCCCGGATTTTGCGCATGGCGTTATATGGCTTGAGGCCTTTATCAGAGAGATCAACTCCTCCCATATACCGATTGTAGTCGACGATACAATCGGGCTTGAGGACCGTTGCCGCGGTACCTCACACAGGGACAGGGGTGATGCTGTTACCATGAATTGTGGACAGTACAAGGACATCCCTCTTGTCCTTATATCTGACCAGCAACAGGTTTTCACTGGTAAGGGCACGTGTCTCACCCCTGGGGATAGGTACCTGGAGGGGGTGGGCAGGGAGGCCGCGTTGATTTTTCCGCACGGTCCCACAAGCGGACGTGGATCTGGCGGCGAGGGACTGGAACAAGGGAATACTAGTATAAAAGTTATCCACGTAAAGGTGGTAACCCTTATCTAGCAGTGGGTGCATAAGGTCCCACACAAGTTTCCCGCTAACACCCAGAGTGGGGGGACATTCTGGGGGTTGAATACAGGAATCTCGCCCCTCGTACACACGAAACTTGTAAGTGTACCCTGAGGTACTCTCACAAAGTTTGTACAGCTTCACGCCATACCTCGCCCGCTTAGAGGGAACATACTGGCGGAAAATGAGTCTCCCCTTGAACGCAATGAAAGACTCATCAACCGCGACCTCCCTTCCAGGTACATAGGCCTCAAATGGCCTCAAACCGGGAGCGTGTCATGGCCGTACTGTAAAGTGGGGTCTGGTAGAGGACGTCCCCACTCCAGTAATGCCTGACACTAGGTTTCTTGACTAGGCCCATATGCAGCACGAGGCCCCAAAATGTCCTCTTCTCGGCTGCACTGACCGGGGTCCAGCCACCGGGCCTAGCCAAAAAGGAGCTCGGGTGTTGAGCAACGAACTGTTGGGCGTACAGGTTCGTCTGCTCCACCATTATATTTACCAGTTGGTCACTGAAAAAATGACTAAAAAAGTCATATTCAGTGAAGCCCACTGTGGAAATCTGGATTCCTGATTGGCCTACAAACTCAGGAATCACGGGCTCAAATCGCTCTGGGGTACACCAGACAAGTTCACCGGCAGGGGGCTCCGGTGGATTTAACTGGTGGGCCGGAAAACTAGTACGAGCCCCAGAGCTGCTCGTACTAGGGTGGGCCACAGGGTCCCTAGCATGGCGGTCCCCTTGCTCCGCCGCCTTGGGGGCTCATCATCATTGCTAGATGATGAGGAGGACGCGGATGACAACAGGAAAGTAGGGGTCATCCTGGTCCTCACTGGGACTCTCAGAGTCGGAGGCAAGCTGGGCGTATGCCTCCTCTGCCGAGAACGTCCGGCGGGCCATAGGGGAGTGTGTGTCTGCGTGTGTATGTGCGTGTGTGTAAATCTTTATTTGGTGTGAGGGGCACGGGTGTTCGCGTACTTATTCCTAAAACTAACAGAAAAAAAAAAAAGACTGACCAAAAAAGGGGAAAAAAATGTAAAAAAAAAGTTTAAAAAAAATTCCAAACCGCTGATCAACCGTCCGAAGTTGATCAGCGGTGGGGTGTGCGATGCGCTAACAGTGGCCGGACGCTATAAGTGCCGGCAACAGTCAGCGTACGCACAAAAAAAAATAAAAAATGCCTGCGCCCCAAAAAAGCTGTGGGGGGGAAGGGGGGACAGGGGGGCAAGCGGCAGCACCCCTGGAGGGTCTAGGGTCACACAGCTGTGCTGTGGACCCCAGACACCCTACTTAGGGTGATGCAAGAAAACTTTTTTTTACCACTAACTTTCCCTTTATTTTCCCTGCCTAGCCCAACCTTTCGCTAGTCTTTCCCTAATTACCTGCTGATAAGATGGGGGGTGCTGGGGCACAGATCGGATCCTGGGGCAAGGATGGGTGCTGGGGCACAGATGCTGGCTCAGATCCGACACGTGCAGGCAGCGCTCCTCTCTCCTCGGGCTCCGGACACAAAAGGAGGATGAGAGGAGCGCTGCTATCAATTGAATCTCCCGCCAGCACGCCCTCCTACCAATCAGAGGCGATCCTGAGAGGTGATGTCACCATCCCCACTCAGGATCGCAGGATGGTGATTGGTGGGGTAAAATCACACCACCGATCACCATCCTGTTCCGGATTATCGGGTCCTCAGAGACCCGAATAACCCGGAAACGCAGCAAACCGCAGGTCTGAATTGACCTGCGGTTTGCTGCGATCGCCTACGCAGGGGGGTCACAGGACCCCCCCGACGCATTTGACCAGGCACCGGGTTCCCGATCACCGCCCGCCGCGCGGCGGTGATGGAAAATACAAAGGGCGTACAGGTACGCCCTGTGTCCTTAAGTACCAGGACATAAGGGCGTACCTGTACGCCCTGTGTCCGGAAGAGGTTAATATTGTTATATTTTAATAGTATGGGCATTTTTGCACGTGGCGATGCCCATGATGTTTATTTTTTTTATAGTTTAAGTATTTTTATTTTAAGGAAAGAGGGGGCGATTTAAACTTTTTTTTTTTTTATATTTGCAAAAAACTTTAGCTTTTTTTTTTTTTTTACTTTTTTTAAATCACCTTGGGTGACAATAACTGGAAATCATTAGATTGCCTATTGTGTTCATTGATGTCTACTGTATATAGACGACATTGAACACTTCATTTGCACTATACCAATACAATGCTGCCACCTAGTGGCCTGTATTGGTATAGTCATCTAATAGGCACCGAAGCCTGCTTGAGGCTTCAGCCTATTAGATCAATGTAACAGGTTCCCCGATCTCAGCACGACTTCCTCTTCCGGACTGCGCAGATGCCGTGGTCACATTTGACCACCGCATTTTATGGCTGATCGCATACATGTGCCGTGGGTCTTTGCTATATAAAATAGCAGAAACCCGGCGGCTATGGTGCCCGCTGCACGTGCGAGCGGGCTCCATGTCTGGGGACCGGACATCCGCCGTACATGTACAGCGGAGGTCCTTAAAGGGTTAAGTTATACATGCAAAGCCTATTCAGTTATAATATTAGTGCATTATATTGGAGATATTCCATTGGACATGTCCAGACCTGTTCGGACACACTCAGGCTGATGTCAGCAGTAAGTCTATAAGGCAAGCTGGACATATTTTGACAAAGTGATCTGTTATAGTGCTATCAGTTTTGAAACTTAAGATGGATAAACGCAAATGTGTTAACGATCCAGACCATTTCTGCTACATACAGTGAGGTCCATAAATATTGGGACATTGACACAATTCTAACATGTTTGGCTCTATACACCACCACAATGAATTTGAAATGAAACGAACAAGATGTTCTTTAACTGCAGACTGTCAGCTATAATTTGAGGGTATTTACATCCAAATCAGGTGAACGATGTAGGAATTACAATAGTTTGCATATGTGCCTCCCACTTGTTAAGGAACCAAAAGTAATGGGACAATTGGCTTCTCAGCTGTCCCATGGCCAGGTGTGTGTTATTTCCTCATTATCCCAATTACAATGAGCAGATAAAAGGTCCAGAGTTCATTTCAAGTGTGCTATTTGCATTTGGAATCTGTTGCTGTCAACTCTCAAGATGAAATACAAAGAGCTGTCACTATCAGTGAAGCAAGCCATCATTAGGCTGAAAAAACAAAACAAACCCATCAGAGAGATAGCAAAAACATTAGGTGTGGCCAAAACCACTGTTTGGAACATTCTTAAAAAGAAGGAAAGCACGGGTGAGCTCAGCAACACCAAATAACCCAGAAGACCACAGAAATCAACTGTGAATTCTTATACATCTATCATACTGCCAAGATGACTTTTATTTAGGTGTATGTAGTTTTTCACAGCATTCTTTGCTGTTTTTTTTTTTTTTAACGCTGTAGTTTTGAAACTACAAGGCCATGTGTGCACACTTGTTCATCTGTTCTCAGTACTCCCAGAGAAGTGAATGGAAAATGCTGGGAGTTGTAGTTTCACAACAGCTGGAGTGCCGGAGCTTGCTGACCCTTGCACTAGATGTTGTTATAAAGTGCACTATGGACAAAAGTTCTTTTTTCATGCCATTTTTTTGTATTGCCTTTGTGTTTTAACAGTTTTTGCAGTATGCTCTAACCATGCTAATTTCTGGTGTTTTTCCCCTAGGGATTAAGTATAGGGGTTGAAGAATAACAGTAACATAGTTTATAAGGCTGAAAAAAGACATCTGTCCATCCAGTTCAGCCTGTTATCCTGCAAGTTGATCCAGAGGAAGGTAATTTTCCAAATTTTAGGGGGAAAATTCCTTCCCGACTCCAATCAGGCAATCAGAATAACTCCCTGGATCAACGACCCCTCTCTAGTAACTATAACCTGTAATATTATTACGCTCCAGAAATACATCCAGGCCCCTCTTGATTTCTTTTATTGTACTCACCATCACCACCTCCTCAGGCAGAGAGTTCCATAGTCTCACTGCTCTTACCGTAAAGAATCCTTTTCTATGTTTGTGTACAAACCTTCTTTCCTCCAGACCCAGAGGATGTCCCCTTGTCACAGTCACACTCCTGGGGATAAATAGATGATGGGATAGATCTCTGTACTGACCCCTGATATATTTATACATAGTAATTCTCCCCTCAGTCGTCTTTTTTCTAAAGTTAATAACCCTAATTTTGATAATCTTTCAGGGTACTGTAGTTGCCCCATTCCAGTTATTACATTAGTTGCCCTCCTCTGGACCCTCTCCAGCTCTGCTATGTAGTCTGAGCCCAGAACTGTACACAGTACTCCAACTGTTTTTATAGCTATGTGACTGGTACTTTCACAATTTTATCTTTGTGTCGGTCATCTATAAACCTTATCTCTAAACTAATGAGAGGTCATAAACACTTAAGCCACATTCATGTCAGAGAGCAGAGAGAAGGAGCCTGTCAGCTCCTGGGGTCTGATGGAAAAGACAGAAAATCCAAAGGGTGCTACTAGAGCATGTCAGCTCTGTACAGAAAAAAGGATGCCATATTTTTTATAAAGAGCAATTTAAAAAATAAATTTTTGGCTCAAAATGAGTACAATGCAATAATAAAAAATCGCCCCCAAAGGTGTACATAAATTTATATCAGCAGCCGGGCATTTAAATTGGCACCCGCTGGCACGTGCAGCAGGCGCCATGACTGCCGGGTGTCTGCTGTTTTAAAGAGAAGACACCCGACACTAATATCTGCTTGCAGACTTTTAACCCTTTAGATGCTGTGGTCATCTGGGTGTGCTCTGGCTCCCCCTGGCAGCCCCTGTTCTCCTGTGCGATGGTACCAGAGATGGTACACAGCATTTAAGCGGGAAAACCTTCCTCAAAGCAATAACATTTAGAGATTCACAACAGGGATGACCATAATCCCATGTGGATCCCTCCCTACTATGAATCGAATGGTATTTCGCTTTTAAAATTATTAGGGTTAAAACCAGAGGCTGAACATGGTGGATGGATCAAATATGGCTGCTGGATTATTGCAGCAACACTGTCCCTAGTGCATGAGCGCTTGCCACATCTCTCCCTATGCACAGCTCATAGTAAAATGGCGGAGACTACGCAGGATGAGGGTTTTGTAGGGCTGTGACATTACAGGGGGTGGCTATCTGCTGATTGGCTGGCTGCACGGCATTACCGGACTTCTTACTTTCACTTTGTAACACGTGCAGCCGCCATTTTAGGAAAACCTGATTCGTGACCACAGCTTTGTTGCGTATAAATGTCAGGCTGAGCCCCGTCCATCCGGGCAGGTGGGGGTGGCGGTGTCCTCTGGTTGCTAGTAGACGGCTCTGTTAATGGAGGTAGAGGGGGAGAAGGAGTGAACACGTGTGGAGCGAACACTCTGGAGACAGCAGTGCCCAGCACAGGGCCAGACTGTCGGCTGCCGCCTCCCTGCCTGCCCGGTGCCCAGCCGCAGCTCTGCCTGGAGCCACCGGGAGCTTTCAATCACCGGAGCTGCTGTCTGCACCCCTCCTGCCAAGGGTTAACCCTGTGCATCCTTAGCCGCAGTCCTGCAAGGGTTAATCGTCATCCCTGACCTCATCCCTGTTGCATCCTCCTGCTTGATTCCCAGTGGATCACAGCCCTGGCCGACGGGCACACCTCAGGAGGGCTCCTCACCCAGGTGCTGTGGATTGCTCCGCTGGATTTAGGAGTGTTGGAGTTTTTCGGGGACGGGATCCTGGGGGATCTGCCTGGTCCTGGGTGCAGTCACCACTGCCCATTGTCTGCCTGCTATAGACGGGGTCTGCAGTGCTCTGCTCCAGGGCTGCCTGAGTGGGGGCCACACAGGACGGGGGCCCCAACACTGCAGCCCAGAGGTCACATCTAATGTATGGGGGGGGGGGGGGGTGTATCTGAGATTTACTAAGGCTTTGTGTTATCTACATGTGGAGGTGGATGGA
This sequence comes from Bufo bufo, assembly GCF_905171765.1. Lineage (NCBI taxonomy): Eukaryota > Metazoa > Chordata > Amphibia > Anura > Bufonidae > Bufo > Bufo bufo. The sequence continues at coordinate 192,495,288 of NC_053391.1, read as the reverse complement.
CAGATAGATGATATATAGATATTAGATGATTAGATAGATAGATAGATAGATGTCACGGTTATGGGAGCACTGTGGATGTCACGGTTATGGGAGCACTGTGGATGTCACGGTTATGGGAGCACTGTGGATGTCACGGTTATGGGAGCACTGTGGATGTCACGGTTATGGGAGCACTGTGGATGTCACGGTTATGGGAGCACTGTGGATGTCACGGTTATGGGAGCACTGTGGATGTCACGGTTATGGGAGCACTGTGGATGTCACGGTTATGGGAGCACTGTGGATGTCACGGTTATGGGAGCACTGTGGATGTCACGGTTATGGGAGCACTGTGGATGTCACGGTTATGGGAGCACTGTGGATGTCACGGTTATGGGAGCACTGTGGATGTCACGGTTATGGGAGCACTGTGGATGTCACGGTTATGGGAGCACTGTGGATGTCACGGTAATGGGAGCACTGTGGATGTCACGGTAATGGGAGCACTGTGGAGTTCACTGTTACGGAGGGCACTGTGGAGGTCACTGTTACGGAGGGCACTGTGGAGGTCACTGTTACGGAGGGCACTGTGGAGGTCACTGTTACGGAGGTCACTGTGAAGGTCACTGTTACGGAGGTCACTGTGGAGGTCACTGTTACGGAGGTCACTGTGGAGGTCACTGTTACGGAGGGCACTGTGGAGGTCACTGTTACGGAGGGCACTGTGGAGGTCACTGTTACGGAGGTCACTGTGGAGGTCACTGTTACGGAGGTCACTGTTACGGAGGGCACTGTGGAGGTCACTGTTACGGAGGGCACTGTGGAGGTCACTGTTACGGAGGGCACTGTGGAGGTCACTGTTACGGAGGGCACTGTGGAGGTCACTGTTACGGAGGGCACTGTGGAGGTCACTGTTACGGAGGGCACTGTGGAGGTCACTGTTACGGAGGGCACTGTGGAGGTCACTGTTACGGAGGGCACTGTGGAGGTCACTGTTACGGAGGGCACTGTGGAGGTCACTGTTACGGAGGGCACTGTGGAGGTCACTGTTACGGAGGGCACTGTGGAGGTCACTGTTACGGAGGGCACTGTGGAGGTCACTGTTACGGAGGGCACTGTGGAGGTCACTGTTACGGAGGGCACTGTGGAGGTCACTGTTACGGAGGGCACTGTGGAGGTCACTGTTACGGAGGGCACTGTGGAGGTCACTGTTACGGAGGGCACTGTGGAGGTCACTGTTACGGAGGGCACTGTGGAGGTCACTGTTACGGAGGGCACTGTGGAGGTCACTGTTACGGAGGGCACTGTGGAGGTCACTGTTACGGAGGGCACTGTGGAGGTCACTGTTACGGAGGGCACTGTGGAGGTCACTGTTACGGAGGGCACTGTGGAGGTCACTGTTACGGAGGGCACTGTGGAGGTCACTGTTACGGAGGGCACTGTGGAGGTCACTGTTACGGAGGGCACTGTGGAGGTCACTGTTACGGAGGGCACTGTGGAGGTCACTGTTACGGAGGGCACTGTGGAGGTCACTGTTACGGAGGTCACTGTTACGGGGGGCACTGTGGATATCACTGTTACGGGGGGCACTGTGGATGTCACTGTTACGGAGGGCACTGTGGATGTCACTGTTACGGAGGGCACTGTGGACGTCACTGTTACGGGGGCACTGTGGATGTCACTGTTACGGGGGCACTGTGGACGTCACTGTTACGGGGGCACTGTTGATGTTGATGTTACGGGGGCACTGTTGATGTACGAGGGGACTGTTGATAGGGCTCATGCACAGAACCGTATCCGTTTTGCGGTCTGTAAGTTGAGGATCCACTAAATATGGTTAATGTCTGTGTGTGATTTAGACTTTTTTTTGCAGTCCCATTGAGTTCTATGGGTTTTAGATATGCATTATGAGAACCAGAATAGGACATGTTCTATCTTTCCCCGAACTGACATACGGATGTGGAAAGCACATGGACGTCATCGGTGTGTTTTTTACATCCGTATGTCAGTTCCAGTAAAGACAGAACATGTCCTATTCTGGTCTTCAAAATGAGGACCTCAAATCCATAGAACTCAATGGGACTGCAAAAACGTGGATCGCAAAATAGATACGGTTGTGTGCATAAGGGTTTAGATCAGGCATCCTCAAACTGCGGCCCTCCAGCTATTGCAAAACTACAACGCCCAGCATGCCCGAACAGCCTACAGGTATCAGCCTACAGCAGGGCATTGTGGGAGTTGTAGTTTTACAACAACTAGAGGGCCGCAGTTTGAGGATGCCTGGTTTAGATACACAGCTCAGCAGGCAGGAACATACAAGATAGGCTTAGATACACAGCTCAGCAGGCTATATCATACAAAATGAGATTGGATACACAGCTCAGCAGGCAGTATCCTAGAAGATAGGATTAGTGTCATGCCTTCAGCAAGTTTATTGTTCATTTATGCATAACTTTCATACATAGTTAAAGGGATTCTGTCACCACATTTTACCCCCTACAGTAAAACATAGCTACTTGTAGGTCTCCCTGAGCTGTATTAAATGATGCCCAAGGGGATGTCCTTTCCTAACTTGGTGCCCCGCTGCACCCCTCGGTCCGGTGCCCAGGACCGTCGGCATGCGCACTTCGCTCGACGATGCCATTACCTGTAGTCCGCACGGGCGCAGACTACAGTGTGTAGTGCGCACGCGCAGGATTTCAAACACAGGGCTCAGGGATTACGTCAGTGCGCCGGCTCTTGAATATATTATATTAGAGCCGGCACTGGGCACCGGACCGAGGGGTGCGGCTGGGCACCAAGTTAGGAAAGGACATCCCCTTGGGCACCTTATGTAAGTCATTAGCATATCACTAAAATCGATTCTATAAAGAAATAAAAGACTATTTTTTTTTTTTATAATAAATCTATTATTTTCTTTTTTTTTTAAATACAAACAACAAAACAAAGTAAGGCACTTCATGTGCCCCAGACAGTACAATCATAAATATAGAGCAGTATATTTTCCGCAGTACAAAGCAGCCATAGTTTACAATCAATGTAAGGAAGTATAAACAATCATTAAATCAAGAAGAGTTGGCTAGACTAAGTATCAGACGACCAAGTGTCCCTTTCAATTGTCCCATTATGTACCATTCCGTGAGTGTAAATGGTTTCATAATCAACTGTATCTCCGTATTTGACATACAATACTCAATAAACGGTTTCCATTTTTGAAACAACCCTTTTGCTTGTTTTTCCTTTTCTGCAAGAGAATTTAACCTTTCTATATGAAAGACATGCTTTAGCTGTTCAATTATAACCTGTAAACTAGGGGTATCATCTTGAAGCCATTGTCGCAGGAGGCTACGCTTCGCTACCATGCATATCGTATGGAACAAGCGGGGAATCCCACCTTGCCCTACCTCTCCCTCCTCATAGTGAAACAGGTACAAAGTGGCTGATAATGGAAGTTCTCTTCCCCAAATCCCTTTAACCAAATTTCCCACTTCCTCCCATAACCTTTTACTCTTTGGGCACGTCCATATCCCATGGAATAGATCAGGGAACCCTATCCCACATTTCGGGCAACTTGTAATCCTGTCTGGTTTAGCTGGATGAGGGGGGATATTAAACCCATAAATAGCTCTGTGCATTAGTCTAACCTGGGTGTCCCTCCATGACTCATTAATTATATGTCTCCTTACTACTTCCCACCCTTTCACTATCTTTGTTTCAATGTCGTCATCATCCAATTGCTCCGCCCATTTTCCAAAACATTTACTCCCATCCCTAATCCCTTCTTCCTTCCGCATATCTGCGTATATCGTAGAAATCGAGACCCTCCCTCCCCCCAGGTCCAAGATCTTATCCAGAGTGTTCTTTCGTATTTCCTTCTGCACCAACACTAATTGGTTCACCACTGCCTCCTTCACTTGAGCCCACTGAATAGTCTGAAATGACGACAACGAAAACTTTTCAATCACTTCCTCTCCTGTGAGCCACCTAGGGTCCGAATCATGTAATAACTGTTTCGCATCTAAAATCCCCTTCCTCCTCCACTCCTCGAACAGCTTGTTTCTGTTACCCTGTGGGAATTCAGGATTGTTCCACAATGGAAGATGCTTGGAGACCCTGTACGACAACCAGTACTTTTTTCTAAGAATCCTCCATGCAGCTATCGTGTCCTTAATCAATAAAGACTGTTTGATCCAAACAGGAATCACCTGCAACCTCGAATGCAGCAACGCCACCGGAGACCAGGGAGCACAGAATTCCTTTTCCAACGTTAAAGCTGAGTAAAAACTAGAATCATTAATCCAGTCACAAATATGCCTAGCCATACACGCCAGATTGTAGTTTCTAATATCAGGAAATGCTATCCCTCCTTGCTCAATTCCCTTCGTCAAGGAACGCATTAATATCCTAGGTCTCTTGCCATGCCATAAATTTTTTTTGAATGCTTTGACCATTTTGGAGACATCTTTATGTTTTAACAAAATAGGAATCGTCTGCATGGGATAAAGCAGTTTAGAAACTGACATCATCTTAATGAGATGATTACGCCCCAACAATGACAGCGGCAGATCATGCCACCTATGCAATTCTTGAGTTATTTTAGTAACTAATGGGTCATAGTTAAGTCTATATAAAGACTCGGGAGTAATCCCCACTTTAATCCCTAAGTAAGTTATGTACGATCTCGCAATAGGTATACCCCCCATTTCATCACCTGACACCCTCTGCCCTCCACTCTTTAGAAATAGTATCTCGCTTTTTGATTTATTAATCTTTAACCCTGAAAGAAGACCGAACTCCTCTAGTGCATCCATAATCCTCCCAATATCCCTATGAGGGTCAGATAGGAAAAGCAAGATATCATCAGCAAACAACGCCGTACGCAGTTGTTTCTTGCCCACCTCTAAACCCTTAAAGAATTCTCCTGAATCGAGCCATCTAGACAAGGGCTCTATAGCCAAGTCAAACAGGAGAGGAGACAAGGGGCATCCCTGCCTAGTTCCCCTTTCTAACCGAAAAGAGTCAGATATATATCCCCCTGTACAAACCCTTGCCTTTGGACCTAGATATAACCCATCTAATAGAGTGCGGAATAATCCCGTAATACCCGCTGAATCCAAAGCTAGACCCAGCCATCTCCAATTGATGCTATCGAAAGCCTTTTCCGTATCTAGAGTGAGGATGGCTGGGTCTCGCCCCCGGTACTCCGCCCTGCCAGTCACAGAGAGGGCCAACAATACTTTTCTCAAATTAGTGACAGCCGCCCTACCTTTAATAAACCCAACCTGTGCGGGAGAGATCAAAGAGGGAAGAACCGATGCCAACCTATTGGCAAGCAATTTTGAAATGATCTTGATGTCATGGTTGATCAGGGATATTGGCCTATAAGATGCCAAATCCTCCGGATCTTTCCCAGCTTTATGGAGTAACGTTATATACGCTGTGTTCATATGTTCTGACAACGGATTCCCCTCCACTATAGAAGAATACAGTGTCGTCAAATAAGGCACTACCTGAGCATCTACTGCTTTATAAAAGTCTGCCGTATACCCGTCTGGGCCTGGGGCTTTACCGGAAGGAAATGACTTTATAGTTGCTTGAACCTCAACTGCTGTCAAAGGGGCATTCAAAACCTCCAGCTGTTCTACTGTCAGAGTTGGCAAGGACATATGCTCCAAGAAAACTTTCCCCTCTTCCACCCTATCCCCGGTATTTTGATAAAATGCTGCCATATACCGTTCAAACATTTTATTGATCTGTTGTGGTCTGTGCTCCCTGGTCCCATCCCCTTTCCTCACTACCTGGATATGATTCAGAGGACGTCTACCTTTAGCTAAAGAAGCTAACAGCTTCCCTGACTTATTGCCAAATCTATGCAACCTGGCCTCCATATAAGACCTCTTTGAAATCTCTATTTTCTCTGCCCATTCATCAAAGTCTCTCTTAGCCAAGATCCAGCGTTCTTTAGTATTCTGGGTCTGGGCCAAGAGAAAGTTGCTATAGGCTTCTCTTAAACATGTACTTGCCTTCTCATACTGACTCCTGGCTATTTTCCTAATGGAGGACACATACGCCATCAACCTTCCCCTCAATACAGCTTTAGCCGTTTCCCAAAATAATACCGGATCATTCACATGCTGCCCATTGTCATCAACAAATTCCATCCACCATCCTTTCAGTAATTTAACAAATTCGGCATCCTTCACCAAGTAATTAGGAAATCTCCATATATATTCCCCTCCCCCCTTGTACACTTCCCTGATATCCATTAGGAGAGGTGAATGATCCGATATTACCATATCCCCTATAGCAATGTCGGTTACTCTATGCACAATAGCTGCCGATACAAAAAAATAATCAATTCTCGACCAACTCTTGTGCACATGAGAATAGTGAGTAAACTCCCGACCTTGGGGATTGGAGACCCTCCACATATCTCTGAGAGACAACGACTCGGCAAAGTCCCCCAGAGGATTATAACGACAACTCTCACTAGTAGTCCTCCTGTCCTCGTGCTGATTCATTACGGCGTTAAAATCACCCCCTAGTACTTTTACACCCTGTGTATCTTGCAACAGTCTGGTACATAAGGAATCAAGGAAGGCTTTCTGGCCCATATTGGGTGCATAAATGTTGTAAAGGCTAATGTCCCCAAACAGGCCAGAAATGTGCAAACGTAACACCCTGCCTGCATCATCTGCGGTTACTGAGTGCACAGTATGTGACAAGTGACGGCTTATCAAGACTAAAACCCCTGCTTTTCTGTCCACCGCCGCAGAGCCATATACCTCCCCAACCCATAACTTCTTCATCCTATGGAAGTCCGCCGCCGCCAGGTGGGTCTCCTGCAACAAGGCAATATCAGCCTTTAATCTGCGCAAGTGTCTCAGAATTTTCATACGCTTATTAGGAGATTTCAACCCCTTTACGTTCCATGAGATAATTCTCATAAATGGAGTAGTTACGTAAGACCCACCTGACGGCAGAGAACCCCTCCCCACCTTGCTGTTATGTCCTGAATATTAGTCAAAGAAGCGCTGCCTCCCAGCCCGACAAAAGACTATTAGTTAATAAGGGCATCATTTAATACAACTCAGGGAGACCTACAAGTAGCTATGTTTACTGTAAGGGGTAAAATGTGGTGACAGAATCCCTTTAATATGTTTTCTGTATAATTCTCTGTTGATTGTGTAACAGCTCCATCTAGTGGCCGTTTTACATACAATTGCAGCTATTCATACTACAAGTTTGGTCTACTTCAGCTTCCATATCTTAGTGACATCATCATCCCTGCACATAGCAGCCATTTTCTTCAGTCACAGTCATCACTGCCTGAGGATAGCACATGGCTTGGAAGCCTCTCGAGACATCCTCTACATCTAAGCTCACAGTAGCATTGCTGCTATGTCACATAGCCACATTACAGCCTGTTTTGCATCTGTTTTTTATATGTATTTGCATATCCTTTATAGCAGGTTATAGTTAGCAGCTAAGGACCATTCTTGTTATGCAGATAGGTACATGCTCTGCTTAGATCTGCATCTGTGTTAGTATATACATTACTATATGTCAGTCCCCATTAGTAAGCGCATTGTTTTTTCTGTTCCCCAGTTTTACCACACCGATTTACTTCCTTGCAATAAAGATAAAGTTGGACGTTTCTCTCTTGTCAATTCATTGCCGGGATAAGGTTTAGCTGTCTGTCAAGCTATGTACCTTCACATATAAGGAGGACAGAACAATTAGATACACCACTCAGCAGGCTGTATCATACAAGATGGGATTAGATACACACCTTAGCAGGCAGTATTGCACACACCAGGCTGTGTATCAGGCACATACATGATAGGATTAGATACAGATGTGTTTGGATATGATGTGTTTATCACACTCTGGAGATGGTGAGCGAACAGAACAATTAGATACACCACTCAGCAGGCTGTATCATACAAGATGGGATTAGATACACAGCTCAGCAGGCAGTATCATAGAAGATGGGATTAGATACACAGCTCAGGCTGTATCACAAAGGATAGGATTAGATATACAGTCAGGTCCATATATATTGGGACATCAACACACTTGTACAATTTGTGGCTCTATACACCACCACAATGGATTTGAAATGAAACAAACAAGATGTGCTGTAACTGCAGACTGTCAGCTTTAATTTGAGGGTATTTACATCCAAATCAGGTGAACGGTGTAGGAATTACAACAGTTTGCATATGTGCCTCCCACTTGTTGAGGAACCAAAAGTAATGGGACAGAATAATAATCATAAATCAAACTTTCACTTTTTAATACTTGGTTGCAAATCCTTTGCAGTCAATTACAGCCTGAAGTCTGGAATGCATAGACATCACCAGCCGCTAGGTTTCATCCCTGGTGATGCTCTGCCAGGGCTCTACTGCAACTGTCTTCAGTTCCTGCTTGTTCTTGGGGCATTTTACCTTCAGTTTTGTCTTCAGCAAGTGAAATCCATGCTCAATCAGATTCAGGTCATGTGATTGACTTGTCCATTCCACTTCTTTCCCTTAAAGGGTTTCTGTCACCCTGCAAAACTCTTTTTTTTTTTTTTGGATAGTTAGATTCCTTATAGGGCGATATAGGAGAATATAATAGTCTTACTTACTTTCATGCGGCCGATTCTTTATAAAACGAACTTTTATAATATGTAAATGAGGGCTCTACCAGCAAGTAGGGCGTCTACTTGCTGGTAGCTGCTGCAGAAATCCGCCCCCTTGCCGTGTTGATTGACAGGGCCAGCCGTGATCTCCTCCTCCGGCCGGCCCTGTCAGTAATTCAAAAATCGCACGCCTCGCGTCATTCGGCGCAGGCGCTCTGAGATGAGGAGGCTCGTCTCCTCAGCACTCCCTCAGTGCGCCTGCGCCGATGACGTCTTCTCTTTTGGTGATGTCATCGGCGCAGGCGCACTGAGGGAGTGCTGAGGATACGAGCCTCCTCATCTCAGAGCGCCTGCGCCGAATGACGCGAGGCGCGCGATTTTTTAATTACTGACAGGGCCAGCCGGAGGAGGAGATCACGGCTGGCCCTGTCAATCAACTCGGCGAGGGGGCGGATTTCTGCAGCAGCTACCAGCAAGTAGACGCCCTACTTGCTGGTAGAGCCCTCATTTACATATTATAAAAGTTTGTTTTATAAAGAATCGGCCGCATGAAAGTAAGTAAGAGCATTATATTCTCCTATATCGCACTATGAGGAATCTAACTATCCCAAAAAAAAAAAATGAGTTTTGCAGGGTGACAGAAACCCTTTAAAAAACTCTTTGGTTGCTTTTGCAGTATGCTTTGGGTCATTGTCCATCTGCACTGTGAAGCGCCGTCCAATGAGTTCTGAAGCATTTGACTGAATATGAGCAGATAATATTGCCCGAAACACTTCAGAATTCATCCTGCTGCTTTTGTCAGCAGTCACATCATCAATAAATACAAGAGAACCAGTTCCATTGCCCACGTAATGACACTACCACCATCATGCTTCACTGATGAGGTGGTATGCTTAGGATCATGAGCAGTTCCTTTCCTTTTCCATACTCTTCTCTTCCCATCACTCTGGTACAAGTTGATCTTGGTCTTATCTGTCCATAGGATGTTGTTCCAGACCTGTAAAGGCTTTTTTTTTTAGATGTCATTTGGCAAACTCTAATCTGGCCTTCCTGTTTTTGAGGCTCACCAATGGTTTACATCTTGTGGTGAACCCTCTGTATTCACTCTGGTGAAGTCTTCTTCTGATCGTGACAGCTCTTTGGATCTCATCTTGAGAGTTGACAGCAACAGATTCCAAATGCAAATAGCACACTTGAAATGAACTCTGGACCTTTTATCTGCTCATTGTAATTGGGATAATGAGGGAATAACACACACCCGGCCATGGAACAGCTGAGAAGCCAATTGTCCCATTACTTTTGGTTCCTTAACAAGTGGGAGGCACATATGAAAACTGTTGTAATTCCTGAACCGTTCACCTGATTTGGATGTAAATACCCTCAAATTAAAGCTGACAGTCTGCAGTTAAAGCACATCTTGTTCGTTTCATTTCAAATCCATTGTGGTGGTGTATAGAGCCAAAAATGTTACAATTGTGTTGATGTCCCAATATTTATGGACCTCACTGTACATGTGAGGGCAGAGCCTGTCAGTAATGGGATTTAGACACTGGGTGAGAAGTAGATTCATGTCTGTGTGCAGAAAGATAGACACAGGTGTTATAGATGGAGTAGCTGCTGCAGGCAGAGCAGTGTGTGTGTGTGTGTGTGTGTGTGTGTGTGTGTGTGTGTGTGTGTGTGTGTGTGTGTGTGTGTGTGTGTGTGTGTGTGTCAGCCTGTGACTCATCTCTATTTATGGACCTCACTGTACATGTGAGGGCAGAGCCTGTCAGTAATGGGATTTAGACACTGGGTGAGAAGTAGATTCATGTCTGTGTGCAGAAAGATAGACACAGGTGTTATAGATGGAGTAGCTGCTGCAGGCAGAGCAGTGTGTGTGTGTGTGTGTGTGTGTGTGTGTGTGTGTGTGTGTGTGTGTGTGTGTGTGTGTGTGTGTGTGTGTGTGTGTGTGTGTGTGTGTGTGTGTGTGTGTGTGTGTGTGTGTGTGTGTGTGTGTGTGTGTGTGTGTGTGTGTGTGTGTGTGTGTGTGTGTGTGTCAGCCTGTGACTCATCTCTCTGCAGTGCAGCCAGAATTGTGTAGCAATAAAAAATTAGGGAAGAACTAAACAGGAAACTGAAGAACGTAAAAAGCTCTGCCTCAAAGAAGCCAATACATTCTAGGCTTCACACAGGAGATTCTGAAGCACAAACAGGGGAAGAAAAACATTAAAAAACAGGTATTGGGGGCATATGTACGCATGTAGAGTGGTGTTAGGAGCACAAAAACAGAATTTTGATTTTGGGACCGGACAACCTCTTGGACAGCATTCAAAACGACGTGGAATTAACCCCTTAAGGACCCATGACGTACATGTACGTCATTTCTTTGCGGGACTTAAAGACCCATGACATACATGTACTTCATGGGGATCGGGCAGGTGCAGAAGCTGCGCCCGCCCGATCAGCGGCAGGGGTTTGGCTGTCACTGATAGCCAGACCCCCTCTGCATGCGTCAGCATCGGTGAAATCAAAGATGGATCTCACAGGCAGGAAGCTGTATGAGTAATACACACTGTATTACACATACAGCCAATGCATTCCAATACAAAAGTATTGGAATGCATTATAAAGGGGATCAGACCCCCAAAAGTTGAAGTCCCAAAGTGGGACAAAATATAAAGTGCAAAAAAAATAAAGTTTTCCCCCCAAAAAATTCAGTTTCAAGTAAAAAAATAAAAAAAAAAGTCAGTCATTTTCCCCAAATAAAGGTAAAAAAATAAAAAAATAAAAACTGGAGCTAAATAAACAATTTTTTTGTCACCTTACATCACTAAAAGTACAACACCAAGCGATCAAAAAGGCGTATGCCCGCCAAAATAGTACCAATCTAACCATCACCTCATTCCGCAAAAAATGAGCTCCTACCTAAGACAATCGCCCAAAAAAAAACAAAAAACAACTATGGCTCAGAATATGGAGACACTAAAACATCATTAAAAATGCTGTTATGTAAAACTTACATAAAATAAAATAGTATACATATTAGGTATTGCCACGTCCGTAACGACCGGCTCTATAAAAATACCACATGACCTAACCCCTCAAGTAAACATCGTAAAAAAAATTCAACAAAAACTGTAAAAAAAAGAAATTTTTTGTCACCTTACATCACAAAAAGTGTAATAGCAAGCGATCAAAAAGTCATACGCACCCCAAAATAGTTGGGACTTCAACTTTTGGGGGTCTCATCCCGCAAAAATCATACCCTAAAATAATCGCCCAAATTAGGCATCGCTGCGTCCGTAATAACCTGCTCTATAAAAATATCCCATGACCTAACCCCTCAGGTGAATACCGTAAAAAATAAAAATGGTGTAAAAAGCCATTTTTTGGTACTTTACATCACAAAAAGTGTAATAGCAAGCGATCAAAAAGTCATATTCACCTTATAATAGTACCAATCAAATAGTCATCTCATCCCGAAAAAAATGAGCCCCTACACAAGACAGTCGCCAAAAAAATAAATAAAACTACTGCTTTCAGAATGTGGAGACACAAAAAAATATTTTTTTTTCAAAAATGCTTTGTTATGTAAAACTAAAACAAACAACCCAAAAAAGTTGTCCTATTTGATATTGTCGCGTCCTTGACAACCTGCTCTATAAAAATACATGACTAACCTGTCAGATGAATGTTGTGAATAAAAAAAACTGGGCCAAAACAGCTATTTCTTGTTACCTTGCCTCACACAAAGTGTAACAGAGCAACCAAAAATCATATGTACCCTAAAATAGTACCAACAAAACTGCCACCCTATCCCTTAGTTTCTAAAATGGGGTCACTTTTTTGTAAATTTCTACTCTAGGGGTGCATCAGGGGGGCTTCAAATGGGACATGGTGTCAAAAAAACAGTCCAGCAAAATCTGCCTTCCAAAAACCGTATGGCATTCCTTTCCTTCTGCGCCCTGCCATGTGCCCGTAAAATCAGTTTTGAATACATTGAGGGGTGTAGTTTGTAAAATGGGGTCATTTTTGGGTGGTTTCTATTATGTAAGACTCACAAAGTGACTTCAGACCTGAACTGGTCCTGAAAAAGTGGGTTTTAGAAATTTTCGGAAAAATTTAAAGATTTGCTTCTAAACTTCTAAGCCTTCTAATGTCCCCAAAAAATTAAATGGCATTCACAAAATGATCCAAACATGAAGTAGACATATGGGGAATGTAAAGTAATAACTATTTTTGGAGTTATTACTATCTATTATAAAAGTAGAGAAATTGAAATTTGAAAATTTTTCCAAATTTGTAATTTTTTTTATAAATAAAAATAAATTTTTTGGACTCAATTTTACCACTGTCATGAAGTACAATATGTGACGAGAAAACAGTCTCAGAATGGCCTGGATAAGCAAAAGCATTTTAAAGTTAACACCACATAAAGTGACATGTCAGATTTTCTAAAAATGGCCTGGTCCTTAAACTGAAAAATTGCAGGGTCCTTAAGGGGTTAAGTTGTATCCAGGCTTAACACTGTGAAAGTTTTCATATAAACTGGACAAACACTCTGGCAGTGACAGCCTTTTAGGCCTCTTTCACACTTGCGTTGTTGGGATCCGGCATGCACTTCCGTTGCCGGAGGTGCCCGCCGGATCTGGAAAAACGCAAGTGTACTGAAAGCATTTGAAGACGGAACCGTCTTCCAAATGCTTTCATTGTTACTATGGCACCCAGGACGCTATTAAAGTCCTGGTTGCCATAGTAGGAGCGGGGAGCAGTATACTTAGTCCGTGCGGCTCCCGGGGCGCTCCAGAATGACGTCAGAGCGCCCCATGCGCATGGATGACGTGATCCATGCGATCACGTGATCCATGCGCTTGGGGCGCCCTGACGTCACTCTGGAGCGCCCGGGGAGCCGCACGGACGGTAAGTATGCTGCTCCCCCGCTCCCCACTACACTTTACCATGGCTGCCAGGACTTTAGCGTCCCGGCAGCCATGGTAACCACTCTGAAAAAGCTAAATGTCGGCTCCGGCAATGCGCCGAAACGACGTTTAGCTTCAGGCCGGATCCGGATCAATGCCTTCCAAGTGTTCGGCAAGTGTTCCGGATTTTTGGCCGGAGCAAAAAGCGCAGCATGCTGCGGTATTTTCTCCGGCCAACAAACGTTCCGTTCCGGAACTGAAGACATCCTGAACGGATTTCTCTCCATTCAGAATGCATTAGGATAAAACTGATCAGGATTCTTCCGGCATAGAGCCCCGACGACGGAACTCTATGCCGGAAGACAATAACGCAAGTGTGAAAGAGCCCTTAGTCACAAATGTGAGTTTTTTTTTGTTTTTCATTTCATTACAAATCCTTAAACTTTGGCCTCATGCACACGACCGTTGTTCTGGTCTGCATCCGAGCCGCAGTATTTGTGGCTCGGGTGCGGGACAATTCACTTCAATGGGGCCGCAAAAGGTGCAGACAGCACTCCGCGTGCTTTCCGCATCCGTTGCTCCGTTCCGTGGTCTGCAAAAAAAATATAACCTGTCCTATTCTTGTCCGTTTTGCGGACAAGAATAGGCAGTTATATCAATTGCTGTCTGTACCGTTCCGCAAATTGCGGAACACACACGGACGCTATCCATGTTTTGCGGACCGCAAAACACACAACGGTCGTGTGCATGAGGCCTTAAAGCTAAATTTCATGAAGTCATCCATGTGGGTAAAGTGCTTTCTCCAAGTTCAGAATATATTTAAAGGGGTTGGCCACTCTCTAAGTACTTTCCACTACTGAGTGGCAGGAACGGAAAAAAATAAAGTCCCTAATATACTTTGTGAAACACATCTGCCTGCTTATCTTCCTATTTTAGGCCACGCCACCCAAACCCCGCTCTGCCATGCAACAGAGTTCGTCCATGGCTGCGTGCGACATGGAGGAGCCTTAGCGCAAGCTCGTCCATGCCAGCAGTGTAGCTGCACCTACTCTGTAAGAGCAGCACATGTGCAGTGGCCCGCTCCCTGATCTGACAGGAATCAGCTGCCTGTTCCCTCTCTACAAACAGCCGATTCCTGTCAGCAGCTGGCTGTAATGAAAACCTTCAGAGTCCCTGTACTGGGGTGGCCACTCAGTTCACCCCGAAAAGCTGGGCACTACAACCACGCCCGACTGCTAGGCAATGCCCTGGACTCTGTTAGGCGACGCCTCCTGTAGACAACCCACAGTTACATGGAACTGTGACAGAGCATGGACCGGCTGTGGCCATGAGGCCTAAAGCGCTGATGAAATGACACCTGAGGTGCTGTTACTATGGTATCCCAGTTGGCCAGGGATGTCATGTGATTGCTCCTCTGAAGATGCTTGCAGTGAAGCATGCTGGGATTTTTACTTTCACTTTGCAGCTGCTCCGCCCACACAGCCGCTCATCAATGGGAGCATACTATGCGGAACACATTAGAAAAATGATACATACACAGGCCATCTCATGATACAAATACCTATTGGCTTTAGTTATTGTCTGGGGCACTATTATTTTTTCTACTTATGGTGGCCATCCCCTTTAAGTTTTATCTGTATATGACAGAAGTGTGAAAATTCAGATACACGTACACCTGGCATGGACATGGTTAAAGGGGTTTTCTGGGAGTACAATAGTGATAACCTGTCCTCAGCTTCCTTACAGCATGCCAAGCACAAAGCTGTACACGGTATAGGGGTTTCACTTGAATAGGACCGAGCTGCAGACAGGCCAAGTGACCAATGATTGTGACGTTACTGGCCTAGGAGCGCCGAACATTGGGGATGCTGGGAGTTGGACCCTCATTAATCCGATATTGATGACTTAGGCCTCATGCACACAACCGTTGTTTTGGTCCGCATCTGAGCGGCTTGGATGCGGGCCAATTCACTTCAATGGGGCCGCAAAAGATGTGGACAGCACTCAGTGTGCTTTCCGCATCAGTTGCTCTGTTCCGTGGTCCGCAAAAAATAAAATATAACCTGTCCTATTCTTGTCCGTTTTGCGGACAAGAATAGGCAGTTATATTAATGGCTGTCCGTGCCGTTCTGCAAATTGCGGAACGCACACTAACGCCATCCGTGTTTTGCAGATCCGCAATTTGCGGACCGCAAAACACACAACGGTCGTGTGCATGTAGCTTTATGCTGATGATAGGTCATCGATATTTTACTCCTGGAAAACCCCTTTAACTTTGCGTTTTTTGCTCCCCACCTTCCCAGAGCCATAACTTTTTTTATTACATTCCGTTTTTTTTTTTTTTTACTCCATTCTCATAGCCGTATGAGGGCTTATTTGTACTTTCCAATGCCACCATTTAACATTGCATCCAATGAAGGGGGGGGGAAATTCCAAAGGTGGTGGACTTAGGGAAAAATAAATAAAAAATGTCCAGTTTTACATTTTTACGGCGTTCATTATGTGGTAAAACTGACTTGTGATCTTCATTCTCCAGGTCAGTACAAATCCAGCTATACCACATATGTATACTTTTCCTTGCGTATTAATGCTGTCATTTTCTGAAGCCCCATTCACTTCTATGGAGCCAGTATGCTGCGATTCTCACACAACGCAGAACTAATGCGTGGAGGGGGGGGAACAAAAAAATAAAAATAAAACTCATGTACTCAGACCTATTGAATTGAATGGGTCGGGATTCAGTGTGGGTGCTATGCATTAGGGTCCATTCACACGTCAGTAAAATGGGCCCGTATCTGTTCCGCAACGTTGCGGAACTAATCCAGACCCATTCATTCTCTATGGGGCCGGAAGAGATGCGGACAGCACACAGTGTGCTGCCTGCATCAGCATTTCTGGAGTGCGGCCCCAATCTTCCGATCCGTCGCTCCCAAAAAAGAAAATAAGAACAGGTTCTATTGCGGATAAAAATAGGCAGTTCTATGGGGGTGCCGGCCAGGTGTATTGCGGATCTGCAATACACTACGGACGTGTGAATGGACCCTTAACTTCGCGCATCGCACACGGGTGGAAAACTCGCTTGTGTGAAAGGGGCCTGAATCTTACCACAAATCTATATTAATCTGCTCAGCTCCTCCTGCCTTACAGCACGGTGCATTCAGATTGCACTACATTTTTTGGTGACAGGTCCTCTTTAAGCAATAAGATCGGACACAAGTGATTTGAGTTACCTGATAAATTGTATACAGGAAAAAAATGACAGTAAAATCAGAGCAGTGTCTAGAAATATGTATTTGAGTTCTCCACGGTACAGCTGACGAACAGTTAGGACCCTTATCTGTACAATTCAACAGTCAAAATAAAAAATTTAAGCGGTTGCTTGTGCAGTCTTGGATAGAAGCTTCAGGTCTGCGATACATTTGGCGATGCTTTCTTTTTGCTGCAAACAGACAGACAATTTTCAGTTTTTTAAACAAAAATGTCTACTTCCACACTGGCGTTTTGGCTTTCCGTTTGTGAGATCCGTTCAGGACTCCCACAAGCGGTCCAAAATGGATCAGTTTTGCCCTAATGCATTCTGAGTGGAAAAGGATCCGCTCAGAATGCATCAGTTTGCCTCCGATCAGTCACCAAAACGCTGCCTGCCAGACGAAACTGAGCCAAACTGATCCGTCCTGGCACACAATGTAAGTCAACGGGGATGGATCCGTTTTCTATGATACAATCTAACAATAGAAAACGGATCTGTCCCCCACTGACTTTCAAAGAAGTTCATGACGGATCCGTCTTGGCTATGTTAAAGATAATACAAACGGATCCGTTCATGACTGCTGCATGCGGTTGTATTTTTGTAACGGATCCGTTTTTTGCAGATCCATGACGGATCCGCTCAAAACACGAGTGTGAAAGTAGCCTTACAAAACAACTATATAAAAGCCATATAAAGAGGAAAATTGAGAGCCAGTCTCAAGCTTTTTACACCAACTGAACAACTATGATTATATAAAATAAATATTGATAAATCTTGATTATTAAAGAGTAAGTAAACTTTTAAGCAGACTCTTTACTAAAGAAATAGGCAACCAAAGTGCTTGGTGGCCACCACACTTTAGATTCGGAATATTCGGGAACCAGTGTACTAGAGCAATGGCGGTCTCCTGCCAGCTTGGCAGAGCAGCACAGACAGAAGCCCACTCCACTCAGGTAAAACCTGGCATAGCACAGAGGTAAGTGACGTGCCAGGATTTAACCAATAGGAGGGGCACATTCAGGAGTAGCGAAGTGCTCCTGTCTGTACAGCGTTCACTGCAGACCCCATTGCTCCAGTACGGTGGAATATGTACACAGCAATAGCCACCCACAACTTTACATGCCTATTTCTTTAGTAAAACACTAAAATACAAGTAAAGAGAAGTAAAACCCTTCAGTGAGTATTGAATATATGGGGTCGGGCGACACCTCATGGCTGAATAGGTGCCCCAACAAGTGTTTGGGCTGCCACTCGGCATATGCAGTAGTACCCCTGGATGCTTTCTATTTTTCCCCCCATACTACTGATAGGACTAGCTAAAGAATCCCTTATAGCCCGCAGCCATAGCCACATTAGAGAAGTGCTACTGTACCTGCTGAGGAGTTATGCTCTGGACCACAGTGTTTTCTACCCAGTTGATCATATGGTCTTGTTCCTTGCGGCGCAGGAGATTCTGCAGAGCCAATTGGTAGTCTAGACGCTTCTTCACTTCACTATAGACTGCAAGTAGCCTTTCACGGTAGTTGATTTCCAGAAGCATGGTCACATTGTTCTGGGGATTTCAAGACATACAAATAAGAATGAGTTTCAGATCTAATGTAATCTACATAAAAAGCTTAGAAACTTTGCTAACTATTTAGAGATTTTCAACTCTTCCATGTTCTTTGCGTAACTTTCATTCATATGCACCAGACATCCTCAAACTGCGGCCCTCCAGCTGTTGCAAAACTACAACTCCCAGCATGCCTGAACAGCCTACAGGGCATTGTGGGGAGGTTTACAACAGCTGGAGGGCCGCAGTTTGAGGATGCCTTATATACAGTTGGACTTAGAAGTATCAGGGCTTAGCTCTTACAGGGTAGAGTTATTTTACGGTGTGTAAAAACATGTTAAAAAAAATTAAAATAAAAAAAGGAGTTGTTGGAATTAAATGGATCTTTCGGTGTGAATGCAATCTTGATATAGGTCAGTGATTACAACATTAGAGCGAAAGGTTAAGGTTAGTGGGGAAAACGGTACAATTGAAAGGAGGTTGTAGCGCTCTGTTGTGCTGCATCTAGCCTGGATACACAGTCGGGCATGGAGGCATAAAGGTTCCAGCACATTTGCCCTCAGATGTTTCATCTGGGCCTGTAGTTCCTACACACTCATAGGTTGCTGAAGCTGGCATCCCAGCTGGTCCCACAGATCCTCCACTAGTGATAAATGTGGAGACTGGGCAGGACAAGGAAATGCTGCAATCTGGCGGAGACATTCCTGGGAAACGCTTGCTGTGTGTGGGCAAGCATTGTTCTGGAAGCCCTGCCATGAGAGGCAACACGTGGCCACAGGATGTCCTACACATTGCTAAGCTATTAGGGTCCCTCGTATGACTATTAGGGGTAACCCACTGTTGTATTCCATGGCTCCCCAGATTATCAAACCAGCAGTTGGAGCAGTGTGTTGTTCCATAGCAGAGGCTGGACTGAAGCATCCAGGCCTCCATACTTGAACCCGACAGTCGTCAGATCCCAAATAGAACCTGGACGATATGGTCCTAGTCTGTAGCAGTCCAGGTTTCTCGTCCCTGACACCACTGCAGAAGAAGGCGATGGTGGTTGGCTGTCAAAAATAGCAGGACACGCAATGGGGGCTGCAACACCAAATTTCCTTCTGCTAAGCACCTAGAAATGGTCCGGACAAAGCCCGGGATGTGTAACAAAGGCGTCACCTGTGCCTGTATGGTGGACATTGGACAACAAAACTGTGGGAGCTGCTTATGGATGTTGACGGATCATACAATCCTATCTGCTAGTGGTCCATCTGGCCCGTCTGGGGCCTGCTCTCTGTGTGTCCGTGCCCACACATAACCACTGCTTCCAACACCATCTAACAGCTAAGTCAGAACAGTCTAGATGGTAGGCAGTTCGTCAAAACGACCGTCCCGATTCTCTCAGTCCAATGATGCACCTCCTCAAAGTCTGTCAATTGGGTAAAAAGTCTTTCAGTACATTGTTAGAGGGATCTCTCTCCAAGAGCTACTCTACACAAAAGTAGGCTCTGAGAGCCTTTTCATAGGGCAGTGGGAGAAGCACTTTTACTGCCCTCTTGTGGCAAGACCCAGCGTCTAATGAGACCACACGTTTAATCATTTACATATCTGTCTGAAAATTTTCTTTTAAACTCCATAGATGCCACCTACATTTACAAGCCGTTACCAGAAGCCGTGCTGAGGAGGGAATTTCTGGAAGTAGCTGCTCACAAGTCACATTCTGCACAATCAAGTTGTGACTTTCCATCCTTTTTCACTTTAGGGGAAAGTGGAGGGCTTAGCCTCTCACACCCTGACACAAGCCAGACTGAACTAGAGCCAAAGCTATGAGTGCACAGATTTGACTTTCTGGTTCATGCACTGCCACAAGAGGCACCATATTTATTAAGAGGCCTGTGCCTACTTATTAAGACTGGCATATGTACTAGGGATCGACCGATTATCGGCCGATATTTAGGATTTTGACAGTTATCGGTATCGGCATCTATTTTGCCGATATTCCGATAACGTATGGGGAACACAGATCGCGCTCTCTGTGTTCCGTCAGCAGCACAGGGGAGAAGGAAGCAGTGTCTCCCTCCCCCTGTGATGCTGCTGCCGCCAATGAGAGGGGAGAAGACAAAAGAAGGGGAGGGGCTGTGGCCACTGCTCCACCAATGAAGATAAGTCTTTCATTAATTCATATACAGGAGGCGGGAGCTGGCTGCAGAATCACATAGCCGGCTCCCGACCTCTATGAGCGGTAGCTGCGGTAGTTAACCCTTTAGGTGCCGCCTATCGCAGCTACCGCTCATAGAGGTCGGGAGCCGGCTATATGATTCTGCAGCCAGCTCCCGCCTCCTGTATATGAATTCATGAGAGACTTCTCTTCATTGGTGGCGCAGTGCGCCCCCCAAAGCCCCCCAGTATTAATCATTGGTGGCGCAGTGCGCCCCCCATCCCAGTATTAAAAACGTTGGTGGCGCAGTGCGCCCCCCCCCCCCCCCCACCATTATTCATTGGTGGCAGTGGCCACAGGATCCCCTCTCCCCTGCTCCTCCGATCGGAGCCCCAGCTGTGTAATCCTAGGGCTCCGATCGGTTACCATGGCAGCCAGGACGCTACTGAAGCCCTGGCTGCCATGTTCAGCTCCATGCTGCTGTGTGCACAAAGCACAGAGCAGCAGGGACAGTGTGAGATCCTATTCACCCTGATAGAGATCTATCAGGGTGAATAGGACAAGGGTTCTAGTCCCTAAGGGGGCTAAAAGTTAGTAAAACACAAAAATATTAAGTATAAATGAAAAAGAAAGACTTACAAAAAAAAAATAATACACGTTAACAATAAACATATTAATTTTCAGCAGATTTGTGTAGGAAATTAATTTTTTTCAAAAATTTAAATTCTCAGAATATCAGTATAAATTATCGGCTATCGGTCTGAAAGTTCACAAATTATCGGCCCTAAAAAATCAATATCGGTCGATCCCTAATATGAACCTCCAATCTTAATGGATCTCCTAAAATGTGGGGAGCTTTCCTAGATGTACATTATTTGTAGCATACAGCCAATAACAAGTGCTAAAAAAAAGAATTTCCCCAATTTCATTTCTATACAAACTTGTATATCTTACCCGCTTGGCGTCAAATAGATGTTGTCGGCCATCCACTCTCCACTGCTCCTTCTTTTCTGCCTCGATAGCACTTTCCAGGTCCTTGATTGAAGATTCCTTTACAGCCTCAGCTTTACTGATCTTCTCCTAAAGAAAGAGGGGTGGACATGTAGACTTTGGGGGTCATTTACTATTCTGAAATACGCCTAAATTAGGCGTATTCCTGGCACATCTGTGACTTCGACCCGCTCACGCCAGGTTTAAAAGAGTGGGTGTGGTGTGGTGGGTAAGGGGAGGGGCCGGCAGGCCCATCTCAATCATCATTTTCTACGACTGTTTTACATGTAGAAAATTGTCTAAACGTAAGCCAGCTCGGAAGATGTCTTACATTTAGAACTGGTGCTGGATGCGCGGAAGTTATTTAGAGCACTGCACCTCTACATAACTCTGCACAGGGCCTTAAGATTGGTGTCTAAAACGCCGGTCTTAATAAATGTCCCCCTTGTCCTTGCCTATTTCCTTTAGAAATTAACGACGATCAAGCTTCTATAAGGCATGGGTCACTGTCACATTAAAGGGAATCTGTCACTATTTGAGGGCAGCAGAAGACTGACATATGCTGTTGCATTGTTGCCGGTTCCACCCTAGGCACAGTAACAGGATGAAAGCCAAACATAAAGCATGTGGGGCTATGCCCGCAGCTCATGAATACAGGGCTGCCTTCCTCAGCTGCATGGCTGGCATCGTGCTCTAACAGTATATTTCTCAGAAACTACACTTATACGCACACAACAGACAACTCTTGAATCAGCGTGCCTGTCCCCATCTAATACTGCCCTGACAGATTCATTTCAATGGGGCCGCAAGAGATGCGGTCAGCACACCGTGTGCTGTCCGTATCCGTACTGTGGCCCTGCAAAAAAGATAGAACATGTAATATTCTTGTCCGCAATTTCGAACAAGAATATGCATTTCTGTCATAGGGCTGGCCCCACAAATGGGGAAATAAATTTGTATTGCTATTGCGGCCTTCTCCTGTTCTTGTGGCCCTGTGTAAAGCAATTTTAGAATGGATTTTTGTGTAAGGGTAGGTTCACATCTCCGGCAGAGGAACAGACTATGGGACTTGCCATATCTAACATGGCTGCACACCACCGAATCCCCATTGACTATAAGGGGATCAGACCACTTTACAGCATAAATAAGGTCATTTGGCCAAACAAATATCACAGTGGGAGTAAACGGCGGCGGTGGCGGTATCCGCCTATGCCGACTCCAGTAGTATGTTGCTTTGTTGAAACAGACTAACAGAGTTACGTGATGGGAGAAAATCCTGAAAGGGTTGGGTGGGTCGGCAATGCACGGCCGCGTGCACCCCGCATCACGGATTCGGACCCATTCACTTGAACAGGTCCGCAATTCCGGAGATGCGGAACGGAGTCACGGAACAGAACACCGGAAGCACTACGGAGTGCTTCCGTGGTGTTTCTTTCTGTTGTTCCACACCGCAAATAAATATGACATGTCATTTTTTTTGCGGTGCGGACAGACCCATTCAAGTTGAATGGGTCCGGCCCGCTGCACGGATGTTGCCCGTGCATTGAGGGCTGCAATTGCGGTCCCCAATGGCCGTGTGCATGCGGCCTTACTCTGCGTTTTTCTCAGTAATGTACTAAATCTTATAGTTAGGCTTATCTCCCATTATATGCTGCTCTCAGACGGGCAGCAGAGGTCACCTGAAATGTTCTCAACAATGCACCTTACACACACACACACACACACACACACACACCAAGCACGTCACTTACTGCATTAAGTTGGTCAGCGAATTCTCCCACTTTATGACCAAATTTCTTGATTGCATAGACGCTGACAAGTCCCATAGAAAGCATTGAGATGGTTTCATGGTTTATGACATATATTTCTTTAGACAGGAGGTAGACAAGAAGACCAGTCCCAAACATATAAGGGCCTAATACACCAAAAAAATATATACATATTTTACATATACATAAAATCATCTCTCAGCTCTATCATAGTCAACACTACAAAATAATTATCCAAAAATCCAACAAAATCTCACGTCAGAAGTTGTGATGGTGGAGATCTGAGTTTTCCTGCCCATTTACTTCTCCTATGAAAGCTCTCTCCAGGCACTCTAGTGATAAATAGGGGCCACAGCAATAAGGAACTCAATTGTTTTTCTACGACACTTTTTTTGGAAAAGCAACTGCAGTTTTTCATCCATTTTTTTTTTTTTTTTTTTTGAGCCTCAGTCAGCAGTGGTTCTAGCAGAAAGATGTGCAACGTCAGGTCATTGTGCAGCGCTGAAGGAAGAGCATGCGGCCTTCTCTCAGCTTTTCCTAGGCCAAGTAGTAGTAATAAAAAGGACCGGCATTCCCAAGTTGCTTTTTTGTAAATTATTCCTTTAGTCACTTTATCTGTGATGCGTTTCGGCACTTCCAGTGCCTTTGTCAAACAGTCAAAACTGTTTGACAAAGGCACTGGAAGTGCCGAAACGCGTCACAGATAAAGTGACTAAAGGAATAATTCACAAAAAAGCAACTTGGGAATGCCGGTCCTTTATTACTACTATTCCCTGGGACACCAACCCTAGGACCGTGCACCCACTACACAGTGCCGACTGATCTACACGATATACAGTCCTGCTCAAAAGTTTAAAACCACTTGAAAAATGGCAAAAAATCCTATTTAGCATGGCTGGATCTTAACAAGGTTCCAAGTAGAGCTTCAACATGCAACAAGAAATGAGAGTGAGACAAAACATTTTTGAGCATTCAATTTAATGAAAACAACGAATAAACTGAAACAGGCTGTTTTTCAGCTGATCAAAAGTTTAGGACCACACCTCCAAAAAAAAAAAAAAAAACTACCCCCCCCCCCCCAAAACAGAAATCCAACTTCCAAACATGAACTCCGTAATGAGTAGCTCTGCCGTTATTGTTTATCACTTTCAAAATTTGTCAGCCTCAGGGAAGGAACTGCGCATGCGCGAGCTCACGCATCGTCAGATTACGGCTATCTATCGTTGATGAAAGGAGGAGACATAGGCGGTGCTGGGCTCCTTCACAGGCGGGCGTGGCTGGGCACAAGGAAGGTTAGTCACCTGAGGTAGGCGGATCGAATGAAAGGAAGGGCGGCGATTTCAGCACAGAAGGCGGCGCTGGGCACCTAAACGGCCGGGCACCTTTCACCATGAGACGTCCCCTTGGACACATTTTTAAGTGATTGACAGGTGATATAAACCGCTTTTTTATGAATATAGAGCCACAGGGGCATTTGATAAACTCACTTTAGGATTCAGTGTTTTACAAGGGACATCGCAATATGTTTAGCTTATAGGGCTCATTTCTGATGACAGAATCCCTTTAAGATCCAACAATGTAAAATATGATTTTTTGCCATTTTTCAAGTGGTCTTAAACTTTTGATCTTTTCCTAGGCCAAGTGACGACCCATTCATCGATCATGTGGCCTAGGAGCAGCTCAGCCCCACAGAAGAGAATGTGGCTGAGCGCGATACCAAGCACAGCCTCCATACTATGTACGGCACTGTGCTTGGTGAGCACGGAGAAGGCCACGGCGATCACAGCAGAGCTGGTGCCTTCTCAAAACAGCTGATTGGCAAGGCTCCAGGGTGTCAGACCCCCACTGATCAGATACTAATGACCTATCCAGAGTAAGGGTCTGATCTGAGGTCTGACGAGGATTAAGGGTCTGATCAAAAATATTTTTTCTTATCCTCCTCCAAAACCTAGGTGAGTCTTATGGTCCGTGGTGTCTAATTGTGTGGAAATACTGTAATTACTTTGTTTTTTTTAAATACCTGTGACTCCTGTTTTGGGATAAAGAAACTGGAAGAACTCTTCAGGAAACAATCCATGGCGAACTTTCCCTGGCTTCTCGGAAAGGGGAGGTACAGGAGCCAAGGAAGGTTGTCCAGTGTGGAAGGAACGGCATGTGTTCAAGACACTGATGGAGAAAGAAAGAAAAAAGGTATGACAGGCACCAGTCTTCATTATGTCATTATCAGAGCAAAAATGATGTATTTTACAGAACTTTTACAAACTGATGTTGCTTTTGACCTACCGTATTTTTCACCCCCCAAAAGTGGTGGGCAAATGCCCCCGAGTCTTATGGGGCAAATACTAATAAGTCGCTTCCATTATGGAAGCGCTCATTAGTACCGGAGAACCGGGAAGCTGCGAAGGCTTTGTACTCACTGCTTCCTGGTCCTCGGCTGTGCACAGCGTGAGGCGCTCTGACGCCACGCTGTGCGCAGCCTTCACAGGACAGCCCCTGGAGCGCGCTGGAAAAGAGGAGCGGCGGTGTCCAGGAGCAGGTGAGGTAAGTGTTTTTATTTTATATTTATGAGGCTGATGGACACTTCTGGGGGCTGATGAGAGGCATGGGGCTCTTATCTGAGGTCTGATTGGGGGTCATTTAGATTGGGGTCTGAGCTGAGGTCTTATTAACATTGGGGATCTTATTGGGGCTGTTAGCTGAGGTCTGATTAACATTGGGGGTCAGATTGCTGGTCTGACCTGAGGTATAATGGAAAATATTTTTTTCTTATTGTCCCCCTCTAAAACCTAGGTGCGTCTTATAGGGCGAAAAATACGGTATGTAGTGTACATCAATGGATACAAACATTTCTGGATAACTCTTCAAACAAATGTCACCCTTGTACTCCAAACAATCAAAGCGCAGGGACAGTTGTGTGGCTGCTATATAGGCATACAACACACTAGGGTCAATCTTGTAGGGAGACAATTTGCCTACTTGTATATACTTTGAGTGTTGGAGGAAAGACATGCAAACATGGGGAGAACATATAATCTCCATACAGACACTGCCCTTGGTCAGGGCAACACTCTGTGGATACAACCTGCATATTAACCTGCCAAGTAACAACACATTTTTTTTACTTTTTAAGGCTACTTTCACACTTGCGGCAGGACGGATCCGACATGCTGTTCATCATGTCGGATCCGTCGTGCGGGTATTTCGCCGTGCCGCCGCTCCGTCCCCATTGACTATAATGGGAACGGGGCGGAGCTCCGGCGCAGCACGGCGAAAGGCGCCGGACTAAAAAGCCTGACATGCAGTAATTTTAGTCCGGCGGCCTTTCGCCGTGCACCGCCGGAGCTCCGCCCCCGTCCCCATTATAGTCAATGGGGACGAAGCGGCGGTCCGGCGAAATAGCCGCAGGACGGATCCGACATGGTGAGCAGCATGTCGGATCCGTCCTGCCGCAAGTGTGAAAGTAGCCTAAGGCACCTTGTAAAGTGGAAACATGACTTACCCCATGACATTTCAAAAAGAATTCTACACAAATACACAGGGGTGCTGCCAATTATTTGCATTATAAAGTAAATACTAGGATTTTATCCTCTATACACTATTAAAACTTTTGCAGAGAAAACCTGCCAGAGTTTTTAAAAGAATTTCCAGGATTTTTCTTATGGAGTGGCAGGATTCGGAGGGTCTGCACCCCTGCTGAGTAGCTATTAGAGCAGTAACCAGCTCCATCCGTTATACAGTGGACGGAGCTACTCAGCAGGTGTGCGGGGTGTCAGACCCTGAGGTTGAGCCATTAATATAAAATCCTGGAAAAACCCTTTAAGGGACAAATAAAAATTGCATCACCTGTCCACCCCACCCCAACAGGCTGAAGGGGTTCTCTGTGACAGGGAATCAAATCCATGGTCAGGCTAAGGGGGGGGGGGGGGGGGGGGGGGGGGGGGGGGGGGGAGAGATTGCTGAGCAAGAACAGAACGAGACCAAGGTCACGGGTCTGGCTTTACAAGCACAAAAGAGACGTAGAAGTCGGAACACATCATCCCTGACCCTGGGGAGATGAGCTCCCAGTTTCGGAGAACCTCTTTAATATTAGCAGCGATATGGCATTATAGCATGTGCAGCTCAAAGTGGAGAGGATCCTGAAAGGGGGAAACCGTGTCATTAAAGAGGACACGTAACTATTTCATTCACGACTACTTCAGTAAATAATCTCCTTCTGCATGAAATACGTCCAGCGCAACTTTTCTCCAAAACCTCTCTTGTGCAGTTCCTTTATTAATTACTGGCTACTACCAGTTGGGGGCGTCTCCGTACACGGTGCGACATTGAAAGACAGACGCCTTTGACAAGGGGAATGGTAACGCCCAGTTGTCACTTTACCTATGAGGGTCCATTCACACGTCCGTATATGTTTTGCGGATCCGCAAAAACACGGACACCGGCCATGTGCGTTCCGCATTTTGCGGACCACACGTCGCCGGCACTCGAATAGAAAATGCCTGCAATTGCGGACAAGAATAGGACATGTTCTATTCTTTTGCGGAACGGAAGTGTGGATCCGCAAACGCGGACAGCACATTCCGGCCTCATTGAAAATGAATGGGTCCGTGCTCATGTTCTGCAAAATTTGTGGGATGGCTCGCCCCTATAGACTTGAGCGCGGCCTTCTCTTCAACCACCTGGTCAGCAGGGGGCGCCGGATTCCCGCCAATCTAATATTGATGACCTATCCTGAGGTCATCAATAAAAATAAAGCAGACAACCCCTTTAAGGGATCCCTGTGCTGTCCGTGGAGAACACACACAACACGTGGACGTCTTTCAAAGCCTCGGCGTCCATCACTTGCAGGGCTTTTCTGTATGTCAGCAGGGTTTGTGGGATCTGTCATATGATTTACAGAATCGGTGACACATGTGCCACCGGGGAAAGGATTACCAATCATACTCACCCAGCAGTGACGGGGGCCGACTTTTTTAAGCTGGCAACTGCAAATAAAGAAATAAAAAGTTTTTATTTAATAAATATCCAAAAACACCTAAGCCTAACAGGACCACCAAGCGAGGGCTGCAGGTAGACCACCAGACACACAGTATACACTGGATCTCTCATCAGATGTACATAGGAAGCACAAGGACCGGATCTGACACAAGGTCACAGGAGGTGAGTGCCCCAGGATCACCACCTACCACAGCAGCCCTGCCAGGTGGAGCGGGCATAACGCCCATACTACCAGGGGAGCACATACAATAGCACAGAGCCCCGGTTACCTATAGTGCCCGACATGGCACACAGCTACCGCCCGTATACCGGCTGCCCAGGCCTGCAGCCTCCCTCATACACAGCAGCCATGCTGAGCCGGGGCCTCCAGGAGGACTCACCTGTGACCAGGGAGGCTCTAGACAGCATGGTGCCGGGCGCGGAACCGCAGAAGCTCAAGGAAAGGGAGACAACTGCCGCCGGTCACACTGGTGCCCTCAGTGTCCCTGACAAGAGGCTAAGGAACAAGATGGCGCAGGACACGCCCTCTTCTTACGCCCTTAGACGTCACTTTACGGCCGCTCATGTTTCGTTGCAAATCCGCCATCTTAAGTCAGGGAAAAGCACTATTCCTCCCGCTTAGCCCACTTTGCGTTTGGCGCCCTAACCAGTCACTATGCGTATCAATATTCATACCTGACGAGGTGAACTGTGATTATTATTATTATTATTATTATTATTATTATTATTTTGTAGAGCAAAGCTCTGGGGTTACCTGTTCAAAAATGTCTGCCGGTGAACTTCCTTCTCGCTAGCGCAAGGGAATACGCTCATGGGCGTGGCTTCACTGACGGGTGGGCGGAGTCTGGAGGCGCGTTCTTGACGTGAAGGCGTAACGCGGTGGATTTAGCCTTCTCCGAAGTACTACACGTGCCGGGAACATGAGCAAAGAGAGTCCGTGGGGGAGCCCCATCAGGGCCCCGGCCTGTATGGAGAGCCAGCTGGGAGCGGTGCGGTACCGCAGAGGTCAGCAGCCATTGCTTGTCTGTAGAGGGGGAGATTGGCACTAGCAGCCTAGGGCGCAGAACAAGCTATAGAGGTGATCTGAGTGGCCTGTACCCTCTACACACCTGACCACTGGCAGCAGGACTGTCCCCAAAGCCTGATGGCTGGAAAACCAGGATCAGGCATGTTGGATTTTATCATGCTTGGTTCTTTGGGCTCCTGGGAGATAAGCGTTGCCAGGAGTGTCAGGCGCCTACTTCTCTTGTATGTACCGCTGATTCCCAACCGAGGTCCAATAGGTGGCGGTCACACCTCTGCGATTCATGCCCATCTTGAAAACGGGGCCCCGTCTCGGCTGCTGTGAATAACTGGATGATGACTGGCCTTAGCAGTGTCCCCAAGTGGCATGTCACTATTGGGCTACATGCTTCCTGGGGACCTGTCACCGGCAATCCAATCGTAGGCTACAACACCGTCCGCTGGCTTGAGGTCAGTAGGCCAGGACCGGAAGAGCGCCAAATGGTGGAAGGCTAGCCCTAAAGGGCCATAATCCTGGGAAACCATATGATAAATCTATGACTTCACACTCTCCTACACCAACCTGGCAGTCCCACAAGAAGAAACGGCATTCTCTTAGATCTACATTAAAGGGGGTGTCCACCTTTTGGGGGATTTTTTTCAGCCCCACGCACACACCCCTCCCCTTCCACCTGGGCAGAAAGAGGCATACTTACCTGCTGTCACTACCCAGCCTTGGCTGTGTCCGCTCCTGTCAGCATCTGCTTTGACACCACTACAGCCAAGGACTGACCGCAGCAGTGTCCACGCGTCATGCAAGGGGACCATGTCCCCACTGCAGCGTCAAAGCAGATGTAGACAATGGGGGACCCAAGCAAGGCAAGAACGAAGGAGCCGGAAACCAGTGGCGTGGAGCAGGTAAGTGTGCTTCCCTTTAGAGATTTGCCAAAAATAAGTCACCATTCAGTGGCATCAGCGGCAATGTGTCCCAAAGCGGCACGTGATCTCAGAGGTCCACAGGGGTCCAGAACTAATGTGTTAAGGAACCCGACATCCCCTTTAATTCCTGATAAACCTTTTTAAAGGGACTAAAACCTACTGTAGATGACGTTACGCATTACAGTCTTTATTGTTGTCATTTCACGATAAACCTGTAAATTGATTTACCAGGTCTCCGCATCAGGCTCGCTGTTTCCTTTTCCCTGTATCAGAGATGGAGAACGCCAAATCGATC
This sequence comes from Bufo bufo, assembly GCF_905171765.1. Classification (NCBI taxonomy): domain Eukaryota; kingdom Metazoa; phylum Chordata; class Amphibia; order Anura; family Bufonidae; genus Bufo; species Bufo bufo. The sequence goes on along the minus strand of NC_053391.1, from coordinate 192,464,856 downwards.
CGTGTAAATCGCTCCCAGTATGTCCTCAGGTTCTCTCATTACCTTGCAGATGGTGCCATGCTCCTCTCCGCCTCTAGCCTGAATTCTCGCACTTGGGAAGGTTCCATCTGGATTTTCAAAGATCCTACAGAAGCTCCGAATGAGAGCCTGTGTACAGCCGGAGTACAGACAGAGACCAGCATTGCAGATGTAGCCTGGGTCCTGGAGAGAGGAATCCTCGTGGCTTCAGATTCCGGTAATGTGATTTTCATGTACTAAAGGTGGCCGTACAGATTAGATAGAAGTAGGTTGATGGGTGAATGAGTAATCTTCTCATGAACGTTCTGCCATCCACCTTTTAGTCTGTATTGGCTGTTGTCTTTCACCGGGGAACGTTCTTTTATGTCAAAATTGTTGAAAACTGACCAATATCAATAGAATGTTAGAACAGGGGCGGACTGGCCATAGACTCTACAGGGAAACTTCCCGGTGGACAGATGCCCAAGGGGTCCGTCTAAGCCCTCCTCACTGCCACCAGCTAGTCCACTATAGATCTGATGTTCCCAGAGTTATCGGTCGGAGCACCTCCGAAATTCAACTGTATTGCGATCCTGAGGCAGCTGGAGTAGGAGCGCAAAACTTGGCAGCTGGCGCTGGCCACCGCTGAGGGGCAGCTTCTGGGAGGTATTTTGTGCAGCTGGGCGGGATTGGACTGGGTTTCCTTGGGCCCACCAGAAGAAATTATTCTTGGGTCCAAACCCCATAGATTTTGATTTAAAGAATTGGAGCCTAGTGGCAATTTATTGTCTTCAAATCCAGTTAAAAATTTTTCCCTCCTCTGGACCTTTTGAGGCCCACTATGGTATCGGAGCCAGGGCCCATCGGTGGATCCTCAGGTTTTCTGGTGGGCCAGTCTGACGCTGCTGCTGGGGAAGTATATTGCAGCATGGTATCACTGGCCCTGCCTACTTGTGTTGACCCTGCCTTTTGTCAGTATGGACCCACATACAACATTGGGACAGTTTTTTTTTTTTTTTCCAGGGCCACTTTAAAGGGATTCTGTCAGCAAGATTTTCGATATGGAGCTGTTCATATCATCCCCTCAGTCTCCATTATCTAATTAAAAATATATTCGTTTTACTCCCCCACCTGTCCTTTCATTTTTGATAAAAATCGGCTTTATTAATATGCTAATTACCTTTCTAACGTGCCCAAGGGGCTGTCCCTCCGGCCGTTTGTGCCCAACTGCGCCCCTTATCTCGTAGCCCAGCGCCGTCCCACTGCTAATTATGCACTACTCTCATTACCGATGGTGCGACGTAATCTCGCGCATGCGCCCTAAATCCACTGGTCAGCGCCCGCGCGGTGTCCTGGCAGCAGCCTCAGCGAACGAAGCGCGCATGCACCAGTTGTCTGCGCACTTCGCTCGCGGGCGCTGACCAGTGGATTTAGGGCGCATGCGCGAGATTGCGGCGCACCATCAGCGATGAGTAGTGTATAATTAGCAGTGGGACAGCGCTGGGCTACGAGATAAGGGGTGCGGTTGGGCACAAACGGCCGGAGGGACAGCCCCTTGGAAATTGGCATATTAATAAAACCGATTTTTATCAAAAATGAAAGGACAGGTGGGGGGGTAAAACTAGCATATTTTTAATTAGATAATGGAGACTGAGGGGATGATATGAACAGCTCCATATCGAAAATCTTGCTGACAGAATCCCTTTAAGTTTACAGTCCGTCCCTGGGTTTGAATATGGTTTACATGAGATGTTCAGATATTTATAGTGTATCGTATGGACATGGCGTAACGCCTGATTTGTCCCAATACCCCTCCTCGTTTTGACACCTTCATCATGACATTTTCATGTTTCCAGGGGCTGTGGAACTGTGGGAGCTGCTGGATAAGGAATCTCTCCTTGTTAATAAATTCACCAAGTATGAGCATGATGACATGGTGACCACAGTCAGTGTGTTTGCTGGAGGGACGCTAGCTGTCAGTGGAAGCAAAGATTTCAGGTTTGGTTTTATTTATTATAATTTTTTTTTAAACTCTTTTAACCCCTTAAGGCTACTTTCACACTTGCGTTCGGGGTTCCGCTTGTGAGCTCCGTTTGAAGGCTCTCGCAAGCGGCCCTGAACGCATCCGTCCAGCTACCAATGCATTCTGAGTGGATGCGGATCCGTCTGAATAACTTTCACACTTTTTTCTGAACTATAATGCAGACGGATCCGCTCCGAACGCAAGTGTGAAAGTAGCCTAAGTGACATGCCTGTTTTGGGCCTTACTGACCAAGCATTTTTTTTCAAACTTTTTTCATCGTCGCGTTCCAAGAGCTATAACTTTATTATTTATCCGTCTATATAGCTTTTATAAGGGCTTGTTTTTTGCGGGACAAGTTGTAGTTTTTAATGGCGCCATTTTGGGGTACACATAACTTTCTGATTAACTTTTTTATTTATTCTTTCTGGGAGGGAGGTGGGAAAAACAGCAATACTACCACTGGGTTTTTACGTTATAAATTTTATGGCGTTCATTTTTCGGTATTAATAGCATATTATCTTTATTCTCTAGGTCAGTACGATTACGGTGATACCAAATGCATATTGTTTTTTTTTTACGTCTTACTACTTTTTTGCAATAAAACCCCTTTTTTATTTTATTTTTTTAAAGGAAAAAATGTTTTTGCATTGCCGCTTCCCAAGACCCATAACCTCTTCTTTTTTTTTTTTTTTTTTTTCTTTCTAAGGAGTTGTGCGAGGGCTTGATTTTTGTGGGACGACTTGTATTTTTCATTGGTATCATTTTGGAGTAAATGGCGCTTTTTGATCACTTGTTATGTTTTTTCTTTTTTGTTTTTTTTTACGGCGTTCACTGTAGGGGATAATTTATGTGATATTTATGTAGTCCGGGTCATTGCGAACGCGACAATAATAAACATATGGGGGAGATTTATTTATATTTTTTGCAATTTTTTTCATTGAAAAGCGTATTTTCAATGAAAAAAAGTGAGTTTTTTTTCTTTTTTTTATGGGATATTTTTTTATTGAATACATTATTTTTTTTTTTTAACCACTTAATAGTCCTGCAAGGGGACTATAACAGACATCTTTTTGGTTGATTTTAAAATGCAATACATTATCCCTATAGTGCATTGCATTTAAATGTCAGTGCTATTCTGACATTGAACAGCAGGCTGCACCAGAGAGGACTTTACATGCAGCGGGCGCCATTGCCCGCGGCAAGTAAAATGTTAAACAGCCCGGATCGGCACTCCTGCCATTTCGGGCTGTTAGAGTAGGGCTGCGGCTCTCATGTGAGAGCCGAGCCCCTGCTCCCCGCTGCACTGGCTTCCTTAAAAAACAAACAAACAGCAGCCCAGCCTAAGGCCCCTTAGTGACCGCCATAAAAAGGCGTATGGGTAGTCACTAAGGGGTTAATGTATTATTGCAAACTTCTAAATATTTCTGTTTTTTCAGTGTGCAGGTCTGGGATCTCTCTCAAAAAACCTCACTGAAGTCTTATAAAGGTGAATACAAACAACTGGTCAATTTATTTTCTGGTTTGAAAGGGTTTTCTACCTGTAATGGTGGCTATGGACTTATCTTCACATGTGGGGAGGGACCTGGCCTTGGGATACACCATATTTGCTCTAATAGGTCCTAGATTAGATCAGAAGTGTTGCGTCTTCATTTGTGGTCAGGGGTTGTCATCTAGACCAGGTTAAAGGGGTTGTGCAGCCAGTACACATTGATGACCTATCATCAGGAAGTCTCGGCAGTGCAATGTAATTACAGACACTCGCTTCATTCACTTGAATGGAACAAGCACTTCTAATTACACAGCGCCGCCGCTGCAAGCGAGACAACGCGTAGTGTAATCTACAAGGGAGTAGCACTCGCACGAGCGCTGCCTCCCCTTCCAACAGCTGATCGGCGGGGGTACCAGGAGTCGGACCCTCGCCGATCAGATATTGATGACCTATCCAGAGGATAGGTCATCAATATGTACTTGCTACACAACACCTTTTAAAGGCGGTTTTCTGAGATTCTTTTTTTAAATGATGACATATTCTCTGGATGGTGGGGGACTTACTTTTGGGACCCCCACTGATCAGCTGTTTGAGAAGGCACCGGTGCTCGCAGTAGAGCCGCCACCTTGTCTCTGCTCACTAAGCACAGCGCCGTCCATTGTATAGCGGCTGTGCTTAGTATGGCTACTAATGTATTGTGATTGTCCATTATTCACTGCCTGTTTCCAGGGGTTATTACAGCCACCTCGTGCAGATGCCTAGTGGCCAGTACGGGGACTGCTGCACGTACGTGCCTATACGCACTCCCACAGTCCCAGCCAACAGAAAAGCTAGCACTTTTTTCTGTTTGCCAGCACTGCCATCGCTGATGGATTACAGAGTGGTCATGACCCCAGGAAACGAGCAGTGTATAATGTGATGGAAAAATGAATCCAGCCAGCAAAGGAAGCAATATGGACATTTACAATACATTAGTAAGTGCCTCGTAGTAAAGGACATCTGTCAGCAGATTTGTACCGCAGAAACTGACCTGTTACATGTGCACTTGGCAGTTGAATCATTTTGCTAAGCAATACGGGCACATATGAACATGGGACCAACACACGTCTTCAGCTGCCGAGCGCGCGTGTAACACGCTTCAGATTTGTATGTAGGAAACCTACTGCACCGCTCATAGCCTGTGTGACAGCGCAGGGGCGTCTTGTGTACTAGGGCGCTGTACGGCCTTTATATGCTTCCGTAAGGCTCAGCCATATACATAAGCCCGAAATACAATTTCTATTGGGATCAATACAAATAGTGAGTTGAGGCAGAGGAGTGAAAACAATAATGTGATACATTTTATTAACTATTTGTATGGTTTAAGTATGTGTTTTATATCTTAGCGCATTCCAACCAAGTGAATTGTGTTTCTGCGTGCCCTGGCAAAGAAACGATTTTTCTCTCTTGTGGCGAGGTAAGGACCCATGGTTATGGCATCTGTTCCTTTGAAGTACTGACTAATCTAAAGAATAATAAAATCCTTTGTCTTTAGTATCCAGGGCAGTCCTGATTGTCGTACTGTGCCTACTGTATGTAGTATACTGTGTGAGCCGTGAAACTTTCACATTGGCTGATAACAATAAAGGTGACAACTGCTCTGAATGTTATCTTGTAGTGTTCAGAGTTGTCACCACTTCCAGGGCTCAGATTCTGCTAGTATTAGAAGAAATCCCCAGACTCAGAAAAGCTTGTCACTTTGTCAAAAAGCATCTTCTTCCTGAATCTTGGATCTTTTTGTTAAAGGGTTATTCCCTTCTGAGACAATGGGGGCATATTGCTAGGATATGTCCCCATTGTCTGATAGATGCGGGACCTGCACCTATATCGAGACTGTAGCGTGAAAGGTCGGATCCGGCCACCAAAAAGCGCACTCCCCATAGAAGTGAATGGGAGCGCACAGCACTTGCGCGGCCGCCGCTCCCAATCATTTCTTTGGGGAGGACAGCTGTGCATGCGCAATGCGCCCTCCACTGATTTCAGTGCTCTGTTCTCCGTGTAGGTGCGGGTCACCTATCAGACAATGGGGGCATATCCTAGCAATATCCCCCCATTGTCTGAGATGGGAAAAACCCTTTAATGACTGCAGACACTTAGGTAAAAAAATAAAGATATGTTTACTACGGCAAAGCCGGAGGTATTCCACGGCCACACTCGCCTTGATTCACGTCATCAGTTTCACAAGATGAAGTAGCGTCGTTTCGGTGGAAAACGTCCTTCTTCAATTGAAAAAACAAGGATAGAGGATAGAATGTACTTTGTATACAAAAAATTACAGTACAAAGGAAGTGGATGGATATGAGGTTTTATAACAAGGCAGATGTGGGATTATGTCCATTTATGACCACCTTACCAAACATGTAAGACACGGCAGTAGATGTCCAAAAACGTGAGGTGGACAGACAGTTGTCTTAAAGCATGTCATGGAGGAAATGATATACCAGTGGTATGCAATAAAGTAAGGTTAAAGCCTAGAAACAAGAGTCAAGGAAATGCATACATAAAGGGGAATTTTGGTTGAGTTATCCCCTATATTCCAGCTGTAGGTCATGAGACCAGTGACCCCTTACCCTTTGGAGAGGTAGGTTGAGCTTGCTCACTGCCAGAGACAGAAGAGTACGGTGCTCAACTATTTTCACAGCTCCCCTAGAGACTAATGCCAGACCTGCAGCTCTGTTCATTTTGGGGTCCCTGTCCTCCTGACCAATGGGGGTACCCCAGTAGTTATCCCCTATCCACAAGATACATTTTAATAACTGGAATACCCCTTTAATGGGCAAGAAGACATTTAGAACATTCAGGACCAAGTCACTTGTAGACAGTACCGGAATAGACACCTACTGTAAGCATATATTTGTATCCGTTGGAAAGCAATCGGTGGAATGACGGGAATTAATTACTATCAGCGGCAGTGTACATAGACAAAATGGCAACTGTGTACATATAGAGCCATACATGGCACTGGTCTGCAACATCAGTGACCCTATAGGTCTAGAAGCAAAGACATTTAATGTTACAAAGTAACTGGTGTCTGCTTTGGAAGCACCTGACTTGTGCCCACAGGGGTTCATATGTAAGACATAAGAGTGGCTATAAAATGTCTGGTAGCAACCACTCAAATTCCACCTTTCATTTTCAAAAGGAGCTCTGAAAAATGAGAGTTCTGGAATGTAATGGATGACACTGACCACATTATGTCAGTGTTATCCAATACATTCCAGAACTGTAAGGGTTACATAGCATCATAAATCAATATAATGCTATGCGAGCCCTTCAGTGCTGGGAGGTCTGGACTGGAGCTGCTGCATATTCACACTGCGAGTCCGGAGCGTGACACTTGCATGTGTGAAACCAACCTTTAGATTAAAGCTGTGACTCAAAATGGATCATTATTTGCAATCTATCATTGATTATGGTTTTCTTTTATTAAAGGACAATAGGGTGCTACTGTGGGACACAAGGAATCCTAAACCTGCCAAGAGCATTAGTAAGTATAATGTGTATATGTGTGTGTGTGTGTGTGTGTGTGTGTGTGTTATATATATATTTTTTTTTTCATTCCAGTTCATGTTCTGCAACAGGGGTCAGCAACCTTTGGCACTCCAGCTGTTGTGAAACTACAATTCCCAGCATGCACCATTCATTTCTATAGGAGTTCTGAGCAGAGCAATTATACTTGCTGGGAGTTGTAGTTTCACAGCAGCTGGAGTGCCGGAGGTTGCCTACCCCTGTTCTACAAACAGGATAGTGCTCCATTATAAGATCATATGTTGTGTCAAGGTGGCTATGTCTTCAGACACTGGTCCAAGGAAGGAGTATTATCAGATAATCTGTCCTTTTACTGAATCATCCATACATAAAACAATTGAAGTTGCCGTATTGTTCGCTTTATAAGATGCACCTAGGTTTTAGAGGAGGAAAATTAGAAAAAAAAGTCTTTCATCAGACCTCAGAACAGATCCCAATCTTTATCAGACCCCCCAAACTAGACCCTCAATCTTCATCAGACATCAGAACAGATCCCAATCTTCATCGGACCCCCAAACTAGACACTCAGTCTTCATCAGACTTCAGATCAGACCCCCACAACTAGGATTGGGCCATATCAAAAATATTCCTACGATAACAATATTAAAGCGAACCTGTCACCGGGATTTTGGGTAAAGCGCTGAGGACATGGGTTGCTAGATGGCCGCTAGCACATCCGCAATACCTAGTCCCCATAGCTCTGTGTGCTTTTATGGTGTTAAAAAAAACGATTTGATACATATGCAAATTAACCTGAGATGAGTCCTGTACGTCAGATGAGTCAGGGACAGGACTCATCTCAGGGTAATTTGCATATGTTTCAAATTGTGTTTTTTTTTTTTTACACAATAAAAGCACACAGAGCTATGGGGACTGGGTATTGCGGATGTGCTAGCGGCCATCTAGCAACCCATGTCCACAGCTCTATACACAAAATCCCGGTGACAGGTTCCCTTTAAGAAATTTTATAGCGATAACTATATAGATCGCGATAAATACCCATTTAGAAGAAAAAAACTCTTGGGACCACAAGGAGACATTATACTGTATGGGGGCAGCCACGAGGAGACGTTATATACTGTATGGGCAGGCAGTGGGCCACAAGAGTCACTATTCTGCATGGGGCCACCAGGAGACATTATACTGTATGGGACAACAATTTGTAACCCCTCCGCCATCGGTATAATAATGTCTTGTGGCCCCCATACAGGATTGTCGTCTTGTTGCTCCTGTATGGATGCCATCACCATGTGCAGTGCAGCTTGCAGGCAGGGCCAGGGCCGCAGAAGACATAGACAGTACAACCTTTATTTCTGACACCTGGGCCGTTGGGGTCTCTCACTCCTCTTCCCCCCACCTTGGCTTGGACACGGATTGCTGACTGATTGTGCGCGCTTCGCTCCTGTGCTCGGCCAGTGGGCGGAGACTTGAATATGGGAGTGAGGAGGAGTCGGGGCGGCCGCTGCAGGAAGTAATCTGCACGATGCAGGGGCAGGCTGACACAGATTTAGGAGCGGTCAGCACGCATATGACCGCTTTTATGACGTCACCAAATACCGTGGTTATTTGGAACCGGGGATATTGCCATATCGCCGTTTCTTAATGCCGTGGTATATCGTGGACACCGGTTTACCGCTCAACTCTACCCACAACTCTATAAAGAACAGGTGGGGAGTCCTTTCTATTTACCAGTGATTACATGGGGGATGCAGTTAATTACAGAAATAGATATAGCTCTTTTGGAACAAATTGTATGGGTAGCATATCCTCTAAGAGACCTGTGTGTTAATACGGACTAGCCGTAGTGTATGGCAGTAATGTTCTGCCCACTGTATGCACTTAATCCAGAGTTATTTCTTCAGCTGTTGTCCGTTAGCTGTGTCTGGTATTGCAGTACAGCTCATTAAAGGGGTTCTATCATCTGGATAGGTCCTCACTATCTGATCGATGGGGATCCGACACCCGGGACCCACATCGGTCAGCTGTTTGAGAAGGCAGCGGCACTCCTGAGAGCGCCGCAGCCTTCTCTAAGCTTACCCTAGGCCGAGTGACGACACAGTCATTGGTCATGTGGCCTAGGCGCAGCTCGGCCTTAGTGCCGTTAATATCAGGGCTGTGGAGTCGGTAGATAAATGGTCCGACTCCGACTCCTCTGTATTTAATATGCAAATGTATTTTCTACATTCCTTGAAGGAAAGAAAGGCAACATACATGTCATTACCACAGAACTACTGGCTAGGAAGCCGCTGCATTCTCCTTTGTGGCAGTGGGAGGATCCAGGACGGGGCAGGGGAAGGGGCATTTATTGTAAAACCCGATTTCCCTAGTAGAATCCCATAGTCATGTTTACAGTTTAAGCTAACAATCTGAGTTTACAAGTTTTTATAGCCTTAGCTGAATGACAGCAGTTTTTCAAATGGTTTACAGCTTCAGTCTTGAGCTATTGACCATCCATTCCCTTCACTTATACAAGTGTCTCTAGTCCTGCAAAAAACATATTTACTTGATCAGTTATCAGTGAGAGGCTAGGTTAACCTAGCGGAACACAACACAATGGAAAGTATAAGTATTGCCGCTCCTTAACTGTGCGTTGCGTGACATATAGTGAAGCATATGAAAAGCATGCTTCTTCATGGTCACTTAACGTGTTCGTTTTGCGGTAACATGACGCACTGCATGCATTGGCCTTTATTCTTACAGTAGAGAAGTACTGTATTTTTCGCAAAAGTGGGGGAAAAATAGCATTGCGTCTTATGGGGGGCGAATGCTGCGACCGTCCGGTGAATAGGCTGAGGGAGGAGGGGCTAGGGGCCGGCATCTGTTTCTGTAATGGCAGCGGGGCCCGGTGCTTTCACTGTATTCTACTACACCGGGCCCCGCTCACTGTATTATACGGTAATCATATCTAACTTGTGGGTATTGTTAAAGTATTCCAATCATCTTAAATCTAGCGCTGTACTACTTACTACTAACTTCTTGGCAGTCAGGAGGCCGGGTGGGCGCTCATAGCGTAGCTCACTACGTCACGCGCCTGCTCCGCCCACTTTATGAAAGAAGCAGGCATCGGGCCCCGCTGCCATTACAGAAACAGATGCCGGCCCCCATTCACTACACAGGGACACTGTTATGGAGGGGATCTGTGGATGACACATAAGATAAGATGCTATATATGTGTCATCCACAGATGCCCCCAAAATGATTCCCCATAACAGTGCCACCCACAATGATTCCCCATAACAGTGCCACCCACAGACCACCATTAGTTCAAAAGCACACCTTTTGGTTCAAAATATTTTTTTTCTTATTTTCCTCCTCAAAAACCTAGGTGCGTCTTATGGGCAGGTGCGTCTTATAGGGCGAAAAATACGGTAATTATAACTTTTTGTGAATTGGGACATTTAAACTTGCTTTTTTTTTATTTTTATTCCAATTTAAATCTAGTCTGAGTCGGTTCATTTTTTGCCGACTCCGACTCCAGGTACCCAAAATTGCCTCCGACTCCAACTCCACAGCCCTGGTTAATATACATGGCCAGTGTAATAAACCATGTTATAAGCAGTGCTATGCAAATAATCTGCTTTGTTTCCCTTCTGCAGATGTCTGTGCCCCAAATGTTTCCCCTACTTACGTGACCTGGCACCCTGACAAAGACGACATGTTTGCTTGTGGTATGTGGCAGCAGCTTATCTTTCTTCTTCTCAGTCGGCTGTGACAAATTCTTTTACCTGGCAAGTCTCACCTCTCCTCTCATTAACAGGTGATGAAATTGGAAATGTGTATATTGTAAATGTGACCAATCCAGAATCTGCTCAGGTAGTAGCGGCACATTCCAGGTCTATAACGGGGCTGGCCTATTCTGCCCACAGGTAAGAAGACTCTATTTTCCCTGTGTACAGTGATGTGAAGAGCTCTTTTCACTTTTTAGATCATGACAGCTGATTTTGGCAATACATTTACTTTTTCCACCAGATGCTGCCATAGAAATCTAGAATTACGTGTGGCCATTAAAACGTGCCTGGTTGTTTGTGTCAGTGTCATAGACATTGAATAGAGCGGCAAGATGCATGCTCGACCACCGCCCCCACTCATGTGCATTCTGTGAATGGGTGATGAATGATTTTGACTGCCATACTCCTTTAATGTCATTCCTGATAGTAAAGTTTCATGCTGAATATTTCCACTTATGAACTTGGATTATATTCTGGGTGTCCTAATAGCCATAAATCTCTGAAAGAAATGTACGTTGATCTGATGTGTTTTACAGTTCTCCATTATTGGCATCCATCAGTGAAGATTGTTCCGTTGTGGTCCTGGACTCTGACTCTTCAGAAATGTAAGAACGATTTTAAGTTTATTTTTCAGTGAAAGAATACCTCATTATCCAGTATTTTTATTGTTAGTGTATTAAAGGTCAGGTGATTTTGTATAAAGCACAGTCTAGTATTTTTACCAGGCCTCCGCTTAACAGTTACTGACCACGAGCGTACTACCTACATTCTGTGTGTAAAAAATGTAACACTCTGTGTAAAAACTGCTGTTACTTAAGGGAGTATTCAGCTAGTTTTGGAAGTCCTAAAATGGTGAATGGTGCAGTGACTGCGCATGGACACCTTACTCTCCATTTATTTCAGGCACCATTCTTGAGGCAGGAGCATGTCCAGAGGTGGGACCCACATGTATCAGACTTTAGCCCCTTATATCTTGGGATCGGTAGCGGCTAGAGATATGGGCCTGGTTCGCTTGAAAGCTGACAATCTAAGCTTTAAAACAAGACCAGAATCATAGCATTATATACTGTACATTGGAAAATATAGCTGTTAGCAATCGGGTCTGTAGTGAAATCTGCTGTACAGTGAAAGCCAGGTTTTAGCTGCTTTCACTCTCAACCCAATTTCTAACCGATATCTCCCGAAGTAGTGGAGAGAATTCTGTAATTCTGGTCTTATTTTAAAGCTTAGATTGTCAGCTTTCAAGCGAACCATGCCCATATCTAGCCAATTCAATATATAAAAAGTTAAAAAGCAACTGTTAGCGTGATCGACCCTATTATCCCGGTACACAGGGGCCAGCCACGGTCCTTGAAGCACTGTTTTTGTAATGCCCCTCTGCTGCACATAAAGGGGAGTGTGCAGAGTACAGGGGCTTTACAAAAGCAGTGCTCCAATGGTTTTGATTGGCCCCTTGGTGCTCAAACTTGTTTGTTTGCATATCAATAAGAATGCAGATATCTCTGCAGCTGTTTAACATACAGACAAAAGAAAGGTATGATTTGAATCAGCATGGTCAACCCTACAAAAACATTTAAAGGTCCTCCCCCTTCAGCTGGCTAAAAAAATTTTTTTACAAAACTAAAACAAAAGGTCTCCTATAGTTGAATTGAAGAAGAAATAATAATAATAAAAAAAGAAGGTAATCACCACTGGAACACGGGGAGGAAAATGTTACCGGTCCTTAAAGGTGTTGTCCCATCTTGGAAATTGAGGGTCGAATGCTAGTACTTGCACCTATCCTTAGAACGGAGCCTGCAAAGTGCAGGAGGGTGCACCGCACATGCACGCCCTTCCTCCATTCATTTCAATGGGACTTCCGAGAATAGCCAAGCATGTCATCCTCCATTCATTTCAATGAGACTTCCGAAAATAGCCAAGCACGTCACTTGGCTATTTTCAGCAGTCCCATTGAAATGAATGGTAAATGCACCGTGAAAGCACGGCCACCGCTCCATTTACTTCTATGGGACTTGCGGAAATAGCCGAGCCAGAACTTGGTTATTTTCGGTAGTCCCATAGAAATTAATGGAGGATGGCCGCGCTTATGCAGTGCACCCTACTGCACTTTGCAGGCTCTGTTCTACGGATGGGTACGGGTCCCTAGTGGGACCTGCACCTATCAGACATTGAGGGCATATCCCAGTGATATGCACCTAGTTTCCAAGATAGGACAACCCCTTTAAGGCTAAAATTAGTTTTGTCACTAAGGGGTTAAAAATGCCCCTGTGTGCCAGCTATATATTTTATTCAAACATAAATTCAAAATCTACAATAAAAAAAATTTAATGTCTGTTAAAGGGGTTGTCTCACTTCAGCAAATGACATTTATCAAGTAGAGAAAGTGAATACAAGGCACTTACTAATGTACTGTGAAGGTCCATATTGCCTCCTCTGCTGGCTTGATTCATTTCTCCATCACATTATACATGACTCATATCGAGGTGTTTATGACCACCCTGCAACCCAGCAGCGGTGGCCATTCCGGCCCCCGCCTTTAAAAAAAATGAGTCAAGCCGGCAAAGGAGACAATATGGACAGTCTCAATGCATCCTAGGAGATCTCAGTAGGTAGAAAACGTAAGATTCTGTCAATGTTTTATTAAAAGGATGCAATAAAAATTGTAAATGCTGTGTATTAAAGTTGTCTACATAATAAATGCTATTTGCTGACGTGAGACAACCCCTTTAAAGTGCTCAGAAAGGTGTATTAAAAAAAAGTTTGCATGCAGGACTAGCTTAGCGAAGCAGGCACAGGCCGGAGCCGCTCCACTCGGCTAATCCTGGCATAGCACATGGTTACAGGGTACCCATGTGCAATGCCAGCATTTAGTAAACCTGTGTGCTCCTTCCCGTACTCCGTTCTCGGCGGCCCCATTGATGAAGTGTAGAGTCCGTGTTCCATACACCGTGGAGAATAGTCAATTTAAAGCGCACAGGAAATCTCTGCTTTAGGGGGGGGGATATCTGTAGTAAAAATGCAAAATCACGGACCGTGATCCGTGAAAATCCACGTATGTATGAATGAGGCCTAAAAGTTTTTAGTTACTTTTAAACGATATCCTATGTTTGTGCTTTGTTTTCAGTTTCAAGGATCAGTCGCACAAAGATTTTGTGACAGGAGTGGCATGGTCTCCATCTGATCTCTCCAGCTTCACTACTGTTGGATGGGACCACAAGGTACTTCATCACAGCCTCCCTAAGGAAGACAAACCGGATTCACCGGCTGAGACACAAGACTAAAGGAGAACTACCACATGTAAAATAGTAAATCCCTTTTAGTGTACATGAAAAATTTGAAACCTATGTATAGCTGTCAGTGCTGTTTCTGCACTACTCATAGGTCCTCATGCCAACATTTTTCTACCATACTTTGTTTTTGGGTTCATTATTGTCAAAAGGTCATCATGATGGTCCGAACATCCTAATCGCCATCTACAGGATTGTTAGTTGCTAGCTTGAATAGTGACTGGTTCGGGTGTATCAAAGTGCTATCATGAGGTCCTAAGACTAGGGCATCTGCAGTCTTCTGCTCTGTGGTTTCACTGAGAAGTATTATATGTATGTACACTAAAATGGAGTTAACATCATTGTACTGTAGACCTTCCCACGTTTGTACACCTGATGACAGGTAATGTGTCTTCTGAGGTATCTGGGTGTACATTCGGCAGCATTCTTTTTTGCCACATTGGCAGATTGTGGTTTCCAAGCTCTTATAAATGACCAATGGTCTGGGAGCACACGTTCTTTAGTTACTTACTTACTTTTTTGAGTTCATGTCTTTAAAAATAACTTTTTTGTATTTCGCGTGTTAGATACTCACTGTCTGTTAGTTGCAGTATTTTCCTCCCATTTGTTCTATAGTACTGTATTACTGAATTTACAGTAGTAATCAAAACTGCTTACAATTTATATTGCATCCTTTTAATAAAACATTGGCAGAACCTTACGTTTTCTACCTACTGAGATCTCCTAGGATCCTAAAAACTTAGTAATGGTTCCTCAAGTGCCCTTCAGCACCTCTGCTCTGTCCTATCCTCTCTTTCTCAGTTTTTTATACAGGTGTGACAAATACAAACTTGGTAGCATATGGTAAAGTAGTTGTCAAGGCTCTCGAAATTAGTGATGGGAGAGCTTTACTGTTTCTTAGGCCGCATTCACATATGCGCTGTGAACTCCGGCAGTCTGTTTCTCCACCGGATTCACTATATATGCTGGAAAGCAGCCAGACAAAAATTACTACACACAGCATTCTTTGTCCAGCCGAAAGCCAACATATATGCTGGAAAGCGGTCAGATCCCATGACAGTGAATGGGGACCCTGGGGGTGCACGTGATATCCGGCTTTTCCGAATATAGTGAACTCAGGCAGTCTGTTCCTCCACTAGAACAGACTACCAGTTTTCACAGCACATATGTGAACCCAGCCTTAGGTTTTTTACTTATTGAGATCTTCTAGGATCCTAAGAACTCACTAATTGTTCCTCATTATGCCTTTCAGCACATCTTCTCTGTCCTATTCACACTTTGTGTAATATAGAGACATGACAAATACAAGGCCAGGATATTGATTACTTATCTTTTAGGATTGATTATCAGTATCAGACTGGGGGTCCTACACCCCCACAATAAGCAGTTCTCAACAGGCACTGCAATAACACAGTGGATAAAATCAGAGGCAGGTAACCTATCCACTGCGTAGTGGTCCTCCCAGTTTGTTGCATGTCCCGTTCAAGTGAATGGTAACTGAGCTGCAGCAACCAGGAACAGTTATCTGCCTCTGGCTCTGTCCGCTGTGTTATTTCCAGAGGCTCATGCAGGGTATTGCAGCTTTATCATATTGAAGTGAACCAGATGACACTTCGATATCCTGCACTACCACTGCAATTACCTTTACAGATTTTCATATTTATTGCCTATCCTGAACCAGGATAATCCCTTCCCAACATCTGCCATATATATATATACGGGTCTTTAAAGATGGTGCCTGCTCCGGAGAGAAGCAAGCGCCATAGCTACTGGGTGCCTGCTGTTTCAAACAGCAGACACCTGCGGCTAATGCCAGTCATAGGCAGTAATGCTGATCGCGGACATTTAACCCCCCCCCTCCCCCAGATGTTGTGATCAAATGTGACCACAGCATCTGAGAAGCCAGAAGCACACGCTTTGTGGGCAACACTGCCTCCCCCGGGCAGAGATCGAGAAAGGCATTCCATACAAGAAATGAGCCTGAGCCTGAGCCTGTACCAGGCTTCCAGACTCATTACTTGTATATTACAATTCAGGCCAGTAGGTGGTGCACTGAACTGTAATATACCGATCTTTGTATAAGGTAATGGATAACATTTCATTACCTTATACAAGTTGCAATCTAAAAATGGCATGTTGGAAACCTAAAAAAAAAAATTCTAATTGCAACCATCCCCCCTCCCTATCCCCGAAATAAACAATTAAAAAGAATAACATCATGGGCATGACTGTGTGTGAAAACGCCTGTATGATTAAAATTATAGAAAAAAATCCCATACAGTGAATGGTATAATGTTGAAAGTGAATAAGTGATCAAAAAGTCATACGCAACCCAAAATGGTACTAACAGAAACTACAGATCGTCCTGCAAAAAATGACCCCTCACACATCTCCGTAGACATAACTATAGAAAAGTTATAGAGGTCAGAATAGGGTGATGAAGTCACTGCTCTGTCATTGCACCCACTACTTAGAAAGAAATGCACTTCGTGTCTAAGTAATTTGTCACAAAGATTTTTTTTTTTTGTAAAATTCAGCGAAGCAGCCGAATCGAATTTTTCAATATTTCGCTCATATTCTTAAAGTAGCTCAGTTGTTAGATGAAAATGAACGCCCAAAGGGACAAGGCTCGTTCACGACTCTAAAAAAACAAAAGTACTAAAATGCCCCCAAAAACATTGGGGGAGGTGAATATTGATCTGTTCTTGAAGTTGGTGATTAGGGACCTAGGGTTGATTGAACCTAATCGGTGTTATAAAAATTACACATCCACAGAAATGGAGGCCTTACAACAACTAAGTACAAACAAAAATTTGGTAATTAAGCCTTCTGACAAGGGCGGTAATATAGTTGTTTTGACCCTCCAACAATACAGGGACATGTGTTTATCACTTCTGTCGGATAAGAAAAGTTATGAGTTACTAAAATCTGGTCCCACAGACTTATTTTCACAGGAACTGTTCCATATTCTGTGGGAGGCCCTTGAGGGGAAACTAATTGACCGGAAGGAATTTGAATATCTTACATCGTCCTGTCCTAAAGTAGCCACCTTCTTTGGTCTCCTGAAAATACATAAGGGAATAAATACCCTCAAAGGCCCACCGATAGTATCTAAGATCGGAAGTTTGACTCAACGTGCAAGTACCTATATTGATCAAATACTCAGTCCATTTGTTGTAGCTTTACCATCTTCTCTACGGGACACAAAGGATCTTAAGAACCTTGAAGGTATAACGATAGAACCAAAGACATGGTTAGCCTCAATTGATGTAGAGGCACTTTACACGTCTATTCCCCACAGTAAGGGTTTAGCAGCAGTAAAGTATTTTTTCGACTCTACAGTAGATCCAATGATTTGAGTAAGCATAATCAGTTTGTAATCCAACTTCAAAATTTCAAACTCGCCCATAATTACTTTGTATTTAATAGCTGTTTTTACCACCGGCTCAGGGGCATCGCGATGGGTAGCACATGTGAATCAACTTACACAAATCTGCTTCTGGGCTGGTGGGAGGATACCGTTGTCTTTTCTGAGTCCATGACACATTCGACTAAATACATTACCTTATGGTACAGATTTATAGATGACATTCTATTGTTGTGGTCTGGGACTGAAGAGGACTTTGGATTATTTATGGGTGAACTGAATAGGAATCATATAGGTCTATATTTTAGGTTTGAGCTTTACTGAGACTCAATAACCTTTCTTGACACATGAGTAGAGAGAGGTGAAAGCAATCCCATCAAGACAACTCTATCGAAAAAAGACATCAACAGTCTTTTAAGATGGGATAGCTTCCACCCCAGATCACTCAAAAAAGGTATACCTAAGGGGCAGTTTCTTAGGGCTTGTATAAACTGCTCTGATCACAGCGATTTTTACCAGGGAGGTGTCCCAGCTATTCCATTGGTTTAAACAAAGGGGATATCCTGCCTCTATGAGGCATGGAATAATGCCAACTTTATGGATAGGTCCACCTTACTTCAATCAAAATAGACAAAAGATCCTCATGAGGTGATCCGAATTGTTGGTACGTACGACACTGCGTCCCATTAAGTCCGTGAGATCTTAGGACGATACTGATCACTCATAAAAACTGACCCTGATCTTGGAAAATTTCTTCCTAATCATCCAGCAGTTACCTTTAGACGAGGACGCAGTATCGGCGACTCACTGGTGCATAGTCACTTTAAAATGCCATCCCAAAACACGTGGCTATCCAATAGAAAATTTGGCACATTTAAATGTGGCAAATGTAGAGCATGTCCCTTGTGGGTGACACCTTCACTAATGATACTGAAGGAAGGATTTATAGAGCGCGTTCTTTTGCAAACTGTAATACGTTCGGGGTTGTATATTTGGCCCAATGTGAATGTGGACTCAAATATGTGGGAAAGACGTGTAGAATGTTCAAAAAGAGGATCCTTGAACATATAGGTGATATTCACAACAAACTGTTTTGCTTCATCATGCCGGTAATAGAAGATCAATACGGTTCTCAATGATTGAGACAATTAAACAGTCTATTAGGGGTGGTGACTTTGATAGGACTCTGAGACAAAAAGAGTTGAGATGGATTCATACTCTCAATACGGTAATACCTTCTGGCCTTAATGAAAGTATTGACTATACGCGTGTCCTTTAATTAACTCTAATTAACCAGCCTATTATTATCTAAGTGGGCCACTATCATTTGAATTTGACTATCTCTGCTTAATACCATAGTAAAAGAGAGTCTGTAGCCATCACTTTCGAAACTGAGAACCTTTGGCCCCTTACTATTAAATAACCTATTTTTTCTCTTAAATCAATTTTCTACCATGAGTTTTAATAGCCAAGATATAGCCAAGATATGAGTGTTTTTGGTCCCCTTCTTATTGCTTATCAATCATTTTTGAGGTGCTGCTATTGGTTTCTTGACTCTTACGTGCATTTATTGTTTGTTGGTCTGTTCACATGACCTAGCGCTATTCCTCTGAGCACTACTATCAGCCTGGCTGGGTTACACGCACTTCCGGTCATGTGACGCGAGGCTTGATCACATGCCACTCGTATCGTGGCTTGGGGTACTCGGCGCGGCCTATGTGACGTTGGGGTTGATCACATGATCGCCCTTACATGTGACGTGCTTGCTCTTCTGGCGGCCTATTTAAACCAGTGCGTTCATTGTATACTTACCCGCCACCTCATTGTGGACATCTGTGTGAGCTCTCCCCTCGAAGATGAGTATCATGACACCTCTAGGCTTGGTCACCTGACCGACTACCGGATATTTTTTACATGGGATACGCAAGTATTACCTGATTAATGATTTGAGACAACACATCTATGATATACACCTGGGATGTATTGTAAGGAGGGGGAGATGTACCCATATTGTTTATCTAAACCATTAACTCTTCATTGAATTAGCTCTAGTTTGTGTGTGTGTGTGTGTGTGTGTGTGTGTGTGTATGTGTATATATATAATTATTAGGAACACCTGTTCTATTTCTCATTAATGCAATTATCTAGTCAACCAATCACATGGCAGCTGCTTCAATGCATTTAGGGGTGTGGTCCTGGTCAAGACAATCTCCTGAACTCCAAACTGAATGTCAGAATGGGAAAGAAAGGTGATTTAAGCAATTTTGAGCGTGTTCTTTACATAGTTGAATGTGCTGACAACAAAATCACACAAAAATAAAAAAAATGGGAATCAAATTTTTTAACCCATGGAGGTCTGGATTTGTAGTCACACTCAAAATTAAAGTGGAAAAACACACTACAGGCTGATCCAACTTTGATGTAATGTCCTTAAAACAAGTCAAAATGAGGCTCAGTAGTGTGTGTGGCCTCCACGTGCCTGTATGACCTCCCTACAACGCCTGTGCATGCTCCTGATGAGGTGGCGGACGGTCTCCTGATGGATCTCTTCCCAGACCTGGACTAAAGCATCTGCCAACTCCTGGACAGTCTGTGGTGCAACGTGACGTTGGTGGATAGAGCGAGACATGATGTCCCAGATGTGCTCAATTGGATTCAGGTCTGGGGAACGGGCGGGCCAGTCCATAGCATCAATGCCTTCGTCTTGCAGGAACTGCTGACCCACTCCAGCTACATGAGGTCTAGCATTGTCTTGCATTAGGAGGAACCCAGGGCCAACCGCACCAGCATATGGTCTCACAAGGGGTCTGAGGATCTCATCTCGGTACCTCATGGCAGTCAGGCTACCTCTGGCGAGCACATGGAGGGCTGTGCGGCCCTCCAAAGAAATGCCACCCCACACCATTACTGACCCAATGCCAAACCGGTCATGCTGGAGGATTTTGCAGGCAGCAGAACGTTCTCCACGGCGTCTCCAGACTCTGTCAATCTGTCACATGTGCGCAGCGTGAACCTGCTTTCATCTGTGAAGAGCACAGGGCGCCAGTGGCGAATTTGCCAATCTTGGTGTTCTCTGGCAAATGCCAAACGTCCTGCACGGTGTTGGGCTGTAAGCACAACCCCCACCTGTGGACGTCGGGCCCTCATATCACCCTCATGGAGTCTGTTTCTGACCGTTTGAGCAGACACATGCACATTTGTGGCCTGCTGGAGGTCATTTTGCAGGGCTCTGGCAGTGCTCCTCTTGTTCCTCCTTGCACAAAGGCGGAGGTAGCGGTCCTGCTGCTGGGTTGTTGCCCTCCTACGGCCTCCTCCACAACTCCTGATGTACTGGCCTGTCTCCTGGTAGCGCCTCCATGCTCTGGACACTACGCTGACAGACACAGCAAACCTTCTTGCCACAGCTCGCATTGATGTGCCATCCTGGATAAGCTGCACTACCTGAGCCACTTGTGTGGGTTGTAGACTCCGTCTCATGCTACCACTAGAGTGAAAGCACCGCCAGAATTAAAAAGTGACCAAAACATCAGCCAGGAAGCATAGGAACTGAGAAGTGGTCTGTGGTTACCACCTGCAGAACCACTCCTTTATTGGGGGTGTCTTGCTAATTGCCTATAATTTCCACCCGTTGTCTATCCCATTTGCACAACAGCATGTGAAATTGATTGTCACTCAGTGTTGCTTCCTAAGTGGACAGTTTGATTTCACAGAAGTGTGATTGACTTGGAGTTACATTGTGTTGTTTAAGTGTTCCCTTTATTTTTTTGAGCAGTGTGTGTGTATATATATATATATATATGTATGTGTGTATATATATATATATATATATACACACACATATTTTATTTTTTGTTCCCTGATGAGCCCCAAGATTGAGTGAATATTGGTCTACTATCAATGAGTGATTTAACAACGGTGTTAATGGTGTCGTATCTAAAGGATTGATATGGTTCTACTGGTTTATGCTTGGATTATCATCTTTTGTTTGCTCCCCTTTTTTTCATTTTTGGTGTTTATGGTAGCTTACCTACTATGTTACTAGAGGCCACCTTATAGAAGTGGGCCATCCATCCCTTATGAGGGCCATCTGACGGCGTGTAGGAGGTTCCTGATACGGGATCACCCCTATCAGGGCGGCTATTCCGTTTTATAGGCAGGGCCTTACAGTATAGGGTTAGAATCAGAGATGGCTCCCTCATTCATCAATTTACTCACACCCGTGCCTATATATAACTGCCCTTTGTACCATTGTGGATCTTTTTTGTTTTTTGACTATATTTATTTATCTATGATTTTGGGTTATTTTTTAATGAATTGATATTAAAGGCTACATTTTAATGGGTGGTAGTCTGTGAGCTCAAAGTAGCTCAGTCAGAAGATCAGCGTCCTGGTCACTGACACAAATGAAGCAGAACCCATCCCAGTACAGGAAACCTTGTGCAAAATTGTGTATAATTTTGTTGCAAACTGAGCCACTCAATAGGTGGTGTGAAAGTAGACAAAAAAAAATGTTTTGCCATGCACCAATGTTTTGGTGCACGTCTAGACAGCCTATATTAAATGCCCCAGAATACTAACTAACACCAAACATTTTCACCACACTAGAAAAGTAATAATACTAAACTATATATACAATATGGCAGAAAAATGAGTAAAGAGATCCGCTCACTTCTGTTCTCTCACGATAGGTGCTCCAAACCAAAGTTTGAGAGACCCCTCAAGACTTAATGTAATTTGTAAAGAAATATGGGATAGGCACTCATATATGGAAATATAGGACACTATTTAATGGGTTAATAGCACATGTAATACAATAAAAATGCAATACTTAAAAACAATATATCAAAACACAATATGCATATTCTCACTAATTGTAAAAATACTTTAAAAAACACTTTAATAAACAATTTGGGCAGGGACTGGTGGCACCAAATTTTCCCTCTTGTATTTCCTAATATGGACTCAATAAGGTCCTGGGTGTTGGTTATAGGCTGTTATTTATAGAGAGAGAATGGTGCAAACAGTCTCCGCTTGTTTAGGTGGTAATCCTCCTAATAGGTTAAACTTCATAAAACATTCTTATGTACCAATCCTATATTATATAAAAAAATCGCACCGATTGTGCTGATAAGTCACTGAACGTTGATGCTATCCTGTATTAGTAAAAATTATATCCAGGAGTAAATATTCTAATAGCTCTCCACACACTTGATACTTTTGATACAGTATCTAGTTCCTATTATGCCGGCTTTACACTGTTTCAATTGGTTATGATTCAATCGCTGGAAAGCAAAAATCCTTGGTAGGTGACTAATAGGTTTGTATCACTTCACCTCCTTATATCTTAGTAAAGTACCTCATTGCATTTTACCCACAGGTGTGGGCTTACCTCCGCCTGTGCTGGTGTTTTAATGGGACTTGTTGGTAAGTCTTTCCTCCGTCCCGGCTGCGGAGTTGTTAGCGTCCCTCGTGTCTCTCACAGCTGATCGTGAGATGATAGTGAGGATCACGAACCTTAGCTTCCAGGCGCTGGTAGATGACGTATTGAGGTCTTTTGTTGTAAAGTGAAGAGAATCCTTCTTTTTATTGTAGTGCACTAAATTCCATAGAAGATTTGGGGTATCTGTCCAGGATTCATGCCAAATGCGTTTCGGGGAGACGCTTTCCCCTTCCTCAGTGGCATGGAGGAAGGGGAAAGCATCTCCCCGAAACGCGTTTGGTTTGAATCCTGGACAGATACCCCGAATTTTCTATGGAATTTAGTGCACTACAATAAAAAGAAGGATTCTCTTCACTCTACAACAAAAGACCTCAATACGTCATCTACCAGCGCCTGGAAGCTAAGGTTCGTGATCCTCACTATCGCCTAACGACCTTTTTTTCTCGTTATCTTCTATATGTTAGAGGCCAGATCTGGTCACTATTTGTCAGGTGTCCCTCAACCTGCACATCTATTGTTCTGTCAGGTCTATTGGTGACAGCTATTAATGGCCACCACAGAGGGGCAAGTTTCTGGGGAGATATTTTGTGCTGCATTGTGGTATTTGGTTCTGTGGGATGGTATTCTGTGTTACACTATGGTATTGCTGACGCAGCCAACTTGTATTGGCCCCATCGACTTGTGTTGCCCCACCTTCTGTCAGTTTGGACCCACATAGAACATTAGGGTCACTTTAACCTAAGCTGCGCAGGTTAGAGAGCCTGGCTAGTATTGTGCTGATATCGCCAGTACCTGTATTTTCTTTTTCACCTGCAGTTATTGCTGGTAATTTCATCAGCTTCAATGGTTCCTCTGTGGAAGTGGAAGGAACAGAGCACAGCGGCATCCCAGTTGCTTAGGAGTCCGTGCTCTGACTCTATATATGGTTTGGGAGTCCCTGCTCCATTATTGGAGTCATTGCTTCTGGGAGTCCCTGCTGTAGCTCCATATATGGCTGTTTCCACATTTGGAGTCAGTGCTATGAAGATGGAGGGGATATCCCCAAGCATTGTCGGTAGGCTGTAACTGCAAAATATACTGGCTGATGATACTAAAGCTGTGGGCCAACCTAAAACGTTGGGAGACAGTGGGTACATCCTGGTACGAGACAATGGAACTACAGGTCCCAACTTGGGATATTGTGGGTTGGGTCTCGGAGGGTGTCTGCCCAAGTATCTAGGTGCAGCTTGTCTATGCCATC
The DNA here is from genome assembly GCF_905171765.1 of Bufo bufo. NCBI lineage: Eukaryota > Metazoa > Chordata > Amphibia > Anura > Bufonidae > Bufo > Bufo bufo. The sequence continues at coordinate 192,440,718 of NC_053391.1, read as the reverse complement.
TATCTGCATTTGCTGTATAACTGGGGATGAAAGATTAAAGACAGTTGCATCATTATTCTGCCTAGGTGATTAATTTGACTCACAGCCTCAGATCTTTGCACATGGTTTTAAAAAAATTTAATAACTAAAAATCAGGAAAGGGTGGTGTGCATTTCTATTCAGCTCCTGTACTCTGATACCCCTAAATAAAATCCAGTATGACCAATTGCCTTCACAAGTCACCTAATTAGTAAATACAGGGAGTGCATAATTATTAGGCAAGTTGTATTTTTGAGGATTAATTTTATTATTGAACAACAACCATGTTCTCAATGAACCCAAAAAACTCATTAATATCAAAGCTGAATATTTTTGGAAGTAGTTTTTAGTTTGTTTTTAGTTTTAGCTATTTTAGGGGGATATCTGTGTGTGCAGGTGACTATTAATGTGCATAATTATTAGGCAACTTAACAAAAAACAAATATATACCCATTTAAATTATTTATTTTTACCAGTGAAACCAATATAACATCTCAACATTCACAAATATACATTTCTGACATTCAAAAACAAATTTAGTGACCAATATAGCCACCTTTCTTTGCAAGTACACTCAAAAGCCTGCCATCCATGGATTCTGTCAGTGTTTTGATCTGTTCACCATCAACATTGCGTGCAGCAGCAACCTCAGCCTCCCAGACACTGTTCAGAGAGGTGTACTGTTTTCCCTCCTTGTAAATCTCACATTTGATGATGGACCACAGGTTCTCAATGGGGTTCAGATCAGGTGAACAAGGAGGCCATGTCATTAGATTTTCTTCTTTTATACCCTTTCTTGCCAGCCACGATGTGGAGTACTTGGACGCGTGTGATGGAGCATTGTCCTGCATGAAAATCATGTTTTTCTTGAAGGATGCAGACTTCTTCCTGTACCACTGCTTGAAGAAGGTGTCTTCCAGAAACTGGCAGTAGGACTGGGAGTTGAGTTTGACTCCATCCTCAACCCGAAAAGGCCCCACAAGCTCATCTTTGATGATACCAGCCCAAACCAGTACTCCACCTCCACCTTGCTGGCGTCTGAGTCGGACTGGAGCTCTCTGCCTTTTACCAATCCAGCCACGGGCCCATCCATCTGGCCCATCAAGACTCACTCTCATTTCATCAGTCCATAAAACCTTAGAAAAATCAGTCTTGAGATATTTCTTGGCCCAGTCTTGACGTTTCAGCTTGTGTGTCTTGTTCAGTGGTGGTCGTCTTTCAGCCTTTCTTACCTTGGCCATGTCTCTGAGTATTGCACACCTTGTGCTTTTGGGCACTCCAGTGATGTTGCAGCTCTGAAATATGGCCAAACTGGTGGCAAGTGGCATCTTGGCAGCTGCACGCTTGACTTTTCTCAGTTCATGGGCAGTTATTTTGCGCCTTGGTTTTTCCACACGCTTCTTGCGACCCTGTTGACTATTTTGAATGAAACGCTTGAATGTTCGATGATCACGCTTCAGAAGCTTTGCAATTTTAAGAGTGCTGCATCCCTCTGCAAGATATCTCACTATTTTTGACTTTTCTGCGCCTGTCAAGTCCTTCTTTTGACCCATTTTGCCAAAGGAAAGGAAGTTGCCTAATAATTATGCACACCTAATATAGGGTGTTGATGTCATTAGACCACACCCCTTCTCATTACAGAGATGCACATCACCTAATATGCTTAATTGGTAGTAGGCTTTCGAGCCTATACAGCTTGGAGTAAGACGACATGCATAAAGAGGATGATGTGGTCAAAATACTAATTTGCCTAATAATTCTGTACACAGTGTAGAGTCCACCTGTGTTTAAAGGGAATCTGTCACCTAATCTGAGCCTTTTAGACTGCTCAGATCAGGTTATAGACTCCTTTGCCCACATTACAATGGTACCTTTATTTGTGCTGTCCCTCGCCAGAATCGTCCAAAAAAGACTTTTAAAACTTATGCTAATGAGGTTCGGCAAGTGCCCAGGCCCCTCGCCGATGTGCCCAGAAAACCACACCTATTTCACCCCTCTGGCCCGCCCTTCTTTCCTATTATTACCTCCTCCTCTCCCTCACAAATCTCGCTCCTGCGCCGCTCCACATTTGTGCTGCACCTGCGCACTGCTGTGCCCATTATGGGCAGAGGAACAGGGAGTTGGACTGCGCATGCGCCGGTCTGTAGCTCGAAATCCAGCGGGCAGAAGTAACCAGCCGCTGCAGAGGACTGCAGTGAAGCCAAAGAAGGGGCGAGTCGGCGCAGCAGCGTCTTTCCTCTTGCAGGCGAGAGATTTGTGAGGGAGAGGAGGAGGTAATAATAGGAAAGGAGGGAGGGCCAGAGGGGTGAAATAGGTGTGGTTTTCTGGGCACATTGCCGAGGGGCCTGGGTACTTGCTGCAGTAACGCCGCCCCTGGGCACTTGCCGAACCTCATTAGCATACATTTTAAAAGTCTTTTTTGGAAGATCTTGGCGAGGGACAGCACAAATAAAGGTACCATTATAATGAGGGTACAGGAGTCTATAACCTGATCTGGGCGTTCTAAAAGGCTCAGATTAGGTGACAGATTCCCTTTAATTTATTCTCAGTATAACTACAGCTCTTCTGTGAAGGCCTCAGAAGTTTGTTAGTGAACATTAGTGATCAAACAGAAAGCATCACGAAAACCAAAGAACACACCAGACAGGTCAGGGATAAAGTTGTGGAAAAGTGTAAAGCAGGGTTAGCTTATAAAAAAAAAATATCCCAAGCTTTGAACATTTCATGGAGCACTGTTCAATCCATTATCCAAAAATGGAAGTAGTATGGCACAACTGCAGACCTTCCAAGACCTAGCCGTCCATCTGAACTGATAGCCCAGGCAAGGAGAGCACTAATTGGAGAAGGAGCCAAGAGGCCGGTGGTCACAACAAATCGGGCCATTATGGAAGAGTGGCAAGAAGGGTGGTTGATCACCACCTGGGCTTTTGGTTTGTATCCATTATGTTTTTGTTGTAATCATGTCAGTCTGTGTATTTTTACTTTTAGGTATGCAGTTTCATAGCACCTTTATATAATGCTGATTTGAATATGCATTTCTGATGGGTAGCTGCGGTGCACATATGTTCTAATCTGCGGATAAGCAGTACCACGTAACTTATTTCTCACCTTATTTTGGCAATTTTAAAAACATTTACACTGCTCAAAAAAATAAAGGGAACACAAAAATAACACATCCTAGATCTGAGTTAATTAAATATTCTTCTGAAATACTTTGTTCTTTACATAGTTGAATGTGCTGACAACAAAATCACACAAAAATAAAAAAATGGAAATCAAATTTTTTAACCCATGGAGGTCTGGATTTGTAGTCACACTCAAAATTAAAGTGGAAAAACACACTACAGGCTGATCCAACTTTGATGTAATGTCCTTAAAACAAGTCAAAATGAGACTCAGTAGTGTGTGTGGCCTCCACGTGCCTGTATGACCTCCCTACAACGCCTGTGCATGCTCCTGATGAGGTGGCGGACGGTCTCCTGAGGGATCTCCTCCCAGACCTGGACTAAAGCATCTGCCAACTCCTGGATAGTCTGTGGTGCAACGTGACGTTGGTGGATTGAGCGAGACATGATGTCCCAGATGCAGGGCCGGTGCAATAATTTTTGCCGCCCTAGGCAAGATAAAAATTGCCGCCCCCCCCCTTATCAGATGATCTGCCCATATCATGACATCACATATGTTCCACCCCTTTCTCAGCTTTTAAATTAAAAGAACTGCTATGTTTCCCTTAGGGTTAATCCAGCTTCTTGTAGCTGTCTCTTTTTGCGGAACGGAATTGCGGACCCATACATTTCTATGGGATCCGCAATTCCGATCCTGAAAAAAATAGAACATGTCCTATTCTTGTCCGCAATAGCGGACAAGAATAGGCATATTCTCTTAGTGCCCGCAAAATGCGGAACGCACATTGCTGCTGTCCGTGTTTTGTGGATCCGCAAAACACACATGGATGTGTGAATGGACCCTAAATGTGAGGTAAATTAGTCTCCAATGTAGTGATAATAACTAAACAATTACATAATAAACATATTGCATTGTCTACTTACCACCAGGACAATAAGATGATCTGGTCTCTGGCTGCAGTCTGGCTCTGGGGACTCCCTTGTCACTCTCTTCTCCCTCCCTCCCTCCCTTGTCACTCTCATTCCAGCCCCCCTCTCCCTTGTCACTCTCATTCCAGCCCCCCCTCCCTTGTCACTCTCATTGCAGCCCCCCCTTGTCACTCTCATTGCAGCCCCCCCCTTGTCACTCTCATTGCAGCCCCCCCTTGTCACTCTCATTGCAGCCCCCCCTTGTCACTCTCATTGCAGCCCCCCCCTTGTCACTCTCATTGCAGCCCCCCCCTTGTCACTCTCATTGCAGCCCCCCCCCTTGTCACTCTCATTGCAGCCCCCCCCTGTCACTCTCATTGCAGCCCCCCCTTGTCACTCTCATTGCAGCCGCCCCCCCTTGTCACTCTCATTGCAGCCCCCCCTTGTCACTCTCATTGCAGCCCCCCCCTTGTCACTCTCATTGCAGCCCCCCCCCTTGTCACTCTCATTGCAGCCCCCCCTTGTCACTCTCATTGCAGCCCCCCCCTTGTCACTCTCATTGCAGCCCCCCGTCACTCTCATTGCAGCCCCTCCCTGTCACTCTCATTGCAGCCCCCCCTGTCACTCTCATTGCAGCCCCCCCTTGTCACTCTCATTGCAGCCCCCCCTTGTCACTCTCATTGCAGCCCCCCCCTTGTCACTCTCATTGCAGCCCCCCGTCACTCTCTTTGCAGCCCCCCCTGTCACTCTCATTGCAGCCCCCCCCGTCACTCTCATTGCAGCCCCCCCCTGTCACTCTCATTGCAGCCCCCCCCTGTCACTCTCATTGCAGCCCCCCCCCGTCACTCTCATTGCAGCCCCCCCGTCACTCTCATTGCAGCCCCCCCGTCACTCTCATTGCAGCCCCCCCTTGTCACTCTCATTGCAGCCCCCCTTCCTTGTCACTCTCATTGCAGCCCCCCCCCCCCCCCCCCCCCGTCACCTCTAATGTAGCGTGGCCGAGCTCTGTTTGGTCCGCGGTACAGGAGCTTTTGTTTCCTGTACCCGGCCGGACTGAAAGGAAGTGCACACTAAGTGAGCACTTCCTGTCAGTCCGGCCGGGTACAGGAAACAAAAGCTCCTGTACCGCGGACCAAACAGAGCTCGGCCACGGACAGCACAGAGCAGACACAGAATGACAGCAGGCGCAGGCTGGCTGCGCAGCACTGAGCCGGCGGCCGGAGATTCTTTAGAGCGGCAAGCGCTCAGGAGGCGCAGCATGAGGGGCGCCGCCGGCCGGCCGAACTTATATAACCAACTTTTTTTTTTTTTTTTTTTTTTTTTTTTTACACTGCAACGGGCGCCCCCTGCTAAATGGCGCCCTAGGCGACTGCCTAAGTCGCCTTACTGGTGGCGCCGGCCCTGCCCAGATGTGCTCAATTGGATTCAGGTCTGGGGAACGGGCGGGCCAGTCCATAGCATCAATGCCTTCATTTTGCAGAAACTGCTGACACACTCCAGCCACATGAGGTCTTGCATTGTCTTGCATTAGGAGAAACCCAGGGCCAACCGCACCAGCATATGGTCTCACAAGGGGTCTGAGGATCTCATCTCGGTACCTCATGGCAGTCAGGCTACCTCTGGCGAGCATATGGAGGGCTGTGCAGCCTTCCAAAGAAATGCCACCCCACACCATTACTGACCCAATGCCAAACCGGTCATGCTGGAGGATGTTGTAGGCAGCAGAACGTTCTCCACGGCGTCTCCAGACTCTGTCACATGTGCTCAGTGTGAACCTGTTTTCATCTGTGAAGAGCACAGGGCGCCAGTGGCGAATTTGCCAATCTTGGTGTTCTCTGGCAAATGCCAAACGTCCTGCACGGTGTTGGGCTGTAAGCACAACCCCCACCTGTGGATGTCAGGCCCTCATATCACCCTCATGGAGTCTGTTTCTGACCGTTTGAGCAGACACATGCACATTTGTGGCCTGCTGTAGGTCATTTTGCAGGGCTCTGGCAGTGCTCCTCCTGTTCCTCCTTGCACAAAGGCGGAGGTAGCGGTCCTGCTTCTGGGTTGTTGCCCTCCTATGGCCTCCTCCACGTCTCCTGATGTACTGGCCTGTCTCCTGGTAGCGCCTCCATGCTCTGGACACTACACTGACAGACACAGCAAACCTTCTTGCCACAGCTCGCATTGATGTGCCATCCTGGATAAGCTGTACTACCTGAGCCACTTGTGTGGGTTGTAGACTCCGCTCATGCTACCACTAGAGTGAAAGCACCGCCAGCATTCAAAAGTGACCAAAACATCAGCCAGGAAGCATAGGAACTGAGAAGTGGTCTGTGGTCACCACCTGCAGAACCACTCCTTGATTGGGGGTGTCTTTCTAATTGCCTATAATTTCCACCTGTTGTCTATCCCATTTGCACAACAGCATGTGAAATTGATTGTCACTCAGTGTTGCTTCCTAAGTGGACAGTTTGATTTCACAGAAGTGTGATTGACTTGGAGTTACATTGTGTTGTTTAAGGGTTTCCTTTATTTTTTTGAGCAGTGTACATATGTCACTGTTAGAATGGTCTGTTGCTATCTGGGATTGGAACAAATGGTGGTCACTGTGGTGAACTTTTCATCTTCATCGCAGCTCTTATTACACTGTTATGTGTAAGATACATTGACCGGGTTCTCCAGGAGGTGTGTTCTGTCTGAATTGTGAGTCCATACTGCATATTTGTTATGTTTTTATCTTGATATAGTATGAATTCATCATAATAAAAATATGTGTGGTTTTATATTTTTGGTGTATTGTATAATTGGACCGCTAAATGATTTTGGTTTATGGTTTTGGTGAGACCAAAGTTCAACTTTTTGGCCTAAATTCAAAATGTTATGTGTGGCGGAAAACTAACACTGTACATCACCCTGAACACACCATCCGCACTGTGAAAAATGGTGGTGGCCGCATCCTGCTGTGGGGATGCTTTTCTTCAGCAGGGACAGGGGAGCTGGTCATAGGTAATGGGAAGATGGATGGAGCTACATACAGGGCAATCCTGGAGGAAACCGGGTAGAGGCTTCAGACGACTTGAGACTGGGGCAGAGGTTCACCTTCCAGCAGGACAACAACCCTGAACATACAGTTAGGGCTACAAGGGAATGGTTTAGATCAAAGCATATTCATATGTTAGAATGTCCCAGTCAAAGTCCAGACCTAAATCCCATTGAGAATCTGTGGCAAGACTTAAAAAGACGCTCTCCATCTAATTTGACTGAGCTTGAGCTACGTGTTTTGCAAAGAAGAATGAGCAAAAATTTCAGCCTGTAGATGTGCAAAGCTAGTAGAGACATACCCCAAAAGACTTGCAGCTGTAATTGCAGCAAAAGTTGGTCCTACAAAGTATTGACTCAGGGGAGCTGAATACACATACTCATTTTCTTTTCACTTCACACATACTTGCTACTTTGTGTTGGTCTATCGCATAAAAACCCAATAAAATATATTTAAATTTGTGTAACCTAAAAATGTGGAAACAAATGTTAACATACTATGAAAGAAAACAAAAAATATAATTGTAAAGCTGGAAGCAGATAACTCCGGATCATATCACTTGCAATAGGTCACCACTGCCCCTTCCTGTACAATGATCTCAGCATGTCACTGAGCATACCCACCAAAACTTCCCTTAGAACTTACATCCAGTTTCTTTTTATCTGGATGTTACTTTGGTAATACAGACCTTAAATGTGAATTTGACCTGAGACCCCACAGAGCATGCCTATAAAACTTTCCCTTAGAGCTTACTGAGATGTTCTCTGGGATTTTTAGCTTCGGGTGCTACTTTTGTAATGCAGATACATAAGAAGTAGAGCTAAGGAAAATCCTAAATGTTTCTGCATCTAAATGGTCTAGGCAAGATGGTAACCTGACTATAGCCTATTTGAGTTTAATAGCAGTCTTATTGCTGTCTTAAAGGACATCTGTCAGCAGATTTGTACCTATGACACTGTCTGACCTGTTACATGTGCACTTGGCAGCTGAAGACATCTGTGTTGGTCCCATGTTCATATGTGCCCGCATTGCTGAGAAAAAAGAAGTTTTTATATATACAAATGAGCCTCTAGGAGTCTCTTAGTGGACACATATGAACATGGGACCAACACAGATGTCTTCAGCTGCCAAGCGCACATGTAACAGGTCGGCCAGTGTCATAGGTACAAATCTGTTGACACAAGCCCTTTAACCACCTCAGCTCCCCTAGCTTAAACCCCCTTAATGACCAGACCACTTTTTACAATTCTGCACAACACTACTTTCACGGTTTATTGCTCGGTCATACAACTTACCACCCAAATGAATTTTACCTCCTTTTCTTCTCACTAATAGAGCTTTCATTTGGTGGTATTTCATTGCTGCTGACATTTTTACTTTTTTTGTTATTAATCGATTTTTAAAAAAAAAAAAAAAGACATTTTTCAAACAAAACTGCATTTCTATATAAATTTTTCTCTAAATTTATTGTTCTACATGTCTTTGATAAAAAAAAATGCAATAAGTGTATATTTATTGGTTTGCGCAAAAGTTATAGCGTTTACAAACTATGGTACAAAAATGTGAATTTCCGCATTTTGAAGCAGCTCTGACTTTCTGAGCACCTGTCATGTTTCCTGAGGTTCTACAATGCCCAGACAGTAGAAACACCCCACAAATGACCCCATTTTGGAAAGTAGACACCCTAAGGTATTCGCTGATGGGCATAGTGAGTTCATGGAAGTTTTTTTTTTTGGCACAAGTTAGCGGAAATTTTTTTTTTTTCTTTTTTTTTTTCTTTCAAAGTCTGATATTCCACTAACTTGTGACAAAAAATAAAATTTTACATGAACTCACCATACCCCTCACGGAATACCTTGGGGTGTCTTCTTTCCAAAATGGGGTCACTTGTGGGGTATTTATACTGCCCTGGCATTTTAGGGGACCTAAAGCGTGAGAAGTAGTTTGGAATCCAAATGCGTAAAAAATGCCCTGTGAAATCGTAAAGATACTCTTTGGAATTTGGGCCCCTTTGCGCACTTAGGCTGCAAAAAAGTGTCACACATGTGGTATCGCCGTACTCAGGAGAAGTAGGGCAATGTGTTTTGGGGTGTCTTTTTACATATACCCATGCTGGGTGAGATAAATATCTCTGTAAAAGACAACTTTTCCCATTTTTTTATACAAAGTTGTCATTTTACTGAGATATTTCTCTGACCCATCATGGGTATATGTAAAAATACACCCCTAAACACATTGCCCTACTTCTCCTGAGTACGGCGATATCACATGTGTGACACTTTTTTGCAGCCTAGGTGTGCAAAGGGGCCCAAATTCCAATGAAAACCTTTACGATTTCACAGGGCATTTTTTACGCATTTGGCTTCCAAACTACTTCTCACGCTTTAGGTCCCCTAAAATGCCAGGGCAGTATAAATGCCCCACAAGTGACCCCATTTTGGAAAGAAGACACCCCAAAGTATTCCGTGAGGGGCATGGCGAGTTCCTAGAATATTTTTTTTTTGGCACAAGTTAGCGGAAAATGATATAGATATATATTTTTTTGGCACAAGTTAGCGGAAATAGATTTTTTTTTTGTTTTTTTTGTTTTTTTCTTACAAAGTCTCATATTCCACTAACTTGCGACAAAAAATAAAATTTTACTTGAACTCGCCATGCCCCTCAAAAAATACCTTGGGGTGTCTTCTTTCCAAAATGGGGTCACATGTGGGGTATTTATACTGCCCTGGCATTTTAGGGGCCCTAAAGCGTGAGAAGGAGTCTGGAATATAAATGTCTAAAAATTTTTACACATTTGGATTCCGTGAGGGGTATGGTGAGTTCATGTGAGATTTTATTTTTTGTCACAAGTTAGTGGAATATGAGACTTTGTAAGAAAAAAACAAAAAAAAAAAACAATTTCCGCTAACTTGTGCCAAAAAAATAAAATCTTCTATGAACTCGCCATGCCCCTCAAAAGTGATCTTTTTATAGCGCCGCAGCGATTTTACTGTGTTTTTGCAGTCATCAGAAAAAAAAAAATTGTCACTGCGGTGGGGCGGACTGAACCCAAGTGTGCGCACAAGATCAGGCCTGATCGGGCGAACACTGCGTTTTTTGTAGAGCCTATAGAACATGTCCTATTCTTGTCCGCAAAAGGCATTTTCTATATAGTTCTGGCAATGTGCGGATCCACAAAAGCGGAAAGCACATTGCCGGTGTCCGTGTTTTGCGGATCCGCAAAACACATACGGACGTCTGAATGGAGCCTTACAGGGGGGTGATCAATGACAGGGGGGTGATCAATGACAGGGGGGTGATCAGGGAGTCTATATGGGGTGATCAGGGGTTAATAAGTGACAGGGGGGGGTGTAGTGTAGTGGTGTTTGGTGCTACTTACAGAGCTGCCTGTGTCCTCTGGTGGTCGATCCAAGCAAAAGGGACCACCAGAGGACCAGGTAGCAGGTATATTAGACGCTGTTAACAAAACAGCGTCTAATATACCTTTTTGGGGTTAAAAAAAATCGCATCTACAGCCTGCCAGCGAATGATCGCCGCTGGCAGGCTGTAGATGTACTCGTTTACCTCCCGATCCTGTAGTCTCGTTTACCTCCCGACAGGTAGTCTCGCGAGATGACCGCTCGCAGGATGGACGCAATCCTGCGTTAGGCGGTCCTGAGGTGGTTAAATAGGAGCTGTCACCATAAAATGCAATGCAGTCTGAAAGCACCATGTTGTGGAGCAGATAGATAGATAAAAAAATAATAATAATTTGTGGTAAAATATTCAGTACAACTTGTAGTTTATACATTTTTCTACAGATTTGAGGTGTTATTAGTGATGGATAGTATTGTGTGCATACAGAGATAGCTGTCAATCACCAATACGTCCCTCCTGTATCGATAGCTGTTCACAGGAGGTGAAAAGGGCAAAAATATAAATGTATAAATTACATGTTTTACTGAATATATTCCCACAAAAAAATATATATATATCTGCTTAGCTCCTCCTGCTCTATAACATGTTGCTTTCAGATTGCATTGCATTTTGTGGTGACAGCTCCTCTTTAAAGGTTCTCCAAAATGCTACTGTAGAGGAACACTACCTAATTTTCATGCTCCATACACTAAATATAAACAAATGTAAAAATGAGATGAAAATACTTATTCAATGTGTGTCAGCGGACATGCTTATTCAAAGTGTACTAGATGCCTCCAAACAATGTTCATAGATTTTTAAAGCGTTTTCTATTGTTTGAATGTTATGCACTTAGGAAATGTATGAAACCAGATGTCATATTGCTTTAGCATTTTTATTGTCCAATTTTTAAGACTTTGCTTTATTAAAAGTTCATAAAAATTATGTGTCTTGGATTATACATAGAAGAACAAAGCTATTAGACAGTCATGGCTGTTGGTTTTCTTATTTGGATCCACCAACATTGTTTTTATTATTAATAATTATATGGATGGATTTCAGGGCAGCTTTTTTATAGTTCCAATGAATCTAAAACTTAAAAAAAGCAACTTTGCTACTGATTGTTTCTAGAGCTCTTATGCAGACCCATGTGTCTCCATGTATACAACCTACAAACAAATAAACCCTGTATTAGGGCTCATGCACACGACTGTTGTTTTGCGGTCCGTTTTTCACGGATTCACACGGAGTACCTTCCGTTGTTTTTGCGGACCCATTGAAGTGAATGGTTAGGCATACGGTCCGCAAAAACAGCGGAAGGTAGTCCGTGTGCATTCCGTTTCCGTAATTCCATTCTGCAAAAAAGTAGTGCATGTCCTATTATTGTCTGCAAATCACGGTCCGAGGCCCCATTCAAGTCAATGGGTCCGCAAAAAATACGGAATGCACACGAAACACATCTGTATGTCATCCGTATTTTGCGGATCCATACTGTAGAAAAGCTATGCCCAGCCCATATTGCTCATGTGTTTGGTGATTAATAAGTTAAGGTTTCCATTTCCGATCCGCAAAAAATGGATCGCATAAGTAAACCATATGGATATGTTTTGTGGAATAACGGAGCGGAAAAGGACTTTAAATCAGAAAAAAGGAAACCTCAGATACGGAACAACGGATCCGTGAAAAACGGACCGCAAAACAACGGTCGTGTGCATGAGCCCTTAGTCTGATCCTGCAAGGAATACTCCTTTCCATCTGTCCCCTTTTCCTAACACATTTGGTAGGTTTGCAAGGAAAGGGGTTTTCCGAGATGTTGATACTGATGACCTATCCACAGTATAAGTCATCAGTACCTGGTCGGTGGGGGTCCGACATCCGGGCCCCCCCCGCCGATCAGCTGTTTGAGAAAGCATTGGCGCTTCTGTGAGCGCTGCAGCCTTCTCTGTGCTTACTGTGAGATGATTGAATTAAAGGGGCTATCCATTTACAGTAAGAAACCAGTACCTTGCAGATCCAACGCTGCAGCTCTAGTTCTCCTGGATGGGCTCTGTTTACCCCGCTGCAGTCAATTACTGGCCTCAGTGTTGCCCTGAAAGGGCCAGTGATTGGCAGTCACGTGTTGCTGACACGACATCACCGCTCCAGCCGGGTAAAAGGAGGCCAGCTGGGAGAACTGGAGCTGCAGTGTTGGATCTGCAAGGTAGGTACTGCTCTATTTTTCAGGCTAATCTTCAGTGTTACCTGTGTTTTTTCTGATACCGGACAACCCCTCTAACACTTTTATAATACAATATTTATACCTGTGTCCATTATAATGAAACTATCCAAATATTTCACACAATTTTTATAAAAACACAAAAAAGCCCAGTTCAATAAATATTTTGCAAGTAAGATAACCAGACAAAATAGGAAAGTTCAGTAAGCATTAGTTATATATACACACACCAATAGCCGCTTAGACTCAGTTCACACTGCTGGTAGCCTGCGAACGCTCATTCCCCATAATCTGGCCATCTAAATGTGCCGCTGATCACCCAATACATGAGCAAAACGCTCGTTCATCGGGTGATCCTGTCTTTCGTGCAGGCACCACCGATCATAGTTTCTGGGCAGCAGATTGTGCGGTGTAATCAATGATCTGCTGCCCAGAAACAGTGATTCTGTAAGGTGATGAGGGATCACAATAGCGATCCCTCGTCCTCATACTGTAAAGGAGATCGCTGCATGTAAATACAGTGGTCTCCTTCACTAAGCGAGTAGCTGACCTTCGTGAAGGAACGGTAAACCCACCTTTAGAGCACTTCTGAAGATACAATTTCTGCCCTATCTATGCATGGAGGGACATACAGAGGAATAAGGGGGTGGAGCTGTGTGGGGGAAAGGATTTGATAGATGACAATGTAATACTGTAGTTTAGTCAGTCAGCCATGCAAAAGAGACTGACATCCTGCTTACACAGAAGAGTATCTTCTGGAGTCTGGACTAATGGTCAGACTGGGGGGCGGGGGTAACATTATAGATAGAGCTTCCCATAATAAAACGGTTAAAAACTGTGGCTACAACTTGAATGAAAGAAATGGCACTGCTAGAATATTGTTGCTGAGTTAGCATTATGGGCAACAAAATTGGGTGGAGTACATCTTTGAAGAAAGATCTTGGTCTTTACTTTCTTTATTTAATAAAAGAACCACTGCTTTTGGAAATGTGGCAGTATAATGTCAATGCGAAAGACATTCCTAGAACCTGCAAAGTAAAACAGACATGATTAGGCATAAGTAGTTAACTTTAACAGATACTCATTTGTCTGTTCACACTGGCATCATGTCTGCCATTCATAATAGAAGCAATGGCGCTGTGCCAGCTCAAATGCATGATATGCCCAAACAGTGCCTGTGTTCTGTCCAGGTTGCCATGATTTTTGAAAACAAGAATAAAGCTGTTGAGGCTAGCTTCAGATGAGAATGTTCACTCTGGGAAACCTGCTCCATCTGAACTCTGCTCCTATGACGGGACCTCACAGCATTATAATGACTTTTAATGTTGTGTGTCTGTCACAACAGGTGGGTAAGCGGGGAAACAACCAAACACAGGGAAAACCAACAGAAAAAATGACTAGGCCCAAAAGCTAGGGAGAAAAGGGTCACCTCCTAGCGATCCCTAAAAGCTTTCCCTAGACTGCTGTGCCCATGTGCATACCCTGGGCAGACCCTAAGCAGCAGGGAAAAGGCAACCTGCTTCTTCCAACCAGGAAGAAGCAAGCGTCTCCCTAGAGGCCTAGATAACACACACAAAGGAAAAGGAAGGAGAAGACTTATCTTGAGCAGAGCTGGTGCAGACGATCCACCACAAATCGAGAGCTCCTAGAAAAGAACTATAACCCGCACAGGCCACTGGGGGAAGGAGGGATAAATAGCCTCACTAACGATGAAACCCAGTACACCTGAGGGAAGGTGGATCCTGCTCAAATCCAAATCAAAACAAACCAAGAAGTCAGACATGTGCAGCCAGTCTGACAGATCTCCGCACATTCACAGGGCAAGGCGTGACAGTGTCCCTGCCCAACACTGGCTGTAATGAATTATACTGATGGCATTATGTGAGTACAATTCATTACAGCCAATGTCGAGTAGGGACACACAGCAAGAGTGAACATTCTCGTCTGAGATTAGCCTTAAAGGGATTCTGTCACCAGGATTATCGATATGTAGATATTTATATGTGCCCATTAGTCTTCATGCAGTGTTTACAATGATCCCTCTGTTTATGCTCTGTGTGCCTTATATTCTTATAAAAAGCGATCCTATTCATATGTAAATTACCTCTGTCAGGAGCCCAAGGGGTTGTCCCACGATCTCCTGGAGCCCAGCCGCGCCCATCGATCGGGAGCCCAGCACAGCCTACTACTTAATTTATTCACTGCACTATCCTGACGTCATGTAATCTCTGCTCCGTAGTCTCGCGCAGGCGCAGTGGACACTGTAGTCTGCGCCCGTGCGGACTACTGGCACTGGCTTCCACTTGTCCACTGCGCATGCGCCGGCTCCCTGCGCACCCCGATCGGAAAAGACTCTCTCTGCGCAAGGCAGTCCTAGGCGGAGCAATCTTCTGGCAGCAAGCGCGAAACTACGGAGCAGAGATTACATGACGTCAGGATAGTGCGGTGAATAAATTAAGTAGTAGGCGGTGCTGGGCTCCGGATCGATGGGCGCGGCTGGGCTCCAGGAGATCGTGGGACAACCCCTTGGGCTCCTGACAGAGGTGATTTACATATGAATAAGATTGCTTTTTATAAGAATATAAGGCACACAGAGCATAAACAGAGGGATCATTGTAAACACTGCATGAAGACTAATGGGCACATATAAATATCTACATATCGTTAATCCTGGTGACAGAATCCCTTTAAAAGTCAGATCTAAGATAAAAGGCTCACAGTGGCGATTTGAACAGAGCCAGTGTGCTTATGATTGTATATAACAGGGGTACCTGAACCAGCAACTGACTTTTCCACCATGATCCTGATGAGGATACCACTACTCTGACAGTGACAAAGCTTTGGCACTGCTGACATGCCTGTTGCAACCTTGACAGTACTTGACCTATCTGGTAGAACACATGTTGCTAAGGTCTGGAAGCCACTGCCACCACTGGCAATTAGGAGAGCAGGACTGCATCTTGTGAAACTTGCTCTAGATCTAACTGCCCTCCTGGTTATGTTAACCCTCTGTGCTATTTACCTCACAGTTGAGAGTCTCTCACCTGCTATTTAACATAGGAAAGGAAACTGAGAAATATACTTCCCCTTCATAACCAATCCTCCACTGGTGTAACTCGAAAAACTAGAATATCGTGCAAAGTTCATTTATTTCAGTAATGCAACTTAAAAGGTGAAACTAACATACGAGATAGACTCATTACATGCCAAGCGAGATATTTCAAGCCTTTATTTGGTATAATTTGGATAATTATGGCTTACAGCTTATGAAACCCCAAAGTCACAATTTTGAGGTACCCTTTGCTCAGGGGATATGGATTAATTAGCTGATTAGAGTGTGACACTTTGAGCCTAGACTATTGAACCTTTTCACAAAATTCTAATTTTAAGCTGCATTAATGCAATTCCTTTTAATTTGCATTACTGAAATAAATGGACTTTTGCACGATATTCAAATTTTTCGAGTTTCACCTGTATATACATACAGTGACATGAAAATGATTAGGGCACCCCTGGTCAAAATTGTTGTTACTGTGATTAGTTAAGCAAGGCATAAAGTTAAAGATCACACATTCTCTTTGTATTTTAAGCAAAAACATTTATTTATTTTCATCTTCTACATTTTCAAAATAACAGAAAAGGAAAAGGGCCCGAAGCAAAACTTTGGGCATCCTGCATGGTTAGTACCTAGCAGCACCCTCTTTGGCAAGTATCACAGCTTGTAAACACTTTTTGTAGTCAGCCAACAGTCTTTAAATTCTTGTTTGAGGGATTTTCATCAGTTCTTACAAAAACTTCCAGTTCTGTGAGATTCCTGGGCCTGCTCTTTTGAGGTTTATCCACAGATTTTCAATGATGTTCAGATCAGGGGACCATGAGGCCATGGTAAAACCTTCAGCTTACGCCTTTTGAGGTAGTTTAAAGAATGGATTAAATTAACACCACCCGCAGCCCTCACAGCCCCCTGATCTGAACATCATTGAAAATCTGGAGATAGAACTCAAAAGCTTGTGCCCTTTTAGGTAGTCTATTGTGGATTTTGAGGTGTGTTTAGAATCATTATCCATTTATAGAAGCCATCCTCTTTTCAACGTCCGCTTTTTTCAGTTAGTGTTATGTTTGCTTCCAGAATTTGCTAGAATTTCATTGAATCCATTCTTCCCTCTACCCATGAAATGTTGCAACACCGCCCCAAAGCATGATTGCTCCACCCCCATGCTTAATGTTTGGAGAGGTGTTCTTTTCATGACATTCTGTGCCCTTTTTTCTCCAACATACCTTTGCTCATTGTTGCCAAAGAGTTCTATTTTAATCTCATTGGTCCACAGAACTTGTTTCCAAAATACATCAGGCATGTTTAGATGTTCTTTTCCAAACTTCTGAAGCTGAATATTGTGGTGAGCATGCAGGAGAGGTTTTCCTCTGATGACTCTTCCATGAAGCCCATATTTGTGCAGCTGTCACTGAAAGGTAGAGCAATGTACCACAACTCCTGGGTCTGCAAAATCTTGCTGAAGGTCTTTTTTAGTCAAGTGGGGGTTATGATTTGCCTTTCTACCAATCCTACAAGCAGCTGCCTCTAAAATGTTTCTTGGTTTTCCAGACCTTCTCTTGACCTCCACTGTTTCTGTTAACTGCCATTTCTTTATTATATTTCAAACTAAGGGAATGGCAACCTGAAAAGGCTTCGCTATCTTCGTATAGCCTTCTCCAGCTTTATGGGCCTCAACCATTTTTATTTTCAGAGTGTTAGGCAGCTGCTTAGAAGAACCCATGGATGCTGTTTTTTCTGGGACAAGACTAAAGCAATCTGGGTACTTAAAAAGCTTTTGAATTTGCATCACCTGACTTTTCATAACAATGATTGTGAGCAAGCCTTAATCCTCACAAGCTATTTAAAGTCTGAGACCTTGGTCAAAGTTATCTGAGCATGCAAATCTCCTTGGGTTCACATACTTTTGCAAGGTACTGCTTTCCTTTTTTCATTTTAAAATTGTATAAAACCAAAATAGTAAATTGATATTGCTTAAAATGTTGAAAAGTGTGTTTCATCTATAACTTTACACTTTTTGGATATCATTTCATCTTCAACTTGCTAAACTGTTCACAGTAACAGTAATTTTGACCAGGGGTGCCCACACTTTTGCATGCCACTGTATATACGGTATACATAATCTATCATTATATTAAGACTGTATTCACTGGGTTTTTGCCATTAATACACTGAAAAATATGTTGTTTGAACAAAAAGCCATATTCATGAGTCCGTGCAAAATATGTGTACACTCCAACTGGGAAAGAATATGGTTCACTATTCGTATACTGTAGTAATGAGATTTTCCTGAAGTATATTTTGAAGTGCATTTGTTGGATATGGTTTCCAGTTTAGTCAAAACTGGCTTAAGAGAAGTACTGTATAAAGAAAAGCCAGCTACATGATGTGAATCAGCCCTTGTTAATGCCACTGATATTAATGATGACTTACCTCTATGATAGAAATACAGATGGTAGCTATTCCGACATAAAGGAAATTATTTTCAAACCATGATCTGAAAAACACAGCACATCCCTATGGAAGAAAATAAGAATGTTCATCAGTCTACAATCTAGAAAAACTGCATTACATAAAATAAAATGTTCATTCTGTGTTATTCTATCTATTTATATTTAAGTGTTCTATATCTTTATTATTGACTTCAATAGAGAAAACAAATTGCAGTTTTCGATATGAAGTTTATAAAAAACAGAACTATGCACAGGTTTTGATTTAAAGGGAACCTGTCACCATGGAAATTGAAAGTATGTACAAGCAGCATGCTATAGTGCTTCACTATCGGCCCAACCCCTTGATATCCTGCAGGTTTTGTTGGAGGAGTGGAGGCTACCTGAGGAAATTGTGTGTTTTCCATGTCCGGATGGTGTGAGGAGAGCCTTGGGTGGAGGAAAGGATTCCAAGATACCCTGCAGCGCGGTCCTATATATTAACGCATTTGAACTTTAGTGTGAATCAATCCACGACACTTTTTGGATCTGCAGCGCCGCAAGTCCAGGCAACGTATCAGAGACTGCTTCTGTTATTTACTCAAAAACATTATGGTTGAGGGCCTGCTGGTGACCCTCAAAAACATTATGGGTGAGGGCCTGCTGGTGACGCCCCCTCCTATCCTAAAGACGCCCCCTCCGCATGTTGATTGACAGGGCCAACGGACGGGATCGTCCTCTGGCTGGTCCTGTCTGCTATCAAGATCTCGCACCTGCGCCGTAACGGTATTCAATCGGTGCAGGCGCACTGAGAGGAGGACGCTCGCTCGGCCGCTCCATCCTCAATGCGCCTGCCCCGATGACGTCATCAAGTACACCCGGAAGAGATTTATTATTAATAATCGTTGGTGGTATAGTGTTAATAACTGTCATTTTTATAAAATTATTTATTCCCATTTCGTTGGTGGTTTTTGTGGCAGCATGCTTATTACGTACATACTTACCTGATTCGAGCATCCAGCGACGTCACCAGACTCTCCGCCTCCTTCCAGCGATGCCGGCGTCTTCTCTTCCGGGTGTACTTGATGACGTCATCGGCGCAGGCGCATTGAGGATGGAGCGGCCGAGCGAGCGTCCGCCTCTCAGTGCGCCTGCGCCGACTGAATACCATTACGGCGCAGGCGCGAGATCTTGATAGCAGACAGTACAAGCCAGAGGACAATCCCGTCCGTTGGCCCTGTCAATCAACATGCGGAGGGGGCGTCTTTAGGATAGGAGGATGCGGCTGCTACCAGCAAGTAGCCGCCCTCACCTGAAGCTAGCCTCAACAGCTTTATTCTTGTTTTAAAAAATCATAGCAACCTGGACAGAACCCTGATGACCCTTATTGTAATGGAATACAAGCTCCAGGCACTGTTTGGGCATATCATGCATTTGAGCTGGCACAGCGCCATTGCTTCTATTATGAATGGCAGACATGATGCCAGTGTGAACAGACAAATGAGTATCTGTTAAAGGGCTTCTGTCATTTTGAATGCAAACAGGGCCAGCAGAGAAAGATCCCGTCCGCTGGCCCTGTCAATCAACATGCGGAGGGGGCGTTTTTAGGATAGGAGGATGCAGCTGCTACCAGCAAGTAGCCGCCCTACTTGCTGGTAGCAAGGTAATTTGCATATTTTAAAAGTACGTTTTTAACATAATCTGCTGAACCGAAATGATTAATTACAGTATGTATGCAAAAATCGCAGTATAGGGATTATAACTAACCAAAAAAAAAAAAACTGTTTAGTGGGGTGACAGAAACCCTTTAAAGTGCCTTTATGTTCAGCCGCTTTCCTCTGGTGGAGTAGAGAAGTCAGGGGCAATCCTGAGTCAACCGGTCAGCATTTTCAGTTGACAGGCGAATGCGCTTATCAGTTATTATGCCCCCAGCAGCACTAGATACCCGCTCTGACATAACGCTGGCGGCGGGGCAGGCCAGCACCTCCAAGGCATAGAGCGCCAGTTCGTGCTACGTGTCCAGCTTGGACACCCAATAATTGTAAGGCACACAGGGATCACTGAGGACACTGACACGGTCTGCTATGTACTCCTTCACCATCTTCCAAAATTTTTCCCTCCTTGTGACACTAGGCCGCGCATAAGGTTGAGGGTGCTGGCGGGGTGTCATAAAACTGTCCCAGGCCTTGGAGAGTGTTGCCCTGCCTCTGTTGGAACTGCTGTGTGTTCCCCTCGTCTCCCCTCCTCGGTTGGCCAAGAAACTATGTACGTGTACTCTGCAGCCAGCGTTGTCAGCTGGAAATGTTTGGAGCAATTTTTCCACAAGGACCTTCTGGTATTGCACCATTTTACTTGTCCTCTCCACCACAGAAATGAGAGATGAGAAGTTCTCTTCGTAGCGAGGTCGAGAAGGGTGAACAACCAGTAATCGGTGTTGGCCAAAATACGTACAACGCGAGGGTCACGGGAAAGGCAGCCTAACATAAAGTCAGCCCTGTGTGCCAGAGTCACAACAGAAAAGACTTTGCTGTCCTCATCAGGAGGATGACTCTCAATCTCCTCATCCGCTTCCTCCTCTTCTACCCATCCACGCTGAACAGATGGAATAAACCTTCCAGGGGTACTTCCCTCTGTAGCGGAGGCAACCGTCTCCTGCTCCTCCTCCTCATTCATTTTGCGCTGAGAAGATAAACTGAGGGTGATATGGCTATCAACCTGTGTACTTTCTTCCCCCATTTCCACCTCTTTCACATGCAAAGCGGCCACCTTAATTGTGAGCAGCGAGCGTTTGAGTAGACACAGAAGTGGGATGGTTACGCTGATAATAGCGTTATCGATGCTCACCATCTGTGTTGATTCCTCAAAGTTGCATAAAACCTCACAGAGGTCAGACATCCATGCCCACTCGTCGCTTATGAAGAGCGGAAGCTGACTGGAAAGGCGACGACCATGTTGCAGCTGGTATTCCACTACTGCCCTCTGCTGCTCATAAAGCCTGGCCAACATGTGGAACAGTCGGTGAGCTGGCAATTGCAAGCGCTGCTGCAGCGTTGCTAGACCGGAGGAAGCTGTCAATGACTTGCGGAAATGGGCACACACGCGGCGCACCTTCACCAGTAGCTCAGGCAAATTGGGGTAGGTTTTGAGAAACCGCTGAACCACTAGGTTAAATATGTGGGCTAGGCATTGTATGTGTGTGAGCTTGCCGAGCTCCTAAGCCGCCACCAAGTTACGGCCATTATCAGACACAACCATGCCTGGTTGTAGGTTGAGTGGCGAGTCTGGTCCTCTATCCCCTGCCACAGCTCTGCGGCGGTGTGCTGTTTGTCACCTAAGCAGATCAGTTTAAGCAAGTCCTGTTGCTGCTTCCCCACTGCAGTGCTACACTGCTTCTAGCTACTGACTGATGGCTGACTGGTGCTGCAAGATGATAATTCATAGGTGGAAGTGGAGGAGGAGGCATAGGAGGAGAAGGGGGGTTGCAGCCACTAACGTAGGTGGCGGCGGAAACCCTGAATGAAGTAGGGCCCGCAATCCT
Organism: Bufo bufo; assembly: GCF_905171765.1. Taxonomy (NCBI): domain Eukaryota; kingdom Metazoa; phylum Chordata; class Amphibia; order Anura; family Bufonidae; genus Bufo; species Bufo bufo. Next base: position 192,419,008 of record NC_053391.1, on the reverse strand, counting down.
TGGCGTCGGTAGCACCTGTGCCATCCCAGGGTACGACTCGCTCCCGGTCTACACAACATTCACCTAGTGTGCCGTCAGGGAAATGTAGCGTCCCTGGCCACAAGCACTTGTCCATGTGTCCGTGGTTAAGTGAACCTTCCCAATAACTGCATTGGTCAGGGCACGGGAGATGTTACGGGACACATTCTGGTGTAAGGCTGGGACTGCACACCGTGAAGAATATTGGCGGCTGGGGACAGAGTACTGCGGGACAGCCGCCGCCATCAGGCTGCGTAAAGCCTCAGTGTCCACAAGCCTAAATGGCAACATTTCCATGGCCAGTAACTTGGAAAGGTGCTCATTCAGTGCTATGGTCTGTGGGGTGAGTGGCTGGGTATTTGCGTTTTCGTTCAAAGCCCTGGGGTACAGACATCTGTACACTGCGCTGGGACACAGAAGTGGATGTGCTAGCTGATGGTGCTTGAGAAGGTCCAGGTGCATGGCGGGAGGCATCCGGGCCTGCGTCTTGGACAGGGGATTGGCTAGCACTTAACACAGGGTCACTTAAGGTGCTTTGATGCCATGTGGCGGATCATGCTGGTGGTGGTGAGGTTGCTAGTGTTTACGACCCAGCTCATTTTGGTACAGCACAGTTTTCAAATGACAATTCCTTTATCATCCGCACTTTCCTCAAAAAAGCGGCAGACTGCATGCAGAACACCTACCCCTTGGCAAGGGAGATTGCCACAAAGGGGTGCTCCGGGGAACAGTTACGGGCCTGTTTGGTGTGACCCGCCTTCTCCCTTTTGCCACCCCACTGCCTCTTCCAGCCTGTTGCAGTGCTGCGGATCCCTCCCCCTCTGTACTGCTGTCCTCGCTCGGCTTGCAACCTTCCCAGGTTACGTCAGTGACTTCATCGTCCAGCACCTCCTCTTCCACTTCCTTACTCTGGTCATCCTCCTGACTTGTTGACCTAACACCAACCTCAGTTATTGACAACTGTGTCTCATCCTCATCATGAGCCTCTTGAGACTCTAATTGCGGTTGACTTATTGGCAACTGTGTCTCATCATCATCATCCACCTCATGAAACTCTAATTGCCGTTCCCCACCATCATGTTCTTCTGACTGTGGATGCTCCAGAGTCTGGGAATCAGGGCACAAGATCTCCTCATGTCCCTCTTCAAGCGGGCTTGGCGAGAGGCCCAAATTAAGGAATGGCGATGAAAACAGCTCCTCGGAATATCCGAGTGTGGGATCACTTGTTTGCCAAGACTCTCCTTGGTGGGTGGAAGGAATATCAGGTTGAGTATTCTGTTGACCAGACTCTTGGCTACTGAGACTGGACTTTTTGGAAGACAGAGTAGTGCTTAACCAACTGGAAGCATTATCTGCTGCAATCCAACCGACCACCTGGTCGCACTGGTCTGACTTCCAGAGTGGTGTCCTGCGCCGCCCTGCAAACTGGTACATGAAGCCAGGTATTGTGGATGAGTGTGTTTCTTGTGCTCTGGCAGCAGGCACAGTTTCATTGCTCCCAGGGCCACGGCCTCTGGGTGCACCATCATCAGCAGCACAGCCACTTCCCTGTCTCTTACTGCTCGCCTTGCGCATATTAAATGGTATATACAGTGGATATAAAAAGTCTACATACCCCTGTTAAAATGTCAGGTTTCTGTTATGTAATAAAATTTGACAAATGTAAATCATTTCAGAACTTTTTCCACCTTTAATGTGACCTATAAACTGTACCACTCAATTGAAAAACAAACTGAAATCTTTTAGGTGGAGGGAAGAAAACAAAAAAAACTAAAATAATGTAGGTGTGCACACCCTTTTATACCTGGGGATGTAGCTGTGTTCAGCATTACAAAAATGCTATATATAATATCACCCTGAGGCTGGTTTCGCACAAGTGAGTGTCACGCTCTGGACTCGCAGCGTCACAGCTCCTGTCCTGACCTCCCTGCACTGCCGGGGTCGCACAGCATTATATTGATTTATGATGCTGTGTAACCCTTACAGTTCTGGAATATATTGAATAACATTGACAGCATTAGTGTCAGTATTATCCAAACATTCCAGACTTCTAAGGGTTACATAGCATCATAAATCAATATAATGCTGTGTGACCCTGGCTGTTCTGGGAGTTCAGGACGGGAGCTGCTGCATACTCATGCTGCGAGTCTGGAGCGTGACACACAATGTATTGGGTATTTTACAGCATAACACTGAACTGTGGGGTGTGGGAGGGGGTGCATTTTTTGAAGCCAATGCTTTCAGTGCCAAAGTGTGAGATGGGGAAACAGCTCTCCTTGTCTGAACACTGTGTAGATTAAATTAAATGATCTGGACTGACATTCTGCTGTTTTGCCACAAGATGCCGCTGTTTCCTAAACACAGCTACAGACTGCATATATTTCCATATTCATGAGAGGTGGAGTTACACAGAGCCTGGAGAGGAAGAGAATGGGAGCAGCCATCTTAGAGGGCGCTGAGACTGAGGAACTGTGTCAGCAGAGGATCCGATGGCATTCAGGTGTGGGAGCATGCCTCAGTGACCAGAGTGGCAGCTAAGTGAAACTGATCCTGTCCAGAGGAACGAGGATTGCTTCCAGGAACGCTGATGAGAGCGGAGGAGCAAAGCTACATATATTGCGGTACCGCATGCTTGCTGGAGAGGCATTTGTTCTGTTCAGAGTCACCAGTGGATGCAGAGCAGACCCGGGTCGGTAAGACTGTTCGTGCACGCACCTCACAGTGTTGGCGCCTAGAGACTAAGACCAGGCCTGTAGTTAGTTACTTAGGGTCTCTGTTTGTTTCAGGCCACAAGTGTTGCTATTGTTCATTGCAAGGACTCAATAATTTAAAGTGACATTTCACACTGGAGAGCTGATAAACTTCCCACAAACTCAAGCCAGGCTGGCGTTTTGCTCAGGAGAAATACTCAGGCACATGCTACAAGACCAGTTATGGGAGGGGGAATACTGTAGAGCTTTGTAAGTTTGTAAGCTGTTGTGCTGCACCGCAGGCTAGCCAATTTACCATGGAATTTACTGCAAAGTGACAACTTTGTGGGTGCAATGCACCATCTTTGCACCCCTGACACAGAAATATAATAATTAATCTGGCTGTTAATTCTATGGGTGACATATTCCCATTTTTGGTGTGAGGTACACCTGCACTGCATACATGACAGTGAAATTAATATAGTTAATCCGTCTGTTAGTTCGGTGGGTGAAATATACCCAATTTTTTTTCTGAGGTACACTGCATTGCATACGTGACAGTGAAATTGATATAGTTAATTTTTCTGTTAGATTAGTGGGTGACATATTCCCATTTTTGTGTGAGGTACACCAGCATTGCATATGTGACAGTGAAATTGATATAGTTAATTCGTCTGTTAGATTGGTGGGTGACCTCAAAGAATGAGGAGAGCATCAAATAAGGGATACGGCCCTGGTCATGTTGCTGCTTGTGTTTGAGCTCCTGTTGCAGGGAGAGGACGTGGTCAATCTGTGCCAGCTACAAGCCCAAATGAAACACCTTCCTCAGGTGCACATAGACGACAAAAACTTCAGTGTTATTTTGTAGGCCCGAATACCGGTGTACGAATGGTGAGGCCAGAACAAGTACAGGCGGTAGTAGATTGGGTGGCTGACAGTGGATCCAGTTCATTCATATTGTCTCCCACCAGGTCCCCTGCTGAAAGCACAGAGTTGGCACCTGCAGCCCATGGGCATCTGTCTTTCACCTCACCCCCTTGCAAATCAGCCAAGCAGTCTGAGCCCCAAGTCATGCAGCAGTCTCTTGTGCTTTTTGATGACTCTGCTGGCAGGGTTTCCGTGGGCCGTTCACATAGCCCTGCCCCAGAAGTGGAAGAGATTGAGTGCATCGATGGCCAACCACTTATGTTTCAGGATGAGTACATGGGAGGACCACCGCAGCATGTCTCTGATGATGACGAAACACAGGTGCCAACTGCTGCGGCTTTCTGCAGTGTGCAGACCGGCAAGGAGGGTAGGGGTGAAGAGTGGGTGGAAGATGATGGGGAGGATGATGAGGTCCTAGACCCTACATGGAATCAAGGTCATGCGAGTGACGTGTGCAGTTTGGAGGAAGAGGTGGTGGTCATACAGCACCAGCCGCACAGCAAAAGAGGGAGCAGGGTGCAAAAGCGGAGCGGCCGTCCCCTAGCCAGTACGCCTTCTACTGCCCAGCGCACCCAGGGACTGAGCACAGCAAAGCCAGCTCCAAGGAGTTCCCTGGCGTGCCAGTTCTTCAGAAAATGTGCTGACGACAAGACGCGAGTGGTTTGCCCGCTGTGCAATCAGAGCCTGAAGCGAGGCATAAACGTTCTCAACCTAAGCACAACCTGCAGGACCAGGCATCTAAGTGCAAAGCACGAGCTGCGGTGGAGTAAACACCTAAAAAACCACAAAAGATCTCAGGCTTCTCCTGCTTCCTCTTCTGCTGCAGTCTCGGCCTCTTCCTCCCCCTCTGGAGTGACAGTGGCACCTGCCACCCAGCAAACAGAGGATGTGTCAGCAACGCCACCACCTCAGTCATCATCACCAAGCATCTCCACACTGTCCCATGGAAGCGTTCAGCTGTTCATCTCCCAAACACAGGAGAGAAGGAGGAAGTAACCCCCTACCCACCCGCGATCCCTGGCCCTGAATGTCAGCCTTTCAAAATTCCTGGCCTTTGAAATGCTGTCATTCCATCTGGTGGAGACGGAGACTTTTAAAAACCTTATGGCGGTGGCTGTCCCACAGTATGTGGTTCCCAGCCGCCACTACTTTTCCAGGCGAGCCATCCCTGCCCTGCACAACCAAGTGACGGACAAAATTAGGTGTGCACTGTGCAATGCCATCTGTGGCAAGGTCCACATAACCACCGATACATGGACCAGTAAGCACGGGCAGGGACGTTATATCACCCTAACTGTACACTGGGTAAATGTAGTGGCGGCTGGGCCTGAGGCGGATAGCAGTTTGGTGCATGTCCTTCCGCCACCGAGGATTGCAGGACGTTTCTCTTTGCCTCCTGTTGCCTCCTCCTCTTACTCCACTTCCTCCTCTACCACCTCCTCATCCTGTCAGCGTAACACCTTCACCACCAACTTCAGCACAGCCAGGGGGAAACGACAGCAGGCTATTTCGGGGACAAACCCCACACCGCGCAGGAGCTGTTGATGGGCATGGAACAACAGACCGATGAGCGGTTGGTGCCACTGAGCCTCAAGCCCGCCTGGTGGTGTGCGATAACGAGCAAAATCTCGTAGCAGCTCTGGGCCTAGCCGGTTTGACACAAATCCCTTGCCTGGCGCGTGTGCTGAATTTGGTGGTGCAGAGGTTCCTGAAAAATTACCCCAATATGTCAGAGCTGCTGCAGAAAATGCGGGCTGTCTCTGTGCGCTTTCGGCGTTGTCACCCTGCTGCTGCTCGCCTGTCTGTGCTGCAGCGTAACTTCGGCTTTCCCGCTTACCGCCTCATATGTGACATACCCACAAGGCGGAACTCATTGCTAGAGAGACTGTGCAAGCAGCAGCAGGTGATAGTGTAGTTTCAGCTGCAGCACGCAGTGTGGAGATGCTTGGTGATCAAAATAAGAGGAATGATGGACCTGCTCGCAAGAGCTTATTCTATGAGGAGATAGGGGTGACACAAAAGATAAAAACCGCTTGTTTTGCACAATGGTCTGGCCATCTTAAAAAAAATAGGGCAGCATATATAAAGCTGCTTGAGCCAGTCACCAGCCGATATGTGTAGTGCACTTGATTGCATGGGGTCTGGATATTTGATGATGGATCAGGTTCCGAAGAATGATGATGAAGGGAGTGGGGTGAATGACGAAGAGTTAGATTAGGGGATGTGATACGCCAACCTCAAAAGATGTGTTTTTAGGGAGTCCCTATAACTGTGGATGTTGTAAATTAACCTAATTGCTTGGGAGAGGGAATTCCAGAGAATTGGTGTAGCTTGGGAAAAGTCTGGATTGAGAGGTTCTGATTATGATGGATGTTAGTCATACCGTAAGTCATTCACTGAATGGAAAGCACTGGTAGGGTGGTAGACAGATGAGGGAGGAGATGTATGGTGGTGGTGGTGGTGGTGGGGAAGGGGGGTCAGCACTTTGAAGAGCTTTGAGGGTGAGAATCAGCAGTTTGCTGTATTAAGGATAGATTGGAGAGAGGAAAGTCTGGTGATGGGGAGACCAATTAGTAATGAGTTACAGTAATCGAGACAAGAATGGATCAGGGTCATAATGAGTGTTTTTGTTGTTTCTATTAGTAACAAAGCGGTAAATTCTAGATATGTTTTGGAGGTGCAGGCAACATGAGCGGGCAATATATGGGGTGAAGGCAAGAACAGTGTCAAACAACACCTAGACAGAGGGCATGATGCCTAAGCATAATGGTAATGCCAAACACTGAGATGGAGATATCAGGTTTAACCAGGCATTTACGCTTGCACATTAAAGACAGTGATGTAAAACTTCCTAAGTGGCTTATTTCTGATTGTGTTTATCTGTAATATATTGATTTATTTATATTATTACAAAAATAATTGGTATAACGTCTTATATTACACTGTATTGTAACCGTGCATTAATTCTTTTGATATAAATACAAGAAGCAACTGGGGAAACTCACGGAGGCAAGTGAAAATACCCCCTCTATGTTTATTGTCTCTCCGGCTGTATTACCAGGATCCAATAGACCTTGAAGTTGAGGTAGCGAGCTACTCTACCAGTATATCACAAAAAAGTCTGACATACGAATACAAAGTTTTGGAAATTTGTTTCAGAGGAATTGGGCAAAACTGCATTTGCAATTTTACTTTTACAGGGAAAAAAGGCAGAGAGGATGAAGAAGGAGGATCACATGACCTTGGCTGGCGGGGTTGCTCACAAAGCATTGCAGGCAGCCTGTCAGCCAATCAAGAGGCAGGATATTGGCTGGTTCTTCATTGTATATGCTAGCTCACAAACACAGATGGCATAGTGGGCTCAGTCAGCCGTGTGAGGTGAGAGGAGATGTGTGCTATGTGTCCCGGCTGCTTTGACAAACACCAATTACAGACACAAGACAACAATTTTAGAATGGTGCAGGGATAGTTTTGGGATATATTTAGTTAGGTAGATTGAATTAATATGTAGAAAGTCAGAGTTTTTTCATTAGAGAGGGAGGCATTGTTCTGTATGTGTTTTACAGTGATGGCAGCTGGAGTGGTTCATGTAATTCACTACAGTGACAAAAATCCTGCAGGGCCCGCACCACATTTCTTTTCTGTGCATGAGCAGCCATAATTTTTTTTTTTACAAAACCTTTTACAGTTTATAAGTGTTTTATAGGCATATTTCCAGCACCAGCAGCAGCATATATTTCACTGGATATGTGGCTTAATTGCACCTTTTTTCTTTTTCCTTTTTCTTAAAAACGAGTTGCAATATTGCTACATTTTATAACTGCACAGTTCAATGCATTTTACTGCATCGATATACCAGTGTCAGTCCGACATTATTTACTATTGCTGTCTTTGCGTTAAAGAGCTTGGGGGGGGGGGGGGGAGACTTCAGAGTATCATATGCCAATTTCAGGCCAATTGGGGCATGTTTGATTCTGGTAGAATTGATTCAGACCTGGACAAAATAGTTTGACCATTTTGTTAGAATTGGACCCAAAATTAATTTAAAGCAATTTAAAACTTGTGACTTGTCATTGTTTCAGTAAAGTGGAAAACAAAAGACCCATGCCACATCATCTACGAGTAAGAATGTGCGTTGCTCTAGTAGTGTAAACAGCAGTAGCAGCAAAGTTGGCATCACATGTCCAGCAGCAGACCACAGTCTGCTTCCAGTAGGTCACAGATTGATTATTAAGGACAAAGAAGATGACATTGTGGACTGGATGGCTCACACATCTTCTCAGTCACAGCAGGTTGATATCAATTTAATTTTTGTCTGACACCATGCCTTTGAGCCAGAGCTCAGCGCATTCCTTCTGCTCCTCCTTGCAGCCCCAGAGAAGCCTTTCACTTGTGTCATCTCTGTATTCACTGCCTCCTCCAAGTGGGGAACCCTCTTTTTCCCTAAGAAGCCACACTGGTGGTGGTAAGGGCAGCAGTTGCCCTGGTGGCAGTGGCATTTGGGGCAAATACAGAGAATGAAATCATAGAGGGGAAGCCCACTATGGCATATCACAGTCTGATAAAAGTGATGGGGAGACTATAATGATGATTGTGTGTTGGACAGGATCTTGGAGCCAAATCAGGGTACTGAGAAGGTAGGATGAGAGGAGGAGGGTGGTGGTTGTGGTTATAATAAAGAGCAGAGGCAATGTATGGTCAAAACCTCCAAAAAATCCCTGCCAGGACCAGATCTGCTTCTGTTGTGGTCAGTTTAGGGACTGATGATGCTGCTGATGCTGCTGATGCTTTGGGTGCAGGCTCAAAACACGCCACACCTAAGTCAAGATCAGCTAGCTTTGTGCAAGTATCTTCCATATGGCAGTTTTTCTCAACAGGATCGGCACACAGAACTACTTTCGTGTGCAAGATCTGCAGAGTGAAAATAAGCCGTGGGTGTTCAAAAATAAACATAGGTACCAGGGATCTATTGCAGCATGTGAGACAGCATCACCGGTTCCAGTGGGAAATTAGAACTGGCCATATATGGAACAAAACTGTCCTTCTTCTCCCAGTCTTCTTTGTGGCAGCCAGGCCACATACCCAAGCAGTACAGTGTTCTTGTCATCATCATCAGTTACTTCTTTTCCTGCTCAGACTCCTCCTCCTTGTCCTCTGATTTATTGTAAGACATACAGTACAGACCAAAAGTTTGGACACACCTTCTCATTCAAAGAGTTTTCTTTATTTTCATGACTATGAAAGCATCAAAACTATGAATTAACACATGTGGAATTATATACATAACAAACAAGTGTGAAACAACTGAAAATATGTCATATTCTAGGTTCTTCAAAGTAGCCACCTTTTGCTTTGATTACTGCTTTACACACTCTTGGCATTCTCTTGATGAGCTTCAAGAGGTAGTCCCCTGAAATGGTCTTCCAACAGTCTTGAAGGAGTTCCCAGAGATGCTTAGCACTTGTTGGCCCTTTTGCCTTCACTCTGCGGTCCAGCTCACCCCAAACCATCTCGATTGGGTTCAGGTCCGGTGACTGTGGAGGCCAGGTCATCTGGTGCAGCACCCCATCACTCTCCTTCATGGTCAAATAGCCCTTACTTTCAAAGTTTTCCCAATTTTTCGGCTGACTGACTGACCTTCATTTCTTAAAGTAATGATGGCCACTCGTTTTTCTTTACTTAGCTGCTTTTTTCTTGCCATAATACAAATTCTAACAGTCTATTCAGTAGGACTATCAGCTGTGTATCCACCTGACTTCTCCTTAACGCAACTGATGGTCCCAACCCCATTTATAAGGCAAGAAATCCCACTTATTAAACCTGACAGGGCACACCTGTGAAGTGAAAACCATTTCAGGGGACTACCTCTTGAAGCTCATCAAGAGAATGCCAAGAGTGTGCAAAGCAGTAATCAAAGCAAAAGGTGGCTACTTTGAAGAACCTAGAATATGACATATTTTCAGTTGTTTCACACTTGTTTGTTATGTATATAATTCCACATGTGTTAATTCATAGTTTTGATGCCTTCAGTGTGAATCTACAATTTTCATAGTCATGAAAATAAAGAAAACTCTTTGAATGAGAAGGTGTATCCAAACTTTTGGTCTGTACTGTACATAACAGAATATGTGGCAGTGAGAAAAATATTATGTGGCAGAGTATGTGGCAGTTGCTGCCATTTCACTTAAAGGGTTTCTATCACTTCGTTTCACCTATTTAGCTTTCAGACACTAGCGATCCGCTAGTGTCTGCTCTATCTAACCATCCTAATATAAGAGCTTATTGTCCTGCCGTTTAGCTAAAAAAATAACTTATATAGATATGCAAATGAGCCTCTAGGTGCTATGGGGGCGTGATTAGCACCTAGAGGCTCCGTCTACCTTAACAAACTGCCGCCGCCCAGCGCGTCCCTCCAGCCCGCCCATCTCCTCCGGAATGCGATGCTCCTCGTATTCGGCGCATGCGCAGTGAATGTCTGATCGCTTCCCTGCTCAGACATCTCCACTGCGCCTGCGCCGATGACGTCATAGTGCTCCGAGGAACAGGCGCAGTGGAGATGTCTGAGCAGGGAAGCGATCAGACATTCACTGCACATGCGCCGAATACGAGGAGCATCGCATTCCGGAGGAGATGGGCGGGCTGGAGGGACGCGCTGGGCGGCGGCAGTTTGTTAAGGTAGACGGAGCCTCTAGGTGCTAATCACGCCCCCATAGCACCTAGAGGCTCATTAGCATATTTATATAAGTTATTTTTTTAGCAAAACGGCAGGACAATAAGCTCTTATATTAGGATGGTTAGATAGAGCAGACACTAGCGGATCGCTAGTGTCTGAAAGCTAAATAGGTGAAACGAAGTGATAGAAACCCTTTAATTGTGGTAATTGTGCAGTTGATTCTGTTCTTTAGAATTAATACTGTTCTTCTGACAAGCTGTCTATTTCAATAGTCTTGTTTTCCAATTGTTGAGCAAGTGCGCCTTCACTCAAATGTAATTTTGTTCTATTATACTATTACTACTTCTGGCCAGCTGTCTATAAAATTTGTTTTCCAAATGTTGCGTATTCTGCTCTATGGTCATAATACTTCTGGCTAATTGTCTGTTAAAATTGTCTTGTTTTCAAAATGTTGCATAGTTCCACGTCTTCACCCAAATTTTATTCTGCTCTATTGCAGTAATACTTCTGGCCATCTGTCTGATAAAATGATGTCGTTTTCAAGAGGACTGTGGCCTTTCTCTTGCACATACCCTGTTCCCTGACTCCATGGACTTTTGGGGAGGCAGATTGTAAAAGTGGCCAAAAATGGCCCAGTTTGCTATTGCTTGACTTGTCCAGACTTCATTGTCCATTTGGGTCTTCAAATCCAAGTGGACACAATAGCCTCTTTCCAGTGTTACTGACATTAAATAATATTGCTGGCATTGTGTTAAAGAGCTTAAAAGGAAATGGGGAGAGAGAAAAAAATGTTTCAAAAAAAGACAAAAGAGAAAAAATAGTCCTAGGAGACCTCAGGGCATTTGTGTAGTACCTCAGACCTGGGGGTACTACACTTGTAATGATTTAATGGGTTGTAATGTAATGTAATCTTCATGTTATGTCACATTTGATGTAATACACCTTGTATACCAGCAGATGGAGTATGGTTGGCAGCTTTTGGCTACAGTAATGGATCTTAACATCCCATTCCTCCCTTCTTGGTAGGAGTAAGCTGGTCCAACCTTTTGCCAAGGGAGGGGCAGAGTGAGTTACAGTCAGTTTAGAGAGGAAAGTGAGGAGTGAGGGGGCATGTGATCCATCTCCAACATCAGGTGGACCACAGAGGCAGCTCATCTAGGAGGACATGATTGGCCCAGGGTCCTAGGCCATGGAAGATTTGTAAACTACAGTGTATTTGAGTCATCAGAGTGACCAAGCAACCAAGCTATCAAGACTCTGCTTCAAATTTGTGGTCAATATGTTCAGACACCATCCCGGCAGTTCAGGACAGACATAGCTAGAAGCCTGCATTATATAGTGGACACCTACAGGTGTCAGGGTCAAGCCGTAGGGAAGGGAATCAAGAGAGAGACACCATCTGCTAGCAAATTTCTGAGTGTCATTTTCTGCAATTTACCAACCATCATACCCCATCCTCTGGGAGGAGAGAAATTGCACTTTGTACGAACTGCTGATTAATGTGCTGCTATCCATTTTTTGCACTCAGTAAAGAAAGATGTTCTTTGTTGATCAAACTTTGTTTGGTTCCATCACCTTTTTCACTGCATGGAACCCCAGGGAGCGACGGCCTGAGTTAGGACACTGTGACACAACAACATCTCACCAGGGCCCCGAGTAGTCCCATCCTCTGCATCGGTTCCTCAAGGGCTCTCTACAATTGGAGTACTTTTCATTTGAGTAAAATCAATTCGGGCCAAAATCGAATTTTTGGACCGATTTGTTAGAATTGCACCCAAAATTTATTTCAAGAAATTTGATTATCTGTATACCACATATTTGTGTGTATTTCTTACCTCTTTAAATGCATTTTCTTTTGTGCACTCCTTGTCGCCTGCATTGCAACAAGATTTGGGAATTTCATTTTTCCAGTCTGATGAACCATTGATTCCACAGCATTGGAACTAAGAAAAGCATTTATAAAATTTACTACAGGTTTTAGCTACATTAATATTTCAGCACAAATATAAACATAATTGAAGGTATCAAAAGAGAGAGGTATAATGAAGTGATGTGCTCACAGCAATATATTGACCAAAGTTTTTAAAGTTGAATGTGGTGCAGGGACAAGTATAGTTTTGAGTAAGCTACAGGTAAACCGTGAGTTTCTACAACTTTGAAGGCCTCCAGTACATGTTAAAACTCCATAATCTTTGTTTGCACGTCTTTAAAAACATCACTTGAGACGCTTATGAATTTTGGACAATGTCAATACATCCTTACTCACGTAAATACATCCTTACTCTATGAGTAAGGATGTGTCCACATCATACAAAACGTGCAAGTGTCTCAGGTGAACAATTTGGATGTTTTTAAAGATGCAAAGTTATGACATTTTAAGGTTTGAAATTATGTAATTCACTAAAATGGTATGCAGTCTATATGTGATGCAATATTATTACTGGAAAATATCTGTAGATGGCAGTATTATGAAAATGTTCATCTTGCTTGTCAGTCAATATCATATTCCTGCAAAATAATCCATTACCTTTATGTCTGTACCCATGGTCATTAATAAAGAATGCATCCTCCATGATTTCTCACTTTGTCATGTGGGGATCTCATTTCAAGCAGACATTTATAGCATATTGCAACATATTATAGCAATACAATATATAGCACAATATAAATGAGTGTAATTTTTGATAGGGAGCTATAAGGCAGTATTTTTTTCTGATCTTTGACAACCTATTTAACATTGCTTCCTTCCTTTGTAATTGAGATTTATTATAATGCACATGATTGATTTTGAAATTTACTGCTGTTAAGCTGCAAGATGCACGAGTAAACTACATTTTAATGGACCTTTTACATGGGCTGACAGAGTGGAAAAGAGGAACGTTCATTTCTATTAATTGCCCGCAATTGCACTTGCTTGTTTGTCAGATGATCAGCGGCACCTTTATATGGGTCAACTGGTGTTATTAAAGGGGTTATCCAAACTATAAAACATGCCCCCCAGTGCCCGGGCCCCTCATATAGATTATACTTACCCCATTCCCCGGCACTCGCAATGGGCATATTTTATAGTTTGGATAACCCCTTTAAGTGTTTGTACGAACATTTTCTCCTGATAATTAACTCAGTCCTTGGCCTGTGTAAAACAGCCCAAAGATATGATCATAGAGAATGCTGTGGTCCTAAAAAGCCACAGCGTGTATTGAAAAGGTGGTCTTCAACCCAGGACTTACCAGCTTTTCCTAAACTACAACTTCTAGCATCCTGAAAGTTGGAGTTTTTCAACAGGTTGGAGACCACTGCCTTAAACAATTGAACAGTCAATCAAAAAACTCAACCAAGTGACAGTATAATTAACTCAGCCTAATACACGAGAATACAATCATGAAATACATACTCACCCTAAACTGTAAATCATCCCAAAACGTTGAATTATTATTTCTTTGATTATGATTTTCAAAACCTTTACTTAGCTGTCTTGTTACATAAGGATCTATCTAGAATAGAAGATAATAAAAAATGAAAATATTTTTGAGTGCCTGGATGCATGGCTGGTGAATAAAATACAATCAATTCTGGGGAAATAGCATGTAAGTGCAAAGGTAGCCACAGCCCAGACCATGGTGTCAATATTATAAATGGCACATGTTACGTATTTTGCATTGTAGCCCAGGAACAGTTATTAAAAGTTATGCCTCAATAAAATAGCCAAGATTCAAGCATTGAAAATGTTTAATTGTTAAGGCTTTTTATTACCCAGAAACAGACCATTGAAAGGAATGTAGTGGGACATCATACAAGATATTCGAAAGCAGTACACTAACATGCTGTTAGCATGCAAATGAAGTATAGAACGTATTTCGCTGTATTGTCTGTGCATGCAAATGGACAATAGTCTTCTTACAATGTAAAATTGGTCATATCACCAGGAAACAATAATGTATTATTTGTAAAATACAGTTGCAAAACAAGTATGTGAACCCTTTGGAATGATATGGATTTCTGCACAAATTGGTCATAAAATGTGATCTGATCTTCATCTAAGTCACAACAATAGACAATCACAGTCTGCTTAAACTAATAACACACAAAGAATTAAATGTTACCATGTTTTTATTGAACACACCATGTAAACGTTCACAGTGCAGGTGGAAAAAGTATGTGAACCCTTGGATTTAATAACTGATTGAACCTCCTTTGGCAGCAATAACGTCAACCAAACGTTTCCTGTAGTTGCAGATCAGACGTGCACAACCATCAGGAGTAATTCTTGACCATTCCTCTTTACAGAACTGTTTCAGTTCAGCAATATTCTTGGGATGTCTGGTGTGAATCGCTTTCTTGAGGTCATGCCACAGCATCTTAATCGGTTTGAGGTCAGGACTCTGACTGGGCCACTCCAGAAGGCGTATTTTCTTCTGTTCAAGCCATTCTGTTGTTGATTTACTTCTATGCTTTGGGTCGTTGTCCTGTTGCAACAACCATCTTCTGTTGAGCTTCAGCTGGTGGACAGATGGCCTTATGTTCTCCTGCAAAATGTCTTGATAAACTTGGGAATTCATTTTTCCTTCAATGATAGCAAGCCGTCCAGGCCCTGACGCAGCAAAGCAGCCCCAAACCATGATACCCCCACCACCATACTTCACAGTTGGGATAAGGTTTTGATGTTGGTGTCAACACATAGTGTTGTGTGTTTCTTCCAAACAACTCAACTTTGGTTTCATCTGTCCACATAATATTTTGCCAGTACTGCTGTGGAACATCCAGGTGCTCTTGTGCAAACTGTAAACGTGCAGCAATGTTTTTTTTGGACAGCGGTGGCTTCCTCTTTGGTATCCTCGCATGAAATCCATTCTTGATTAGTGTTTTATGTATCGTAGATTCGCTAACAGGGATGTTAGCATATGCCAGAGACTTTTGTAAGTCTTTAGCTGACACTCTAGGATTCTTCTTCACGTCATTGAGCAGTCTGCGCTGTGCTCTTGCAGTCATCTTTTTTTTTAAACTCATTTGAATGAAATATAACAAGCAAAGATTGGCATGTTGCATACATTATACTGATACACTACATACTCAGTCACATTATTACATATGGATCCATTGGTGAGTAACATATTGATCTCTTCAGATTACAACTTCAAATCTCATTAATGTCAATTAACAATAAAGGAGGTACAACAGCAGAGTATTATGCGTCATCTCTTTTGTGTTGTCTACAGGGTACATATGTTCAAAAATGGTTTTACTCTGTAGAATGCATATGTATTGAAGATACCGTCAATGGCGAGGAACACCATGATCCCCAAACAGGACATTTTTTATGGGAGAACATAATTTGATTTACCAAGGCTTTCCATTGAGTGACCGTAGGCGGCCTGTCTGCCATCCACCTGAGAGCAACTGCCTTCCTAGCCATGAAGAAAATCTCCATCAGAAAAATACAGTTATAGTGTGATAGCGCCTCATCATCAACTATTCCCCAAGAGACACTTTTTAGGGCACAACTCTAGGGCACCTGGGATCATAGTGGATAGTGCTGTCACCACATCCCTCCAAAAATTCTGAACATAGTTACATTCCCACATCAGGTGCCAAAAGCCCGCATCTGGTTGTGCACACCTGTGACACCCGCTATTTGACAATCTGCCCATCTTATATAGTCTGACTGGAGTGAGGTAGCTCCTATGAAGTATAAATAACTGTATAAATCTATTGTTAAGAGAGGGTGATACCCCTGACGGGGCGTCTAATGCCTCATTCCACTCTTCTTTAGTGAGGTTTGGGATGCGCTCCCTCCACCTAGTCTCCGCCAGCAGAGAGTTTGAGCTCATTTTGATATTCAAGAGATGTGTATATAAGGCTGATATCATGCCCCTGGGGCCTTGACTTTTAAGAATGCCGATGAGCGGGTAGTTTAAAAAAGGATTTCATCAGGGACCTCAGCTGCGCCTGAAGTGCATTGCGCAACTGTAAGTATCTAAAAAAATGAGGGCGCACCACTACCACCTTTGTTTGAAGCTGAGTAAAGGAGAACAGGATCCCATTCTCATATAGATCTTTCAGCATAAGTACTCCATACCCTTGCCAAATATCCTTCCCCTCGCACTGCATCAACATTGGTAGTGATGGATTATCCCATAGTGGCATCTCATCTGGGAGGTCAGCATATTGTTGAAGCTTTGCAGCCTTCCAAACCTGATGCGCTAATTTATGGATAGGCAGGGGATGTCAAGAGATTGCTGTTAAGTCTTCCAATACAGGCCATGGACTAGAAAGCTGCAAACAATATTGTAGGTAATACTCTGAGTTAGGGAACTCTGCATGTGAAATCCACGATCCCAAGTACCTCAATTGCCCGGCTAGAAAGTAAAGATGTAAATCTGGGAGAGCTGCCTCCCCCTGTTGCCAGCTCCTCTGCAGGGTCCCCAGTGCCAGCTTCCTTCTTTCTTTCCCCCACACGAAGGAGGCCATTAAAGTGTGCAGTCGAGTAAAAAAAAATTTGGGGACTGGGGTACACGCGTGTTCAAGTAGATTTTCAACGTGTGTTCAAGCTTTAGGCAGTAGTATCATTTTGATCAGGTTTAGTCTCCCCATGATAGATAAAGGTAGAGTCTTCCAGGACTTGAATTTATCTACAAAATGAGCCTCTAAGGGAATTATGTTTCGATCAAGAGAAAGGCATGGGTCCCTTGTGATGATAACTCCCAGGTATTTGAACTGATCAACTACCATAAGGTTATGGAATACAGAAGGCCATCCTGCAGACCACAGGAGCATAAGGGCCGACTTGGTCCAATTAATACGCAGACCTGAGGAAAAAACCAAAGTGCTCAATAAGATCTCTTGCAGTCATCTTTACAGGACGGCCACTCCTAGGGAGAGTAGCAGCAGTGCTGAAATTTCTCCATTTTAGACAATTTGACTTACCGTGGACTGATGAACAGCAAGGCTTTTGGAGATACTTTTATAACCCTTTCCAGCTTTATGCAAGTCAACAATTCTTAATTGTAGGTCTTCTGAGAGCTCTTTTGTGCGAGGCATCATTCACATCAAGCAATGCTTCTTGTGAAAAGCAAACCCAGAACTGGTGTGTGTTTTTTATAGGGCAGGGCAGCTGTAACCAACACCTCCAATCTCATCTCATTGATTGGACTCCAGTTGGCTGACACCTCACTCCAATTAGCTCTTGGAGATGTCATTAGTCTAGGGGTTCACATACTTTTTCCACCTGCACTGTGAATGTTTACATGGTGTGTTCAATAAAAACATGGTAACATTTAATTCTTTGTGTGTTATTAGTTTAAGCAGACTGTGGTTGCCTATTGTTGTGACTTAGATGAAGATCAGATCACATTTTATGAGTATGACCAATTTGTGCAGAAATCCATATCATTCCAAAGGGTTCACATACTTTTTCTTGCAACTGTATAGATAGTAAAAACCATCAGTAATATGCCATTGGGGAATATTTGTGATGAACCGCATGGCCCATACATGGCATATGTAGTGTTCCTCTAGACCAGGGGTAGGCAACCTCCGGCACTCCAGCTGTTGTGAAACTACAACTCCCAGCATGCATACTTGTTCTGCTCTTCTAAGAACTCTCATAGAAATGAATGAAGCATGCTGGGAATTGTAGTTTCACAACAGCTGGAGTGCCGAAGGTTGCTGATCCCTGCTCTAGACCATGGGGGGTGCACAACCTTTTCTGTTTGGAGGCCACATTGTCAGCCTGAACCAATTCGAAGGGCCAAAAATAAAACTTAAAGGGGTATTACCAACTGAAATACTATATTTATGGCATATTGAACAAATGTCTAGTTACATTTGTAGTACTCCCATCTAATGGGAAAATGCATGATAGATACATGTGAGCAGCCACAAGATATATACATACATGTCTGTTACCAGATGGTTGGGGTCTACACAGAATGGTATCGAGGGCCGCATGTTACCCCCGGACCGCAGGTTGTGCACCCCTGCTCTAGACACTGCTAGGGATTTTCTAATGTTTTATAATGTCTTGCGTTTTTTTATATTGCTTACGTAGAACCAGTGTCAGACTGGGGAGCCTAGGGCCCACCAGTAAAATGTATTTTGGGGGCCCACCGTACGTACCTGCTCACACAACAGAAAGATGTTGGCAGATGATTGAATATGGGGGTCCCTGCACCAACTTTGAGAAGGTAGGTCCTGGGGAAAAGATGATACTGGCTGTCCTGCCTCCTCTCAGCTCTGATCGTCTCTATAATAATAAACTAGGGAGTTTCTTTACAAATCTATCTATAATCTAGTTTTTTATATGAACATAGGCTGGCTGAGGTGCGGTACATTGTATATATGTATGTAGTGCAGTAAGTCTACTGTGTTATGTGCCTCTTGTGCAGGGGGTGGGAGACTAGGGGCCCACCATGCTCAGGGGCCCACCGGGTGATTCCCCTGTACCCCTGTGGGGCAGTCCAAGCCTGCGTAGAACTGTGGTACTGTAGCTTAAAATCTCTGTTGCTGGCTGAGCCACAGTCTAAGGGCTTGTTCACACGACCATACGAAGCCAGTGCCTGTGCTGTTGACCGCAAATTGCAGTCCGCAATGCACGGGCACCGACTGTGGCCCAGCCGCATGGGGATCGCGGACCCATTGACTTGAATGGATCAACTTGAATGGGTCCGCGATCCGTCCGTTTCGCAAAAAGATAGAGCAAGTTCTATCTTTTTGCGGTGTGGAGGCACGGAATGGAACCCCAGGAAACACTCCGTAGTGCTTCCGTAGTGTTTCGTTCCGCATCTCCGGATTTGCGGACCCATTAAAGTGAATGGGTCTGCAACCGTGATGCGGAATGCACACGGAACGGTGCCCGTGTTTTGCGGATCCGCAAATGCGGTCCACAATACGGCAACGGGCAGCACACGTTCGTGTGAATGAGCCTTAACCAGGTTCCTCTGAGAAGTCTTCTACAAGGAAAGTGTTGCCACAGTTTTTTTTTTCAAGGTTTTATACCTCCATTCTGTGGAAGTGAATTGCACCATTCAGCTCAGTAAAGACTATGGGGTTATTTACTAACAGAAATATTAGGGCTCATGCACACAACCGTATGTATTTTGCGGTCCACAAAATACGGATCCACCAAAAATACGGATGACATCCATGTGCATTCCGTATTTTGCAGAACGGAACAGCTGGCCCCATATGGAACAGTCCTATCCTTGTCCGTAATGCAGACAATAATAGGACATGTTCTATTCTTTTGTTGAACGGACATACAAAAACACAATGCACACGGAATAACACATGCAAAAAAATGAAACGGACATGGAAAGAAAATAAGTTTGTGTGCATGAGCCCTTAGGTGTATCTCTAGCGCAGATTGCAGCAAATAGGTTCTTTGTGCCGCAATCTGTGACTTTTCCCCACTCACACCAGCTCTAAAAAAGTTGACATGGCGTAGGCGGGGAAAAGGGACGGGCCGGTAGGCCAGTCTCATTCATTATTTTCTATGCCTGTTTTAGGTGTAGAAAATGGTCTAAATCTATGCCAGCAGGGGAGCTGGCGTAGATTTAGCAGTGGCAGTGGATCTGCCGAAGTTATGTAGAGGCAGGCACTTCTACATAACTTCAGCGGATCCATGGCCAGTGCAGAGGCTTATTAAGACCAGCATCTAAAACGCCGGTCTTAATAAATGATCCCCTGTAAGTTCACTGTTGCAACCTTTTTTTATTTTCCCGTCTTTTGCACAGTTTATTGTCTTTTGCAACAGCAAGGGCACCACATAGGGTGGCCACTTTCTTCACCCCCAAAAAGCCAGACATTATAGGCCGCTCCCCCAATACCACCAAGCCACTAGTAGTGAAGTAGTGAAAGACCTGTGTTATGTTTACGGGTGTGAACCCACTGTCCCACATGGCCAATTTCCTCAGAGAGTGATGTCTAAATACACCACTCGTTCTTCACGCTACCTCTAATGGTGAAGATAGACTTTCCAAAGGGGTGTACCAGGTGCTACCTCTGAGGGGGTTGAGACATGAGGGAACCGAGACCCGGGTGGTGGGTTCAGGCCATGGCCTGAGCAAACTGTTATGTTCAGCGAGTGGGAACCCGCTCTCCCACATGACCAACTTCCTCAGAGGACGATGTCTGACTACACCCCTCATTATTGACAATACTGCTGATGTTGAGGATAGACTTTCCAAAGGGGTGTACCAGTTGCTACCTCTGAGGGGGGTTGAGACACAAGGGAACCAGGACCTGAGCGTGGACCCACTGGATTGACCTCGAGATAGATACGGTACACCAAGAGGGTGCTGGGAAGCCATAGGCTGATCGATCAGGTGGTGAGGTGGCAAGGTATAGGTACTAAGTCCGAGGTCAGGGGCAGGCGGCAGTCAAGCAGAGTCCCTTAAATGGTTTCCAAGGTCCGGTACACGGTAATGAAAGAAAGAAACAGAAAACACTTTCGCACACACAGGAACTAGATAAAGCTAGAACCTAATTGTTCAGGAGCCTTTCTGTTGAAGGAGGCACCTTTAAATACATAGTAATGACCAGCCACAGGCTGGGGAAGATTAACCACTTAAGGACCACAGGTTTATACCCCCCTAAAGACCAGGCCCTTTTTTACAAATCGGCACTACACTACTTTCACCGTTTATTGCTCGGTCATGCAACTTACCACCCAAATGAATTTTACCTCCTTTTCTTCTCACTAATAGAGCTTTCATTTGGTGGTATTTCATTGCTGCTGACATTTTTACTTTTTTTGTTATTAATCGAAATTTAACGATTTTTTTGCAAAAAAATGACATTTTTCACTTTCAGTTGTAAAATTTTGCAAAAAAAACGAGATCCATATAGAAATTTTGCTCTAAATTTATAGTTCTACATGTCTTTGATAAAAAAAAAATGTTTGGGTAAAAAAAAAATGGTTTGGGTAAAAGTTATAGCGTTTACAAACTATGGTACAAAAATGTGAATTTCCGCTTTTTGAAGCAGCTCTGACTTTCTGAGCACCTGTCATGTTTCCTGAGGTTCTACAATGCCCAGACAGTACAAACACCCCACAAATGACCCCATTTCGGAAAGTACACACCCTAAGGTATTCGCTGATGGGCATAGTGAGTTCATAGAACTTTTTATTTTTTGTCACAAGTTAGCGGAAAATGATGATTTTTTTTTTTTCCTACAAAGTCTCATATTCCACTAACTTGTGACAAAAAATAAAAACTTCTATGAACTCACTATGCCCATCACGAAATACCTTGGGGTCTCTTCTTTCCAAAATGGGGTCACTTGTGGGGTAGTTATACTGCCCTGGCATTCTAGGGGCCCAAATGTGTGGTAAGGAGTTTGAAATCAAATTCTGTAAAAAATGACCTGTGAAATCCGAAAGGTGCTCTTTGGAATATGGGCCCCTTTGCCCACCTAGGCTGCAAAAAAGTGTCACACATCTGGTATCTCTGTATTCAGGAGAAGTTGAGGAATGTGTTTTGGTGTGTCTTTTTACATATACCCATGCTGGGTGAGATAAATATCTTGGTCAAATGCCAACTTTGTATAAAAAAATGGGAAAAGTTGTCTTTTGCCAAGATATTTCTCTCACCCAGCATGGGTATATGTAAAATGACACCCCAAAACACATTCCCCACCTTCTCCTGAGTACGGGGATACCAGATGTGTGACACTTTTTTGCAGCCTAGGTGGGCAAAGGGGCCCATATTCCAAAGAGCACCTTTCGGATTTCACTCGTCATTTTTTACAGAATTTGATTTCAAACTCCTTACCACACATTTGGGCCCCTAGAATGCCAGGGCAGTATAACTACCCCACAAGTGACCCCATTTTGGAAAGAAGAGACCCCAAGGTATTCGCTGATGGGCATAGTGAGTTCATGGAAGTTTTTATTTTTTGTCACAAGTTAGTGGAATATGAGACTTTGTATGAAAAAAAAAAAAATAAAAAATCTGCATTTTCCACTAACTTGTGACAAAAAATAAAAGATTCTAGGAACTTGCCATGCCCCTCACGGAATACCTTGGGGTGTCTTCTTTCCAAAATGGGGTCACTTGTGGGGTAGTTATACTGCCCTGGCATTTTCCAGGGGCCCTAATGTGTGGTAAGTAGGTAAATGACCTGTGAAATCCTAAAGGTGCTCTTTGGAATATGGGCCCCTTTGCCCACCTAGGCTGCAAAAAAGTGTCACACATGTGGTATCGCCGTATTCAGGAGAAGTTGGGGAATGTGTTTTGGGGTGTCATTTTACATATACCCTTGCTGGGTGAGAGAAATATCTTGGCAAAAGACAACTTTTCCCATTTTTTTATACAAAGTTGGCATTTGACCAAGATATTTCTCTCACCCAGCATGGGTATATGTAAAACGACACCCCAAAACACATTCCCCAACTTCTCCTGAGTACGGCGATACCAGATGTGTGACACTTTATTGCAGCCTAGATGCGCAAAGGTGCCCAAATTCCTTTTAGGAGGGCATTTTTAGACATTTGGATACCAGACTTCTTCTCACGCTTTGGGGCCCCTAGAATGCCAGGGCAGTATAAATACCCCACATGTGACCCCATTTTGGAAAGAAGACACCCCAAGGTATTCAATGAGGGGCATGGCGAGTTCATAGAAATTTTTTTTTTTTGGCACAAGTTAGCGGAAATTGATATTTTTAATTTTTTTCTCACAAAGTCTCCCGTTCCGCTAACTTGGGACAAAAATTTCAATCTTTCATGGACTCAATATGCCCCTCACGGAATACCTGGGGGTGTCTTCTTTCCGAAATGGGGTCACATGTGGGGTATTTATACTGCCCTGGCATTCTAGGGGCCCTAAAGCGTGAGAAGAAGTCTGGAATATAAATGTCTAAAAATTTTTACGCATTTGGTTTCCGTGAGGGGTATGGTGAGTTCATGTGAGATTTTATTTTTTGACACAAGTTAGTGGAATATGAGACTTTGTAAGAAAAAAAAAAAATAATTCCGCTAACTTGGGCCAAAAAAATGTCTGAATGGAGCCTTACAGAGGGGTGATCAATGACAGGGGGGGTGATCAATGACAGGGGGGGTGATCAATGACAGGGGGGTGATCAGGGAGTCTATATGGGGTGATAACCACAGTCATTGATCACGCCCCTGTAAGGCTTCATTCAGACGTCCGTATGCGTTTTGCGGATCCGATCCATCTATCAGTGCATCCGTAAAAATCATGCGGACATCTGAATGGAGCTTTACAGGGGGGTAATCAATGACAGGGGGGTGATCAGGGAGTCTATATGGGGTGATCACCACAGTCATTGATCATGCCCCTGTAAGGCTTCATTCAGACGTCCGGATGCGTTTTGCGGATCCGATCCATCTATCAGTGGATCCGTAAAAATCATGCGGACGTCTGAATGGAGCTTTACAGGGGGGTAATCAATGACAGGAGGGTAATCAATGACAGGGGGGTGATCAGGGAGTCTATATGGGGTGATAACCACAGTCATTGATCACGCCCGTGTAAGGCTTCATTCAGACGTCCGTATGCGTTTTGCGGATCCGATCCATCTATCAGTGCATCCGTAAAAATCATGCGGACATCTGAATGGAGCTTGACAGGGGGGTGATCAGGGAGTCTATATGGGGTGATCACCACAGTCATTGATCATGCCCCTGTAAGGCTTCATTCAGACGTCCGGATGCGTTTTGCGGATCCGATCCATCTATCAGTGGATCCGTAAAAATCATGCGGACGTCTGAATGGAGCTTTACAGGGGGGTAATCAATGACAGGAGGGTAATCAATGACAGGGGGGTGATCAGGGAGTCTATATGGGGTGATCACCACAGTCATTGATCATGCCCCTGTAAGGCTTCATTCAGACGTCCGGATGCGTTTTGCGGATCCGATCCATCTATCAGTGCATCCGTAAAAATCATGCGGACATCTGAATGGAGCTTTACAGGGGGGTAATCAATGACAGGGGGGTGATCACCACAGTCATTGATCATGCCCCTGTAAGGCTTCATTCAGACGTCCGGATGCGTTTTGCGGATCCGATCCATCTATCAGTGCATCCGTAAAAATCATGCGGACATCTGAATGGAGCTTTACAGGGGGGTAATCAATGACAGGGGGGTGATCACCACAGTCATTGATCATGCCCCTGTAAGGCTTCATTCAGACGTCCGTATGCGTTTTGCGGATCCGATCCATCTATCAGTGCATCCGTAAAAATCATGCGGACATCTGAATGGAGCTTTACAGGGGGGTGATCAATGACAGGGGTGTGATCAATGACAGGGGTGTAATCAATGACAGGGGGGTGATCAGGGAGTCTATATGGGGTGATCACCACAATCATTGATCATGCCCCTGTAAGGCTTCATTCAGACGTCCGGATGCGTTTTGCGGATCCGATCCATCTATCAGTGGATCCGTAAAAATCATGCGGACGTCTGAATGGAGCTTTACAGGGGGGTGATCAATGACAGGGGGGTGATCAATGACAGGGGGGTGATCAGGGAGTCTATATGGGGTGATCAGGGATGATCAGGGGCTAATAAGGGGTTAATAAGTGACGGGGGGGGGGTGTAGTGTACTGTAGTGGTGCTTGGTGCTACTTTACTGAGCTACCTGTGTCCTCTGGTGGTCGATCCAAACAAAGGGGACCACCAGAGGACCAGGTAGCAGGTATATTAGACGCTGTTATCAAAACAGCGTCTAATATACCTGTTAGGGGTTAAAAAAAACACATCTCCAGCCTGCCAGCGAACGATCGCCGCTGGCAGGCTGGAGATCAACTCTCTTACCTTCCGTTCCTGTGAGCGCGCGCGCCTGTGTGCGCGCGTTCACAGGAAATCTCGGCTCACGCGAGATGACGCCTATTGGCGTTAGCGTAGCCTGGGGGAGCCGCCGCAATGACGCCTTTCGGCGTTACAGTTGCGGGAAGTGGTTAAAGGGCTTCTGTCACCCCACTAAACTTTTTTTTTTTTTGGTTACTTATAATCCCTATACTGCGATTTATGCATACATACTGTAATTAATCATTTTGGTTCAGCAGATTATGTTAAAAACGTACTTTTAAAATATGCAAATTACCTTGCTACCAGCAAGTAGGGCAGCTACTTGCTGGTAGCAGCCGCATCCCCCTATCATAATGATGCCCCCTCCGCATGTTGATTGACAGGGCCAGCGGACGGGATCTTTCTCTGCTGGCCCTGTTTGCATTCAAAATCTGGTGGCTGCGCCGTACCTGTCTTCAGTCGGCGCAGGCGCACTGAGAGGCGGACGCTCGCTCGGCCGCTCCATCCTCAATGCGCCTGCGCCGATGACGTCACATATACACCCAGCGCAGGCGCATTGAGGAAGGAGCGGCCGAGCGATTTTGAAATTCACAGCTTGTCAATTCTTGTTGTTTTTGGGGTTTTTTTGTACCAATTTAGGCCTCATGCACATGACCGTTGTGTGCACCTGTGGCCGTTGTTCCGTTTTCCGTGATTTTTGGCGGACCCATTGACTTTCAATGGGTCAGTTGAAAACTCGGAAAATGCACCGTTTGTCATCCGCCTCCGTGATCCGTGTATCCTGTCCGTCAAAAAAATATGACCTGTCCTATTTTTTTGAGGGACTACAGTTCACGGACCCATTCAAGTCAATGGGTCCGTAAAAAAACACGGATGCACACAAGATTGGCATCCGTGTCCGTGATCCGTGTCCGTAGGCTACTTTCATACAGACGGATCCGAAGATCCGTCTGCATAAAAGCTTTTTCAGAGCTGAGTTTTCACTTCGTGAAAACTCAAATCCGACAGTATATTCTAACATAGAGGCGTTCCCATAGTGATGGGGACGCTTCTGGTTAGAATATACTACGAACTGTGTACATGACTGCCCCCTGCTGCCTGGCAGCACCCGATCTCTTACAGGGGGCTGTGATCCGCACAATTAACCCCCCAGGTGCTGCACCTGAAGGGGTTAATTGTGCGTATCATAGCCCCCTGTAAGAGATCAGGGGCTGCCAGGCAGCAGGGGGCTGACCCCCCTCCCTCCCCAATTTGAATATCATTGGTGGCCAGTGTGCGGTGCTGTCTGTGACCGGCCGGGAGCTCCTCCTACTGGTAAGTGACAGATCATTAAGCAATGCGCCGCATAGACCTGTCACTTACCAGTAGGAGGAGCTCCCGGCCAGTCACAGACAGCGCAGCAGGTAAGTATGATGCTTCTAATATTGCTAAGTAACCATGGCAACCAGGACTGCAGTAGCGTCCTGGTTGCCATGGTTACCGATCGGAGCCCCAGCGATTAAACTGGGACTCCGATCGGAACTCTCCGCTGCCACCAATGATCGGGGAAGGGGGGGGGAGAGGGGAGGCTGCACACTGGCCACCAATGATATTAATACAATAGAGGGGGGGGCCGCACACTGGCCACCAATGATATTAATACAATAGAGGGGGCGGGGGGGACGCACACTGGCCACCAATGATAATACAATAGAGGGAGGGAGGGTGGGCCGGGGGGGGCCGCACACTGGCCACCAATGATAATACAATAGAGGGAGGGAGGGGGGTCGGGGGGCGCACACTGGCCACCAATGATAATACAATAGAGGGAGGGAGGGGGGGCCGGGGGGGGCGCACACTGGCCACCAATGATAATACAATAGAGGGAGGGAGGGGGGGCCGCACACTGGCCACCAATGATATTCAAACTGGGGAGGCAGGGGGGTCTGCCCCCTGCTGCCTGGCAGCCCCTGTTCTCTTACAGGGGGCTATGATACGCACAATTAACCCTTTAGGTGCGGCACCTGAGGGGTTAATTGTGCTGATCACAGCCCCCTGTAAGAGATCGGGTGCTGCCAGGCAGCAGGGGGCAGTCATGTACACAGTTCGTAGTATATTCTAACTTGAAGCGTCCCCATCACCATGGGAACGCCTCTGTGTTAGAATATACTGTCGGATATGAGTTTTCACATGTAACTCATGGTGATGGGGACGCTTCAAGTTAAACTATACCATCGGATTGGAGAAAACTCCGATCCTATGGTATATTAACTCCTGACTTTACATTGAAAGTTAATGGGGGACGGATCCGTTTGCAATTGCACCATATTGTGTCAACGTCAAACGGATCCGTCCCCATTGACTTGCATTGTAAGTCAGGACGGATCCGTTTGGCTCCGCACGGTCAGGCGGACACCAAAACGACTTTTTTTCCATGTCCGTGGATCCTCCAAAAATCAAGGAAGACCCACGGACGAAAAAACGGTTACGGATCACGGACCAACGGAACCCCGTTTTGCGGACCGTGAAAAAATGCTGTCGTGTGCATGAGGCCTTACCCTTTCCAATAGAAGTGACAATTCTTTGGAAAAACTGCATCACATCCACACCAAAATAGCACCAAAACCATAAAAAATTGTGTTCAGGCACCCTTACTCAATCCACAGCATGTAAAGGATGAGAGCCTAATAAGTGACAATGACCTGATTTATCATAAAATCTGAGTTTTTTAAAGCACTTTAAAGTGGCATACAGTAGTTGATGGCTTGTTCCAAGTCTCATACTGGACCCTTAGTCTTGACTATTTCTGGAATAGTGTACCTTCCGTGACACATGACAATTCAGCTCAATACAGTGAGCTGGGACAGCGTCTGGTCATTTCCTTTTCTACAGAATGACCTGAGGTAGCCCTATGCCCTCACATGTCCACAATGAACTGGAGTTAGTGTTCTCACTATGTTTTAACTTCATTAGCAGTCAATCCCTAAAAGTGCTATTACACCTCTACAACTGAGCCACAGGTACAGCATGCAAATTACTGGCTTGGCTGCACGTGTAATAACACCAAACAGTGACAGATTTTCTTCTAAATTATTATGGATAAGATGGATTTACTTGTGCTACTCTTTAGTGTCTTCTAAATGAAATACAAGTCTATAATAGATTGATAGATAGACTCACACACTCATTGCCCTCAAAGACATTTTACCCTAGCTGTTAGATGGTGTTGGGGGCAGTGGTTATGTGAGGGCATGTGCAGCCTGTGAACAGGCCCTGGATGACCCAGACAGAACACCACTAGGGAGGATAATTTGAACTGCCAGTAAGCACAATAGCTCCCACAGTTTCGTTGTTCACTATCCAAGTACAGGTGGTACTGCAGTGACCAGGGTTGAGGTGACCCTAACACTACGCTGGATCCCCTGGACACTGTTAAGGTGTCACCACATGTTGCTTCTCTCTGGAGAGGATGGAAAGGCATGGTGCTCCCCAATGGGAAAAACATCCAGAGAGTCAGGGTATGCAGTAAAGCAGTGTGCTTCTTCACTGGAGGAACTTAAGTGCAACACAATACAGGCAATGCACTCAGCTTGCTTCTCCAGGCTCCTCCCTGGCAGAATTGGGTTCCATGCTGTGGAAAGGCTTGAGTTTTCTGTCGCTTTTTCTTTCAGAAGGCTGGTACCCTGGTGCAATGGCTGGGCTTCCTCTGGACACTGTTGAGGTGTCACCATGTGTTGCTGTTCTTTGGAAGGTATGGTAAGACATGGTGTACACCAATGGAAAATAACTCCAGAGAGTCAGAGTTTGCAGTAAATCAGTGTGCTTCTTTACTGGAGGAACTCAAGTCAACAACAATACAGACAAGGCACAGAGCTGGCTTCTCCAGTCTTCTCCCTGGCAGAAAAGGGTTTCTTTCTGAAGAAAGGCCTGAACAAGCTGTCCCCACTCTTTCTCATAAGGCTGACTCACTGTGCAAAGGCTGGTGGTCCAAGGTCTATGTCTCAGTTGTCCAGCTGACTGCCTGGTCACAGGGCTGGTGATACAGGATCTGTTGCAGAGTATCTCCATCTCAACATTTTCTTATGGTCACTCATGCAGTCTGTCATCTCCTACTAAGCATTGGTCCTTATCTGCTGACTACTAGGGGCTCTGGCTGCTCTCTTTATGTGCAGTTTCTAGCTGAACTATAACCTTCTAGTGGGAATGGTGGACCGGAGAAGCACAGCCTAAACAGAAACAATGTTACAATTTTAGTCTGTCATAGACTTGCATAGAGTTTCAATGCAAGTATATGGGAATGGCTAAGCAGTAAATCTTCAGACATAAACAACAGAGCTAAACCATACAGTTAGGTCAGTGTGTCTGTTTTTTCCCCTCCAAAACTTTGCATAGACTTTGATAGAAAGTTGTAAAGTCTCTCAGCATT
This sequence comes from Bufo bufo, assembly GCF_905171765.1. NCBI lineage: Eukaryota > Metazoa > Chordata > Amphibia > Anura > Bufonidae > Bufo > Bufo bufo. The sequence goes on along the minus strand of NC_053391.1, from coordinate 192,389,517 downwards.
AGCTCAACAAGATAAAACAGTATAAGTGCACACAACAGCATAAATCACAGTGCAAATTAACACTTCAAAGTGCAATAAAGTAGGGAGTTGATGGCTTTGTATTAGAGATGAGCGAACCGGGTTCATTACAAAATTTCCCGAATTTAGTCCGGCAGCCAAACCTGATGCTTTCCAGGTTAATCTCAGACTAATCCAGTAAATCGGAGCACAGCGCCATTTTACTGCACATGTCTGTGGGAAAAAGCTCTGGGGAGGAAGAAGAAGACAGCTCACATGACCTTAAGAGGAAGTGGGGGCGGGCTTGCCCTGATTGGCTCACAGGTGACAGCCTGGATAAGCCAATCAGTGCTGCAGCAGACAGGGAGGTGCCCTTGCAGAACGAGCAGAACGTCCTTCTGTGTTGGGCTGTGAAGGAGGGTGGATGGATCTATGCAGTGTCTAACAGAAAAAGATCTTCGGGACATGTACAGTCACAATTAAGCTTCTATTCTAGTGTGAGGGACATTGAGGGGAAAGGCTATAAAGAAGAAGAATTCAGTAGAATAGGGAAAGTCAGGGAATATACACTGCGTGCAGAATTATTAGGCAAATGAGTATTTTGACCACATCATCCTCTTTATGCATGTTGTCTTACTCCAAGCTGTATAGGCTCGAAAGCCTACTACCAATTAAGCATATTAGGTGATGTGCATCTCTGTAATGAGAAGGGGTGTGGTCTAATGACATCAACACCCTATATCAGGTGTGCATAATTATTAGGCAACTTCCTTTCCTTTGGCAAAATGGGTCAAAAGAAGGACTTGACAGGCTCAGAAAAGTCAAAAATAGTGAGATATCTTGCAGAGGGATGCAGCACTCTTAAAATTGCAAAGCTTCTGAAGCGTGATCATCGAACAATCAAAATAGTCAACAGGGTCGCAAGAAGCGTGTGGAAAAACCAAGGCGCAAAATAACTGCCCATGAACTGAGAAAAGTCAAGCGTGCAGCTGCCAAGATGCCACTTGCCACCAGTTTGGCCATATTTCAGAGCTGCAACATCACTGGAGTGCCCAAAAGCACAAGGTGTGCAATACTCAGAGACATGGCCAAGGTAAGAAAGGCTGAAAGACGACCACCACTGAACAAGACACACAAGCTGAAACGTCAAGACTGGGCCAAGAAATATCTCAAGACTGATTTTTCTAAGGTTTTATGGACTGATGAAATGAGAGTGAGTCTTGATGGGCCAGATGGATGGGCCCGTGGCTGGATTGGTAAAGGGCAGAGAGCTCCAGTCCGACTCAGACGCCAGCAAGGTGGAGGTCGAGTACTGGTTTGGGCTGGTATCATCAAAGATAAGCTTGTGGGGCCTTTTCGGGTTGAGGATGGAGTCAAGCTCAACTCCCAGTCCTACTGCCAGTTTCTGGAAGACAGCTTCTTCAAGCAGTGGTACAGGAAGAAGTCTGCATCCTTCAAGAAAAACATGATTTTCATGCAGGACAATGCTCCATCACACGCGTCCAAGTACTCCACAGCGTGGCTGGCAAGAAAGGGTATAAAAGAAGAAAATCTAATGACATGGCCTCCTTGTTCACCTGATCTGAACCCCATTGAGAACCTGTGGTCCATCATCAATCGTGAGATTTACAAGGAGGGAAAACAGTACACCTCTCTGAACAGTGTCTGGGAGGCTGTGGTTGCTGCTGCACGCAATGTTGATGGTGAACAGATCAAAACACTGACAGAATCCATGGATGGCAGGCTTTTGAGTGTCCTTGCAAAGAAAGGTGGCTATATTGGTCACTGATTTGTCTTTGTTTTGTTTTTGAATGTCAGAAATGTATATTTGTGAATGTTGAGATGTTATATTGGTTTCACTGGTAAAAATAAATAATTGAAATGGGTATATATTTGTTTTTTGTTAAGTTGCCTAATAATTATGCACAGTAATAGTCACCTGCACACACAGATATCCCCCTAAAATAGCTAAAACTAAAAACAAACTAAAAACTACTTCCAAAAATATTCAGCTTTGATATTAATGAGTTTTTTGGGTTCATTAAGAACATGGTTGTTGTTCAATAATAAAATTAATCCTCAAAAATACAACTTGCCTAATAATTCTGCACTCCCTGTAGCTGCAGTTGCTATAGAAAATCAAAAGTAGCTACCTGCATGAAAATGTATTTTATATTTTTTGGCATGTCATTTTAACAGAAATAGAAACAGATTGTTTGTTTGTTTTTGTGGGGGAGGGGGGAATAAGCTCAAAACTGTGCAACACGTGTTTTACCATCCAGACTAGATAGCATTTGAAATCTCTGTGAAAACGTGAACTACTAGTCTGAAATCCGTGTCAGGGCATTTCCAGACAATAAATGTTGTTAACGTTTGGGAAAATAGCATATTAGTGTCTTACAATACACAGGGTAATGGGCGATTATAGCTCTGAGTGATAATTTGAAATACTAGTCCAAAATCCATGTTGGTGCATATGCAGGCACTTCAAAAAAAAATTTTCCTCGGTTTTAGTTTGGGAAAATAGCATACATGTGTCTTACAATACAAGGGATAGCAGTTTACACCAGTCTGGATGATAATGTGAAATACTAGGCTAAAATCCATGTCAGCACATGTGCAGGAACTTCCAATTTATTTCTTTTTGTTTGGGTTTGGGAAAATAGCACATAAGAGTGTCTCACAATACTGTAAAAAGGGTAGCGGATGATTATATGTCTGAGTGATAATGTGAAATACTAGGGTGAACCCGTATCAGTGCATTTCCAGACAGTTTAAGTGTTGGAGTGATGATGAGGGGGGAGAATAATCGCATAGTAGTTTTGACAACTTGTGTTTTACACTAGAGAGCTTTTTTCTGAATCTGCATATTTTAACACACAAACGACATTAGGCCCAAATCTGCTGGTTGAACCGGTACTGCACTATTTCCAAAGTCAATTGTCAGTAGCAGTGTTTTTAGTGTGTTTGTGGAAAGGGAAGGACATTATATTGTGCCTCCCTGTCTTTAAGTTCCAGAAACCAGATTTGCAAACTGGATGAGATTGTGGTATTGGATAGCTCACTCCTCCTCTCTGTCACAGCAGGATGGTGTGGAGGTGACCTCTAGGTCACACACTGTGCAGTGGAGTCAGGGGTCAAAGCATTCCTGCTGTGCTCCTCTTTGCAGCCTCAGAGAAGGCTTTCAGTGGAGTCCTCTCTGTCTTAACTACCCCTTCATAGTGGGGTGCCTTCCCTTTTACTAAGAAGTGGTAAGAAAACCCTACCACTCCATATGGCAGACAGGATAGTCTCCCTGATAACGACTTGCGTGAGAACAGTCACCATTTGGGCTGCCCTGAAGAGGAGGTTAAGGTGTATGCTGGGGACCCCATGCATAGTTGTGTTTGTGGTGGTAATAGTGGCACCCATTCCCAAGGCATTGGTGTTGGGGTCAGTGACAGTGGCAGTCGGGGCAAATGCAGAGCAGGGGAGGCGGGCCAAGGAGCCCACCATGGTATCTCACAGTCTCATACAAGTGGCAGGGAGGGTTAGGACTCCGATGACGATTATGTACTGGACAGGACCTGGAAGCTGGATAGGATGCTGAGGAGGAGGCAACGTCAATGAGGCAACAAGGAGGATGGTGCCGGCAGCTGCAGCAATAAAGAGCAGAGGCGAGGTGCCTCCCAAAGAACAGCAAGGGCCATGTCTGCTTCAAGATCTGGTGATGCTACTGACACTGTGGGCGCGTGAGGTCCAAAACATGCCAGAGCTAAGCCAAGCTTGGCTGCCTCTAGCTCTGCCTGAGTATCTCCCTCAGACAAAGCCGGTACACAGAAACACAATTGTCTGCAAGGTGTGCAAGATTAAAATAAACCCTGGCCGTTTAAACACAAACATAGGTACCTCAGCTCTATTTCAGCACATGAGGCGGCATCACCTGATCCTTTGGGAAAATCCCATGGGCCAGCGTTCCCAATCAGAACAAGTCTGTCTTCCTTCTCCTGGTCCTCTTTGTGGCAGCCAACTTACATCCCCAAGCAATACAGTGTTTTTATCATAATTATCATCATCAGCTTCTTTTTCTCCTGCTAAGGATCCTCCATGCCCTCCTCTCCATGGTGAGACATCTATAACAGAATGTTTGGCCTGGAAAAAACTTTTCTTCACCAGCAATTAGCTTGTCTACAAGCTGAACCCCCACCTGGTCAAGTGCCGTGTACTCTTAAGTGGTGGAGAACGCAGGCCACTTCTTGCGATTCTCGCTGTGCAGAAAACTGCAGTTCACAGTGGGCATCTGGAGCAGCTGTTATGGGCTTGGACAGTACATGTCTTTCACAGCCCACTGGGTAAATGATTTTTGTGGCAGCAGGGAGGCAGCACCCCAGCAACATGGCCAGGTCCTTTTGCCCCCACAGAGTCCTAGGAGACTAGAGGGTGTTATCTAGTCCAAACAGAACTTTCTAAAAAAATTCTGCGAACCTGAGCCAACCACAACAGGTTCGCTCATCTCTGCTTTGCATAGTAGCAAAAGGGGCAAATGTCAACAGTTCAAAGTATCCTTACTCCAGAGCACTACACTGGTCAAATGACCGGTGGCCAAGGGTCTGTGGCTAAGTAGTCGGGCAGTCTATCGCCGTCTAAGCTACTTCTTATGGTTACTCATGCAGTCTGACTATGCCTCTGACTGCTCTACTTTTATACAGTTTCTAACTGAACTAGAACCTTCTAGTGGGAGGGGTGAAGCTGGAGAAACACAGCCTAACAGAAACAATGTTCCATTTCAATTCTGCCATAGACTTGTATTGAGCCTCAATACAAGTCAATGGTAATAACTAAGATGTAAACAGCAGTCTAGACAGAGCTAAACCAGACAGTCAAAAGGTCACTGTGTCTGTTTGTTTGTTTTCCCCTCCAAAACTCAGCTCTTTATAGTCCTTTATGACAGGAATGGCAAATCACTAGCTTCTCAGCGTACAAACTGAATAATCCCAGGGTCTCTCAGTTTTAGCTGGCTGTGCATTAACCCTATCCACAGTGCAGTACAAATACAGTGCAATAACAGTACAAATGAACATGATATACTACAATAAACGTATAAAATGCAGTTTAACAGTATAAGTGTAAACAATAGCATAAATCATAGTGCAAATTAACCCTTCAAAGTGCAATAAAGTAGTGAGATAATGCCTTTACATAGCAGCCATACGTGCAAATGTCCACAAATGTCTCTGCCTGCCCGATTTATATCCCATTGAGCATTAATGCCAGCTTCAGCAGCCTACAAATGTGCAGGATCTACAGGCCTAGCTGCAACATCTATAGATAGATAGATAGATAGATAGATAGATAGATAGATAGATAGATAGATAGATAGACATTGATAGTTGTATGTTACATGAGAATTTAAATCATATAGGTTACCTCTTTTTCATAGACGAAGAGAACGATGGCCAGTACAACTTCTATCAACAGAATCAGCAAGAGCAAAATAAAGAACTAAAATACACAGAAACAAAAGGTTATTCTTTAACATTCAACTGAAAAATGAATAGGTTACAATATTTCTATTGAGCAATACAAAAATCATTCTGCTGATCATACAGAACATCTCAACGCACATTGCTATTGGCATCCATAATTCTTTATGTATATTTATCACATATATTTCTACATTTATCTTGCAAGGAGAACAGCCACAGATGACACTGAACAGCATAAGCATCAAACACAATCTTAGATTTCCAAAGTGCAAATTGTCTGGTGTAACAAAATAATTTATCCTGCAAAAAAACCAATTAGCTAACTCATGAAAAAAGATTTTTATAAGTAACAAAATAATTTGCCCTTGGAATCATTAAAGTTTGGCAAATTACAATCTGAACAATCCAGGGGGGCAAAGGCATACTCAACACAGAGGCAGATCATACCACTGCAAGGGTGCCCTTGTTGAGAAAAGGGCCCTATGTCTGAACTGTTCTTCTTTTCAAACAGAATGTTTCTTCAGTCACCACTAGGGGGAGCTCAGTGCAAAGGCATTTTACAGCTTCCTCTGAGTTCAGGAGTTCAGTAATGTGTATAAATTCCTAAGCACTAGACTCCTCCTAGTGGTGGCTGCCATCAGCCAATTTTATCATGTTCTATGTGAAGGGAAGCGGAGGATCTAGAGATGTATGGGGAAGATTTAGCAAAGTATATAAGCCAGTATATATAAGCCAGGTGTCATGTGTAAATACGGAAAAAAAAATGTTTATGTACCTGGAATTTTTAGCCTAAACCAGATTTATTAACATTGTATGCATTCATCCTGTTAATAAATCTATTACAAACCGCACAGGGAAGAGATACTGGCACAACACTCTTATGGTGCATCAATTTTAAAGGAGTTCACGGACGAGCAGCACTCCGAACGCACACCTGGGTAGGGCCAATTAAAAATGGAAGTGTACCGAACAATTCCTTTGAGAGTACCTGGTGCATGAAGGGTCAGATTCCGGCTTAGAATCCCAGCACGTATACAAATCTAAAATATCTACAACACTCCTCCAAATAAAGCATAGGTAAGTTATTCACCAACAGACATGAAAACATAGCGACGTTTCGACTTCAAGCCAGGCCTGAAAAAGACTTGTTGAAGTCGAAACGTCACTATTTTGGATTTTCAACATTAAAAAATTGGTGACGGCCGGGCATTCACCAGCTCTGGTCGGCCCGAGTCCTGCAGCGTGTTTTCATCCCTGCTGCTTCAGGTCCCCACCAGGCCACAAGTGTGATGTGTGGGGAGTCAGCGCATCACACTTCCCCAACACCCGATCTCCTAGACTGACATGGATTATGAGGCTGGGTAAATAGTGTGTATAGACCTCTGTGCAGCTACCATTGCAAGAAACATACAAAAAGATACACACAATCTCATATTCCTAAATGGTCCATAAAATCTGCCGTTAGACTGAGTTGATAGGTTTCACTAAAGTTCACATATGCATCCTGATGATTATTTCCTCCATTTTATTACAATATGTATTACAATATGTAAGACCAGTACTCACAGTAAGAAGTAAGCATTTGTTCTCTTTAATTGCTCCCATACATCCTAGAAATCCAAATACCATTATAATGCAGCCAAATAAAATCAGGACATTGCCAATTGTTATAGAGGGACTATCGGGAAACAGGGCCCCATAAACATTATTAACAACAAAGTAGATTCCAATGGCTATTGTGGCACATCCAGCGGCCTGCAAAAACAATGGAGCAGTATCAGAATATATCCAGACTACATGAATGGGAGATATTTATAATCTGTCTAATATTAAGACATAACCTATAGGATAATGTATCACTATGCAACGTTTTAGTATTTTTTTGTGTCTGCTTGGTTGGAAGCCTTTTTTGCATCAGGTTTACGACACACACCATTTTTTTAAATTTGTTGCACAAAATACTTATGGAATTTTCTGTCTAATCATATTTATTACAAAGGTTCTGTTAGTTACTAGAGTGAATTGAAACTTTTTGCAACTTTCTGCTAAAAGACCCAATGATGTAGCTCCGTCCACCAAACATCACATCATAAATTTGGCCCAAATGTGTACTGCACACAACAGACAGACTCCACTTTTCTGGTGAAGCACACCCCATACAGTACCAGCACAGTGGCTCAGATTTTAACACCGATGCCTTGCAGCACTGGGTCCTAGGTCCATGACATTTGCATGGAGTTGATATCTTCTCTTTGCGTTTGTGTAGGTTTCCTCCCACACTTCAAAGACAAAGACATACTTTATTGATAGGGAATTTATATTGTGTGATGATAATGTCTTTAAAGTACGGCAGAATATGTTGGTGCTAGGTAAGTAAAATAAATGTGGTACGTTGTTACCGCAAGCAATACGAAATTTATCACAGTGGCTTATGCTGGATGATAAATTTGGTGCATCCTTGTCTAACCTTACATCGACGGTTAGTTGGCGTAGTATATAACAAAATTTGTCCCAAAATTTCATCATGGAGAACGCACCATGTGCCATATGCCACAGAAACATTAGCCAAAAGGGTGCCGTCCAGTGCTTATATAGTCTCCCCTTCTGTTCTTAGAACAGGTGACGTGTTCACTCTCTTTGTCACTGAAAACATTTCCAAAAGGACCCACACTTTCCTCTGCTCTGTGTTCTCAACATGAGCTCCACTATGTTCAGGCATATCCCACTACCCTGGAAGCTGGCGCCTCCTTCTCCACTGCACAAATACAACACAACGACACCTTTATTAAAATATATATGTTCCCTAATCCCTCCAGAGCGGCCATGCTGTTCATCAGAGCCCCTACAGTATTATGTTCGTTATATTATGTTCATTATCTTTTGTTTCCTCTAGTGACTTTGCAACCAAGGTCCAATCTAGGACCAAAACGTCAGACTAAAGTCACTGCAAATCGCCATTGACATTCCTGATTACATGGATTTGATTTTGATTCTTTGAATGTGTAATGAAATTGGAGCTTTAATTGCATCATACATAAGAGAACACTGGCTCCATATCTGTTGCAGTCAGATCGTGCCACTACAGTCAATGTATGTGATGCTGAACCGGGCAACTACCTCCTCCTAGTGATACAGGACTTGAGTGACAGTGCTGCTCAGAAATCTGATGGGGGTGACACATGTCATGCATTGCACGGGTTACACTTAAAAGGTGTCACATGCATACTGGAGTCTGGTCAGCACTCGATCCGGAGAAAGTGCTGCAGCGGGAGGGGCGCTCCCTAAGTCAGTAAGCAAAGAAGTTCCGGCAAGCGCTGTTGGTTGACAAAGGCTGGACAGGCCAAAAAGCGTCCTTAAATAGTATCTTGTGAAATACAATAACGTATAAACCTGATTGAAGCATATAACGCTTACCTTGTGCATTCAGTCCTGCTTGTGGGCAGTATGTTATAGAGCAGCAGGAGCTGAGCAGATTGGCACATAGTTTTCTAAGGCTACTTTCACATCTGCGTTGTGCTGTCCGGTTTTGAGATCCGGCGCAGGGTGTCAAAACCGCAGCACAACGCTTCAGTTTTGTCCCTATTCATTGTCAATGGAGACAAAACTGAACAAACTGGAACGGAGTGCAGCAAAATTCATTCCGTTCCAGCTTGTTGCATTCCCATGCCGGACATAAAATCGCTGCAAGTATGGGAAACTGTGTGACACCAAAAAAGAGAAACAAGGCTAGCACAAAATAATGATGGATATAAACTTTATTATAGTCTCAACAAGAGACAAAAATGTATTAAAATGCACATAAAAGACAATACAATGGTAAGTGGGGAGCACTCAAGATAATGGAGCACCACTGGATAACAGAGCATATCAAGGCTAGAGGAATGATACAGATATCCTAAAATGTGTACATCTGGCACCAAGCCAAATATCAAATATATAAAACCTGACCTGTCCTATTTTTTTGACAGACAACGGTTCACGGACCCATTCAAGTCAATGGGTCCGTGAAAAAACACGGATGCACACAAGATTGGCATCCGCGTCCGTGATCCGTGGCCGTTGGCAACTTTCACACAGACGGATCACAGATCCGTCTGCATAAAAGCTTTTTCAGATATGAGTTTTCACGAAGTATATGCTAACACAGAGGCGTTCCCATAGTGATGGGGACGCTTCTAGTTAGAATATACTGAGAACTGTGTACATGACTGCTCCCTGCTGCCTGGCAGCACCCGATCTTTTACAGGGGGCTGTGATCCGCACAATTAACCCCTCAGGTGCCGCACCTAAAGGGTTAATTGTGCGTATCATAGCCCCCTGTAAGAGATCAGGTGCTGCCAGGCAGGAGGGGGCAGACCCCCTCCCTCCCCAATATTATATTCATTGGTGGCCAGTGCGCGGCCTCCCCTCTCCCCCCCCCCAGTTAAAATCACGTTCCAAATCCCCCATCATTGGTGGCCAGTGCGGCCTCCCCTCTCCCCCCCCCCCCAGTTAAAATCACGTTCCGAATCCCCTATCATTGGTGGCCAGTGCGGACTCCGATCGGAACTCTCCACTGCCACCAATGATGGGGGAACGTGATTTTAACAAGGGGGGGGAGATGTGAGGCCGCACTGGCCACCAATGATGGGGGATTCGGAACATGATTTTAACAAGGGGGGGGGGAGGTGAGGCCGCACTGGCCACCAATGATGGGGGATTCGGAACGTGATTTTAACTGGGGGGGGGGGAGAGGGGAGGCCGCACTGGCCACCAATGAATATAATATTGGGGAGGGAGGGGGTCTGCCCCCTCCTGCCTGGCAGCACCTGATCTCTTACAGGGGGCTATGATACGCACAATTAACCCTTTAGGTGCGGCACCTGAGGGGTTAATTGTGCGGATCACAGCCCCCTGTAAAAGATCGGGTGCTGCCAGGCAGCAGGGGGCAGTCATGTACACAGTTCGTAGGATATTCTAACTTGAAGCGTCCCCATCACTATGGGAACGCCTCTGTGTTAGAATATACTGTCGGATATGAGTTTCACGATCTAACTCAAATACGATGGTATATTCTAACATAGAGGCGTTCCCATAGTGATGGGGACGCTTCAAGTTAAAATATACCATCGGATTTGAGAAAAGTCTGATCCTATGGTGTATTAACTCCTGACTTTGCATTGAAAGTCAATGGGGGACGGATCCGTTTGCAATTGCACCATATTGTGTCAACGTCAAACGGATCCGTCCACATTGACTTGCATTGTAAGTCAGGACGGATCCGTTTGGTTCGGCACGGCCAGGCGGACACCAAAACGGTCACGGATCACGGACAGTCTTCCAAGTGCCCCTTGCTCTGTAAGATACTACCCACAGATTGGACTGCATGTACATGACAAGCTCCCAGCTCTGTTTCCTTGCGCTTTTTTTTGTATGGCTAGATTTCCATTTCTACAGCACAAGGCTGTGACAAAGAGGGACAAACTTCAGACATGTTTCACAGGATGATTGAACTTTTTGATTGATTTTTCAGTTTGCCCTATTAGTGGCAGCCTTGCGCTGCAAAAACGAAAGTTTTAACAAACCTAGCCCTACAGAGAAAAGATCAAAGAAACTGAGCTGAAAATATAATAGTAATAAATAGTAATAAATAAATAATACTATACAAACAAACCTGCATGTACAAATACAGTATACAAATACATACAAATAGAAATAGTAATGAATAAATAATACTATACAAACAAACCTGCACATACAAATACAAGAATGTATGCTGCAATTTATACTGATTGATGTATTATTATAGTGTAATACTTCTCTGCTTCTTTGTATACATAGGTTTGTATGTAATAATTCAAAGGAATTTGTCACTAGATTTGTGTGGCAGAATAAAGTAGTAACGGGTATGCTGATTGCAGAGGTATGTCACTTGTCAATATGATGTGAGCCAGGAGTTCTCTGATGATATGCATCAGCTCAGGAGTCCTCCGTATTCATAAACTGTCCCACCTACCTGCTTCTGATTGACAGCTGAAAGTTGTCAACCAGTGGTGGGAGGGCGAGGAGAGCCCACAGCTCACGAATGCTGGGAACCCCTGGCTTAGGCCTCATGCACATAACTGTTCATTTTTTTGCGGTCCGCAAACCGCGGATCTGCAAAAAATGGAAGCCACCCATGTGCCTTCCGCAATTTGCGGAACAGAACGGGCGGCCCCTTGTAGAAATGCCTATTCTTGTCCGAAAATGTACAAGAATAGAACATGTTATTTTTTTTTTGCGGGGGCAGCAGAACGGAGCAACGGATGCGGACAGCTGTCCGCATCTTTTGCGGCCCCATTGAAGTGAATTGGTCCGCACCCGAGCCGCAAAAAATGCGGCTCTGATGCGTACCACAACAATGGTCGTGTGCATGAGGCCTTACACAATGCTCAGCTCATGATGCCCCTGATGAAAACTGTGATTTAAAAAAATAATAATACTGTACATCATAGGGTGTCTGTTACCAGTTGATGCTACTGACTGAGAAGGTAGCCTAAGCATGGAGACAGATTCCCTTTAAGTACAAGTTTTATTTGAATCTAATTTATCCTTAATATAACCCATATGTAAACCAAATGAAGACCCACCTATAAAAAGATTTATTGAGGTACAATTTCTATGTAAAGCCTTCTTCACACATCACTGTTTTGGTCAGTGATTTCCATCAGTGATTGTGATCTTGGTGGAGGATTGACCACTAGTTTTGGCTAACGATCACTGATGGAAATCACTGATAAAAAACTGATGTAAAAAAGAGGCCCAAGAGTGAACTTACCCAAAACAATAGATTGAAGGCGAAAAGCATATACTTCAGTGTTTTAATACATTTACCCATTTTGACTTTGATGTTTATTCCTGAAAAAAAAAAAATATATATGAAATATAAAATACATTATACAGCAAGAAAATTTAGACTAGCACATCCAAAGTCACAAGTGCAGATCCATAAAGCTAGCATGCAGACAGCATATGAAAATACATTGGTATAATATATATATATATATATATATATATACACTGCTCAAAAAAATAAAGGGAACACTTAAACAACACAATGTAGCTCCAAGTCCATCACACTTCTGTGAAATCAAACTGTCCACTTAGGAAGCAACACAGAGTGACAATCAATTTCACATGCTGTTGTTCAAATGGGATAGACAACAGGTGGAAATTATAGGCAATTAGCAAGACACCCCCAATAAAGGAGTGGTTCTGCAGGTGGTGATCATAGACCACTTCTCAGTTCCTATGCTTCCTGGCTGATGTTTTGGTCACTTTTGAATGCTGGCGGTGCTTTCACTCTAGTGGTAGCATGAGACGGAGTCTACAACCCACACAAGTGGCTCAGGTAGTGCAACTTATCTAGGATGGCACATCAATGCGAGCTGTGGCAAGAAGGTTTGCTGTGTCTGTCAGCGTAGTGTCCAGAGCATGGAGGCGCTACCAGGAGACAGGCCAGTACATCAGGAGATGTGGAGGAGGCCGTAGGAGGGCAACAACCCAGCAGCAGGACCGCTAACTCTGCCTTTGTGCAAGGAGAAACAGGAGGAGCACTGCCAGAGCCCTGCAAAATGACCTCCAGAAGGCCACAAATGTGCATGTGTCTGCTCAAACGGTCAGAAACAGACTCCATGAGGGTGATATGAGGGCCCGACGTCCACAGGTGCAGCCCAACACCTGTGGCCCAACACCGTGCAGGACGTTTGGCATTTGCCAGAGAACACCAAGATTGGCAAATTCGCCACTGGCGCCCTGTGCTTCTCACAGATGAAAGCAGGTTCACACTGAGCACATGTGACAGACGTGACAGAGTCTGGAGACGCCGTGGAGAACGTTCTGCTGCCTGCAACATCCTTCAGCATGACCGATTTGGCATTGGGTCAGTAATGGTGTGGGGTGGCATTTCTTTGGAGGGTCGCACAGCCCTCCATGTGCTCGCCAGAGGTAGCCTGACTGCCTTTAGGTACCGAGATGAGATCCTCAGACCCCTTGTGAGACCATATGCTAGTGCGGTTGGCCCTGGGTTCCTCCTAATGCAAGACAATGCTAGACCTCATGTGGCTGGAGTGTGTCAGCAGTTCCTGCAAGACGAAGGCATTGATGCTATGGACTGGCCCGCCCGTTCCCCAGACCTGAATCCAATTGAGCACATCTGGGACATCATGTCTCGCTCTATCCACCAACGTCACGTTGCACCACAGACTGTCCAGGAGTTGGCAGATGCTTTAGTCCAGGTCTGGGAGGAGATCCCTCAGGAGACCGTCCGCCACCTCATCAGGAGCATGCACAGGCATTGTAGGGAGGTCATACAGGCACGTGGAGGCCACACACACTACTGAGCCTCATTTTGACTTGTTTGAGTGTGACTCCAAATCCAGACCTCCATGGGTTGAAAAATTTGATTTCCATTTTTTTATTTTTGTGTGATTTTGTTGTCAGCACATTTAACTATGTAAAGAACAAAGTATTTCAGAAAAATATTTAATTAATTCAGATCTAGGATGTGTTATTTTTGTGTTCCCTTTATTTTTTTGAGCAGTGTATATATATATATATATATATATATATACCTTCAAAAGATGAGGCAGCACTCCAGACGTAAAGTGAAAAAATGATGGACCCTTTATTAACCCCTCTGCAACGTTTCAACCGCTCAATGCAGTCTTTATCAAGCATGAGCAGTTGAAACGTTGCAGAGGGGTTAATAAAGGGTCCATCATTTTTTCACTTTACGTCTGGAGTGCTGCCTCATCTTTTGAACGTATGTCTATCTGTTAGCCTTTGAGCCTGCGGCTGGGAGGATTTTGCACCCGTACTACTGGACTAGTGCTGCTGTGTATTTTTTGTTTGCTGCTATATATATATATATATATATATATAAATTACTCTAGTGATCATTTTTCAGCCAATTAAATTGTGTCACTGGATTTACCTTTTAACTGGTGAACACTACAGCAATATTGGATTCAGGTTCCAAAAATGATCCTGACCTAACCCTGCTCATGCCGCTGCTTTTTTTTTTCTTAAAAGTGTTGTTCAGGATTTTCCCCACCTAGCGGTACCTGTGAAGATATCTGTGCCTGTTCCCCACTGCTTGGTTCCAGCTCTGTGGCTCCCAGGCTGTGCAGTGCTGCCTGTCAACTTCTACGTGGACTGGGTCACATGCACTGCTGCAGCCTATGTCTGGCCTCAGCGGTGAATTGTCCTTGCAGATGTTGACAAGTGGGAACTGGATGTCCAATGAGGACACCCAGAAGGCATACAGCTGGAGTGGAGAGGCAGGGAGCAGGTAAGTATAGATCTCTTTACATGTACTGTTCAAATTAAAATTGACAATTCCTTTAATATACGTCTAAGGTTGTGGTGGTCAACAATACATCGTAGATTGTTGCTTCTCTAGACTCTAGCAAATGTTGTCACCTCACATTCAGCTAAGGCCTAGTCAACAAGTAGGCCAACATACATTTGTACTAATGTGGGGGATTCAATCAGCACAACCCTATTTGTACTAATGGCGACAGGCACTCGTTATCTACAGCCACACGGAGACTATGGGTCAAAATTTATATTTATTACATCCACTATATACACATATACAAGCAAAACCATATAAAGAAACTCATGATAAATTAAATAATTTTAAAAGAATCGTATAGGGTTGATCTGGTCTACTCAAGTTGTGTGTACCAGCAGACACGGTTAACTGGCAGTGATGTCGTAATTATTAGATATTTGTAATGTATCGTCTGTCGTCTGATACACATAAACCTCCTAATGTTATATCATGAGGATATATAGTAAAACCCCATATACATCAAATTAATCACAAGAAAAGTAAAACCTAGGGTTACGTATTCGTCAATAAAAACTAAAAAGAACCTCAGAGCTGAGAACACGTTAAAGAAAAAACAATATTAGAATGTTAAAATGGTTAAAATGTCCACAAAGGGTTAATCAACCCCCAAAAAGACTTCCACCATAATTGTATGAACTTTAGATCCATCCAGAAGTTACTCTATCGTATTGGTGTAGCATAATTTGTATCCCATGTTGGGTATAGTTAAATTAAGTAGGTAAGTCTTTTTGGCGTGTTAGTTATTAATGGGATGTCACTTACACTGATAATCCCAATGTTAGTGGTAGTCAATAGGGTTAATACCCACCACTGCTCCGTGGCGTCCCACATGTCAGGCTGGGTATGAAGTTTTTTACCTCTCTCCTGAAGAGTAGGGTGCAGGCAATACCTTATCCTCTGGCTGCGCGCTCCTGGAGGTTTGCATCCGGCGTCTCACGTGGCTCAGTAGTTCGGAGGTCAAACTATCACGTTTGCCGGCTTTTTACTTGCGGTCCTGTCGTCAGTAGAACACTGGGAGGAAGGTTGTAGGTTTCAGAGCAGCACTTATATGCAGGTTTGTATCAATTTTGCTCATATTTATCCATGGATATTCAATGGGAGTCATCCAAAGTTGCAGGTATCAAAACACTAGACGCGTTTCGGAGTATAGCCTTACTCCTTCATCAGTGGCTACGTCCGTAACTATCAGACAGTTACGGACATCCATGTACCATCCATAAACGGACGGTCTGGTAGAAAGGTTTAACAAAACTCTAAAAACTATGTTAAAAAGAGGGGTGTTTAAAGATGGGAAGGATTGGGACCTTCTTCTGCCCTATCTCATGTTCGCAGTGCGAGAGGTACCCCAGGCTTCTACTGGATGAGCAGATTGAAAGGTTAGGCCAAGCCCGGTATTTTTCTGTTTTGGACCGCACCAAAGGGTACTGGCAAGTACCCTTGACGGAGGCTGCCAAAGAGAAAACTGCCTTCATTACACCAGAGGGGCTGTACCAATATAAGGTGTTACCCTTCGGTCTGCATGGCGCCCCTGCCACTTTTCAACGTCTAATGGACATTGTGCTTCGTCGACATCGACGATACGCCTCGGCTTATCTGGATGATATTGTCATTCACAGCACCGACGGGAAAGTCACCTGCCCAAAGTACAGGCCGTAGTGGACTCCCTTCGAAAGGCTGGTCTAACAGCTAACCAAAAAAAAATGTGCGATAGGGTTAGAGGAGACCAAATACCTAGGGTATGTCATTGGGTGCAGAGTCATCAAACCCCAAGTAAACAAAATAGAGGCGATAAGGAATTGGCCCCGACCTGTCACCTCTCGGCAAGTAAAGTCATTCCTGGGAATGGTGGGCTATTATATGAGGTTCGTTCCCCATTTTGCCACTTTAGCAGCTCCATTGACAGGGCTGTTGAAGGGACGGAAGTCCGTAATGGTTCGCTGGAATGACCAGGCGGAAGAGGCTTTCTCCGCTTTAAAGTCGGCCCTGTGTGGGTCCCCGGTTTTGATGACTCCCAACTTCAAAAGAGAGTTTATAGTACAGTCCGATGCCTCCGAAGTAGGCCTCGGTGCTGTACTGTCTCAGGAAGTCAATGGGGAGGAGCATCCCGTTGTCTTCCTCAGCCGTAAGCTCACTCCAGCCGAGACCCGGTACAGTATAGTGGTGAGAGAGTGCCTGGCCACCAAGTGGGCACTCGAGTCTCTCCGCTATTATCTGTTGGGGAGGAAGTTCCGTCTGGTGACCGACCACTCCCCTCTAAAGTGGATGAGCCAGGCCAAAGAGAGGAATGTTCAGGTCACCAGGTGGTTCTTGTCTCTACAAAACTTTAAGTTTACAGTAGAACACAGGGCAGGCCAGTTACAGGGAAACGCGGATGCCCTGTCCCTGGTACACTGTCTGGCGTGTGTTCACCCCCTCAGGTTTGAACAAAGGGGGAAGGGTATGTGACATAGCAACAGGTTTTGTTTGGGAAGGCAGGTATTTTCCTCCCAACATGGGTGGCTGGGCTGATTTCCAGCCAGGTTAGACCAAAAACCGGACCGGAGTTTAAGTGCCGATCCGGGTTTTGGCAGCACCTGGCTGTCCTTTAAATAGGCAGCTGGGCTCAGAATCAGAGTCTCTGTCTTGGGATCTGAGGCATGATGCTGTACTAGAGGGCTGAGAGCCGCGTGCAGGGAAACAGGCCCCCTAAAGCCTGTTGTGGACACTGAAAGAACCTGCTAATAAGGTGACTGTTTTTTGTGCTTTGGACTTTCCTTTGTGTGAACAAACACTAAGACTGTCAGTGTTGCTTTGTTTTTTTTTTCCTGTGTGAATAAAAACGGAAGTTTTGTTTTACAAACTGTTTCTCTTGCCTCTGTTCTGCATCCGCTTACCCTGCCTACCAGAGCGAATCCTCACAATAGACAGAGGTGTATGTTGCCAAATCATGTTCAACGGAATTTACCACAGCTTGACACCAATCAAGGTGTAGAAATATCTCAAAGTTGATCTAGAGGAATGGGGGGCCCCTTAGAGCTAAATTTTAAGTGCCATAGCAAATGGTCTGAATACTCATGTCCATGTGTAATTTTAGTTTTTCTCTTTTAATAAATTTGCTAATATTTTCAAAATTCACTTTTTATTTTCTCATTGTTACAGATCAGTGAGTGTGGACCCACTGTGTCAACTGACTGGTTTGGCATAAGACTTAGGTCTCATGCACACGGCCGTTGTTTTGGTCCGTGTCCGAGCCGCACATTGTGCGGCTCGGGCGCGGACCCATTCACTTCAATGGGGCCGCAAAAGATGCGGACAGCTCTCCGTGTGCTGTCCGCATCCGTTGCTCCGTTCCGCGTCCCCGCAAAAAAAATATAACATGTACTATTCTTGTCCGCAAAACGGACAAGAATAGGCAGTTATATCAATGGCCGCCGTTCCGTTCCGCAAATTGCGGAAGGCACACGGGCGGCTTCCGTTTTTTGCGGATCCGCGGTTTGCGGACTGCAAAAAACAGCACGGTCGTGTGCATGTAGCCTAACCTTAAAGGCATTATTCGGCTCTCCAGTGGTATTTACCTTTTAACCCCTATACAGGAATCTGGCCTTCGCTTCAAGGAAGCCACCGTGCTTCTACCTCCTTGGATAGTACAGATGTAGTTGGCAGCTACTCCACTGTGGTCAGAGGCTCTGTTGCAGGCACCACGAGCTCAGGATACTAAAAACGCATCAAGACCACAAGAAAACTGAAGGAGCAGTCTGAAGAGTCACTAAGGGTTAGGGTCCATTCACACGTCCATAAGTGTTTTGCGGATCCTCAAATTGCGGATCCGCAAAACACGGACACCGGCAATGTGCATTCCGCAATTTGCGGACCGCACATCGCCGGCACTATAATAGAAAATCCCTAATCTTGTCCGCAATTGCGGACAAGAATGGGACATGTTCTATTTTTTGGCGGAAACGGAAGCACGGATGCGGAAGTGCGGATCCGCAAATGCAGATGCGGACAGCACATTTCGGCCCCATTGAAAATTAATGGGTCTGCACCCATTCTGCAAAATTGCGGAATCGATGCGGACCCATTTTGCAGACGTGTGAATGGACCCTTAAATTTAGGTTACTAGATCTGAACTGCACACCAGTAGATTAGATGAATGGAGACACTGGATAAACTGGCAAGTTGAGTGGTAATGAAGACACAGGCCAGCTGGGTACGTAGCATTAGTGATGAGCGGCAGGGGCAATATTCAAATTTGTGATATTTAGCGAATATTTGGGCGAATATTCGCCATATATTCGAGAATTCGTTATCTCAGTCAATATTTTCTTGATTGTGTAAATTGGCAATTGAAAAATTTGTGATAAAAATTTGCAGTACGAAAATTCGCAATCAACACTACTCCTAAAGTCAAAGATATTGCAGGCTTCTCATTGGCCCACAAGCTAGAAGCAGGGAGGGATCATAAAAAAAAATCTTGAATATTCGAAATTACGAATATATATCACTATATTCTAAATATTCACGAATTCTCGAAGTGCCGATATTCGCAATAAAAATTCGCAATTCAAATATTCGTGATCAACACTACTTGGCATCCATGCCCACAGGGGAAGAAGGGCAGTGTCGGCCATGGGAAGCTATCCTAACACTCATTATGGGATATTTAGTAGAGATTAATGGGGGGAAAATTTGAAAAAAGTGAAACGGTCTGAAGACCTTATGAATGCACTGTATGTAGTGCAGTTTATGTGGCTCCAAAAAAAATCTCAATGATCTTCAAAAATTCGAAAAATTTAAATTGTCATTTATTGCCATATGTATTGTCAATTAACATGCTCTAGTCTAGTGTGACGAGTAGGCAGTGACAATGTGGCATGTCACATGAATGCATTTTACAATGGCTGTACACTGTGGTGACATGTATTGGATGCATGCTTATTGTTCCCTAGCCTTCCCACTAGAGTGTGGAAGACTTGTGATCATTGAGGAACTCCAGATTTTTTTCTCCTATATTTCACAGATAGGTGGGACTTTTACAATAACTTCTTAGTATTATTCTATTGGAGAGCCCCATGAATGTTAATACTTAAGGGCCACAAAATCTTTAGTCCACCCATGCAGTCTCAAATGTCAACCATCAACAAAGTAACTGCCAGTATATAAGATTGCAAAACCATTCTATATCTCAAATACAAACATACTTAACCACTTCTAGACCAGGCCAATTACCCCATCTTTTCCAATGTTTCAGTACATGAGTCTTTGAAAGCCATAATTTATTTTTCCATTCGGTTATGTAAATAAATGTTGTGCCTTTTTCAGTCATACATGGGGCTTTATTTTTATGTCAATTTTTTAAGTATTGTATTGTTTTTATTTTTATAAACTTAAAGATGTAAAAAAAGGATTTTTTTTATTTTTGTTAATAGCACAATATTTACAGTAAAATATTTATTTTATTATGTCCCCCTTGATATATCGGATGTATTGGTCATGGTTGCTGGGGGCAGGGCTAGAAACTGCCGTTCAGCATGTTGTGGCTTTTTTAATTATCTTATTATTTACTTTTTATTTTGTCTTTTTTTTACTCTTTATGCCACCTTTATCCCACCTTTGTGGGATATTTAACTTTAAAATTTTTAATTTTTTACATTTATTGCTGATTTCTCATGTAACTGGGGCTAAAATTGTAGTCCCAGTTACAAGGTGAATACAACCCCCAGATAGGTACATTGCTGTACAAACTCATTGCAGAGCTGATCTTGGTCTGCTAAAATCCAGCCTGCTCCACAGACTCCTGGTCCCCAGCAATCACATGACTGCTGGGATTGGAGCAGAAAGTGGTATTGCTGCTTCTTGATCGCTATAAGGCCTCATCCACACGACCGTATGTATTTTGCGGTCCGCAAAATATGGATCAGCATAAAATACAGGTGACGTCCGTGTGCATTCTGTATTTTGCGGAACGGAAGAGCTGGCCCCTAATAGAACAGTCCTATCCTTGTCCGTAATGTGTACAATAATAGGACATATTCAAATTTTTTGACGAACGGACATATGGAAACGGAATGCACATGGAGTAACATCTGCTTTTTTTTTTGCGGACCCATTGAAATGAATGGTTCCGCATATGGTCCACAAAGAAAATGGAATGGATACGGAAAGAAAATACGTTCGTGAGTCCTAAGGCTGCTTTCACATATGCGGTTTTGTCTGATCCAGCAGGGATCAGCAAAAACACTTCCGTTTTTAATAATGCAACCAGCTGCATCCGTTATGAGCGGATCCGGTTGTATTATCTTTAAAATAGTCATGATGGATCCAGCAATAAAAGCATTATAAGTCAATAGGTGCCAGATCCATTTTCTATTGCCTTGTGATCCAGCACCATTGACTTACATTGTGTGTCATGCCGGATCCATTTTGCTCCGCATCCCATGCCGGACAGAAAAACGCTACTTGCAGCGGTTTGCTCTCTGGTATGGGAACACAACCAAACAGAACAGAATGCATTCTGGAGCACTCCGTTCAGTTCAGTTTTGTCCCCATTGACAACGCGTATTTCTCCGATTTTGAGATCCTCTGCCGGATCTCAATACCAGAAAAGAAAAATGCAGATGTGAAGATAGACTAAATGTTGCTCATTGAGTGCTGTGTATAGATTGATGCCCGCTGTCCACGCAGAGATGAAGAACCACCGCCTAGACATTTAGGATGCCTTCACACGCGGCAGATTTTGTGGCAGAAAATTCCGCAACTGAAAATCAGTTCCATTCATTTGAATGGGGAAACAAGCACGTGGATTTATGCAAGCCCCATTAAGGTGAATGGAACAGATTTTCAGTCGCAGAATTTACCATGTGTGAAGGCATCCTTATAGTCTATAGGCGGTTTGGAACTGGTTAAAGTACACGGAAATTCCACAATTATAAAATGTATTAAAAATACTTTCAACTATTTGTCTAGAAAAATCCCCATTTGTAACAGTCCCTTTTTAAGATCAAGTTCTGTATTCTCTTTGAAAGAATGCATTTTTATTCTGTTCCTGTTTTAACATGTGGTTTACGAACTGATGTAATACGAGTTATGATAAAGGAAGTCAAGAGATGCCTCATAAGACCACAAGACTAGAAAGGTTATTGGTGATACACCCTTTGCCACCAGTAAAAGCAACCAAGGTGGCAGAACCTTGGATTGCCAAACCTCTTTTGAGTGTGCCAAAGTCGCAATTATTTTTCTGTGAAAATCTGTTGAATAAGGCCTAGTTTATACTTCAATGATTGTGATCCAAAACTAGAAAAGGAGCCTACACAGAGATAAGGTAAAATGGAACTGATTCTGTGTTTTTGACCAGTGCCTGGTTTTGGCTCACAATCACTGATAAGCGGTCCGCAATACGGCAATGAGGCGCACACGCCCCATTGCCGTAGAATCAGTAGAATCATACTTATTAGGGCAGGTTCACATTACCATTAGAAATTCTGTTATAGTGTTCCGTTATAACAGAGTCCTGTCGACAGGACTTTTTTTTCCGTCAAGTATAACAGAACAAAACGGAACCATTATTTGTGCCCATAGACATGTATTAGGATGGAGCAAAATGGAATGTCTCTTAAAGGCTTCCGTTTTGCATTCTGTCCTAAAATTCCATTATATTCTGTTATAACTCTGTTATAACGGAACAATATAACGGAATTACTAACGGTAATGCGAACCCACCCTTATGCAACTCCAAAAAA
Source organism: Bufo bufo (assembly GCF_905171765.1). Lineage (NCBI taxonomy): Eukaryota > Metazoa > Chordata > Amphibia > Anura > Bufonidae > Bufo > Bufo bufo. Next base: position 192,366,961 of record NC_053391.1, on the reverse strand, counting down.
AGTTGCACCTATTTAAATTGCAAAATAATTTTCCTCAATTTGCATTGATTTTCTATCCCCATATAACCTCATCCTCAATATTTACACAAAATGATAGCATGAATCCCTGACACAAGTCATAACAGCGACAGCCACAGAACCCTCAATAATAATAGCATTCACATACCATAATAACAGCAACAGACTACCAATAAAATACAAAGCCACAGTTCCTCAGTAATACTGAAGAATTGTTTGAACTTTCTGACCCTGGTAGATGGTGAAAGCAGTAACAGAGCAGCTAGTGCACATTGGATGCTACTCAGTGGTGCAAGTGCAGTGGTAACACCCCTACTAAGATCCTGGTGTGCTTGGTAGTGTGATTGGCGGCTTTCCAGTGGACAAAGGCCTGTCATTCTTTTCTGTAACCCACATTTGTATACTCCCTAGAAAGAAATTAGATATTATAAATTTTCTCATAGGGGTATTCTGATGTGGGACATTTATGGCATATCACTAGAATATGTGTAACACCCCAGAGTTGTGTTACTACACTCATCTACTCTGCTGCTGTCTTCTAAGAGCTTTTATATTGTCATCTAATATGATTTTGCTCATGTCTTCACAACTGTGCATTTAAAACTATGTTAAATGTAAATTTCCTTGTAATTTTCCATGTTCACCAGCAGGTGGCAGCATCATTGGTAGAGTTAGTTTCAATGTTAGTTTTATGTTCAGAGTAGAACAATCCTGTTCTAGTCTGCCCCCCTGCTGAAGAGAAGTGGAGGTTTCCATCTTCTTGCAGCAAGGGAGGAAAAAAACTGTTAGAACCAGTTTTTAGTTTCCCCTGCATAGGGAAGACAGCAAGGACCAAGTCTCGTGCTGAGACTTGATCAAATTCCCAGTCTGAGCTCTCCAGTTCAGCTGGATGACAAAAAGCAGAAAGTTGCAAACAACCTCCAGAATTCCAAGAATTCCATCTGTGAGTCAAGTCCGGAGACCTAGGAGAATCCATTCCTCCTCAGCTAGTCTGTCCCCACAAAGCAGAAGGTACAGTTCAAAGCAGAAGCCTCTATTCCTGCCAATGATTGCCAAAACCTGCTGGGACCAAGGACCAAAGCTGCATACTGTTTGGATACAAGTTATCTCCAGTAAAGAAAAGTTTGAACTTCATCTAAAGGTCTAGACATCATTTCTGCTGCAAAATTCCTCTATTACTCCTACTATCACTACACTCAATTTATTGCAAGTGAGCCAGGAGTCAGGAGTCCAGCCGTACCCAGGTAGGAGACACTGTTGACACCATTATCATCACCATACAGAGACATTATAGGCAATCACACCACTCTGGCATTCCTAAGCTGTGACGTGCGTTATAACACCTTAGAAGGGCCCTGGGGTAGTACCCTGCGCACGCTGCAATTGGCGTCACGACAAATACAGAACATTAGATAACCCGTACCTGGCCACTGCATATGCTATAAACATCAGTGAGGTGATCCTATCTTGAGAACAGGGCCCCTGAAGTGAAGGGAGAGCAAAACCTCCATTCGCAGAAAGTGGCCATGGTTAGCTATGACTTCAAAAAAATTATATAAACACCCAAAATGAGCCGGTAAATGCTCACAAGAACCTCCCAACAAAAATCTATCTATAAACACCGCTAACCCAAAAAGGGGAAGTAAGGGAGATAAAACTTAACTTTAAGTTAAGTTTTATCTCCCTTACTTCCCTTTTTTGGGTTAGCGGTGTTTATAGATTTTTTTTAAAAAAGGTCACATAAAAAGTCGCAATTAGTGATGATCGAGCACCAAAGTGCTCTGGTGCTCGGGTGCTCTGGCCGAACACATCGGGATGCTCGGGTGCTCTACTGAGCACCCGAGTATAATGGAAGTCAATGGGAGAACCCAAACATTAAACCAGGCACTCCATGCTCTGAAGAGGGGAGGGTGCCTGGTTCATAGGAAAAGGACAGAAATTGATGGAAACACCACCGAAATGGTTCGGGAACAGCATGTGGAGGATGTCTCAATGCATCTTGGATAGAGTTGAGCGAACACCTGGATGTTCGGGTTCGAGAAGTTCGGCCGAACTTCACGGAAATGTTCGGGATCCGAACCCGAACCGAACTTCGTCCCGAACCCGAACCCCATTGAAGTCAATGGGGACCCGAACTTTTGGGCACTAAAAAGGCTGTAAAACAGCCCAGGAAAGAGCTAGAGGGCTGCAAAAGGCAGCAACATGTAGGTAAATCCCCTGCAAACAAATGTGGATAGGGAAATGAATTAAAATAAAAATAAAAAAAATAAAAATGGTCCCATAGCAGAGAATCTGGCTTTACGTCAGCAGAGAATCAGTCTCTTCATGCCATAGCAAAGAATCTGGCTTCATGTCAGCACAAAATCAGTCTCTTCATGCCATAGCAGAGAATCTGGCTTCATGTCAGCAGAGAATCAGTCTTCATGTCATAGCAGAGAATCAGGCTTCACGTCACCCACCACTGGAACAGGCCACTGTCACACATTTAGGCCCAGGCACCCAGGCAGAGGAGAGAGGTCCCGTAACAGAGAATCTGGCCTTATGTCAGCGCAGAATCAGTCTTCATGTCATAGCAGAGAATCAAGCTTCACGTCACCCACCACTCGAACAGGCCACTGTCACACATTTAGGCCCAGGCACCCAGGCAGAGGAGAGAGGTCCTGTAACAGAGAATCTGGCCTTATGTCAGCGCAGAATCAGTCTTCATGTCATAGCAGAGAATCAGGCTTCACGTCACCCACCACTGGAACAGGCCACTGTCACACATTTAGGCCCAAGCACCCAGGCAGAGGAGAGAGGTCCTGTAACAGAGAATCTGGCCTGATGTTAGCGCAGAATCTGTCTTCATGTCATAGCAGAGAATCAGGCTTCACGTCACCCACCACTGGAACAGGCCACTGTCACACATTTAGGCCCAGGCACCCAGGCAGAGGAGAGAGGTCCCGTAACAGAGAATCTGGCCTTATGTCAGCGCAGAATCAGTCTTCATGTCATAACAGAGAATCAGGCTTCACGTCACCCACCACTGGAACAGGCCACTGTCACACATTTAGGCCCAGGCACCCAGACAGAGGAGAGTGGTCCCGTAACAGAGAATCTGGCCTTATGTCAGCGCAGAATCTGTCTTCATGTCATAGCAGAGAATCAGGCTTCACGTCACCCACCACTGGAACAGGCCACTGTCACACATTTAGGCCCCGGCACCCAGACAGAGGAGAGAGGTCCTGTAACAGAGAATCTGGCCTTATGTCAGCACAGAATCTGTCTTCATGTCATAGCAGAGAATCAGGCATCACGTCACCCACCACTGGAACAGGCCACTGTCACACATTTAGGCCCCGGCACCCAGACAGAGGAGAGAGGTCCTGTAACAGAGAATCTGGCCTTATGTCAGCGCAGAATCTGTCTTCATATCATAGCAGAGAATCAGGCTTCACGTCACCCACCACTGGAACAGGCCACTGTCACACATTTAGGCCCCGGCACCCAGACAGAGGAGAGCGGTCCCGTAACAGAGAATCTGGCCTTATGTCAGCGCAGAATCTGTCTTCATGTCATAGCAGAGAATCAGGCTTCACGTCACCCACCACTTGAACAGGCCACTGTCACACATTTAGGCCCAGGCACCCAGACAGAGGAGAGAGGTCGCATAACAGAGAATCTGGCTTCATGTCAGCACAGAATAAGTCTTCATGTCATAGCAGAGAATCAGGCTTCACGTCACCCACCACTGGAACAGGCCACTGTCACATATTTAGGCCCAGGCACCCAGGCAGAGGAGAGAGGTCGCGTAACAGAGAATCTGGCTTCATGTCAGCACAGAATAAGTCTTCATGTCATAGCAGAGAATCAGGCTTCACGTCACCTACCACTGGAACAGGCCACTGTCACACATTTAGGCCCCGGCACCCAGACAGAGGAGAGAGGTCCTGTAACAGAGAATCTGGCCTTATGTCAGCACAGAATCTGTCTTCATGTCATAGCAGAGAATCAGGCATCACGTCACCCACCACTGGAACAGGCCACTGTCACACATTTAGGCCCCGGCACCCAGACAGAGGTCCTGTAACAGAGAATCTGGCCTTATGTCAGCGCAGAATCTGTCTTCATGTCATAGCAGAGAATCAGGCTTCACGTCACCCACCACTGGAACAGGCCACTGTCACACATTTAGGCCCCGGCACCCAGACCGAGGAGAGCGGTCCCGTAACAGAGAATCTGGCCTTATGTCAGCGCAGAATCTGTCTTCATGTCATAGCAGAGAATCAGGCTTCACGTCACCCACCACTGGAACAGGCCACTGTCACACATTTAGGCCCAGGCACCCAGACAGAGGAGAG